>NC_088604.1:10828269-11130536 GCF_036013475.1 Columba livia
TTTATGCAAAGTGAAAGATCCACAAAAAGCACAATTTAGAAAGCCCCACTCCAACACCTTACGATCTGGCGCCTGGGATGTTCTCCAGGGTGTCCACATGCATCCACACCCTAGATAATGACCCGATTAACTACCTCTGACCCTGTAAGCACATGTAGTCATTAGGCACATCCTTACCCTGGCAATATTGGACTCAAACTCCATTCCCAGGAGAGCTTTTTCTCCTCATACAAGACTTCGTGTCACCCAGGTTGAGGCAGACAGCTATCCCTGTGCCATGAACATCCCAAAAGAAGTCCAAAAAGCTGTAGCTGCTCCTGTTACACCAGTGAACATGGACACAGGATCATTTTCATGTGATATACTGCTAGTTAAAATAGTAATATGAACTCCTTACTTCATGTACTGAAGAATTTAGTCCAGACAGAATGAATGTGGCCACATGCTAGACTGAACTGCATGTAGTCTCTGACTGGGGCATGACAGAAGGACTCAAGTATGTGTCCCTGAGGCAGATACATCACTGTTGTTGGCTGGGTAGCTGCTGTTTCTTTTTTTTTCAGCAACATAATTTTCAACTCAGATAAAGATGCACAGACATGTGTGGATCACATGAAAAGTCACAAAGGGCAGCCAATGCTTGAATAATCCTAACTACTGTAAACACAGCAGGAAAATGAGAGGGAAGGACAAGCTGTGTCTGTGAGAGAGACACACAGCTGAAAATACTCCCAAGGCCCATGGTTTGACCCTTAGATGAGCTGAATCTTTGATCTCAACAGAGGACTCACAAGCTTTGCAAGTGCAGCTGAGCATCAGCTCATGGATGTGCACAAAGCTGTGTATCCTGCCTCGTTCCCACAGGGGAATAGCCCTGCAAGGTACGTGCTCATGGCTCCTCACTTCAGGATCAATTCTTAATGTTTATTCATTGACTTGAGTGCTTTCTAATATGGCACACCCCAATGATTTGTTACTGGCAGTTACTTCCGTTAATAACATAGTAGATGATCATACTGGTATGCTCATATCTAGAGGCTATAAACATGGGTCCAGCAGGACAGAGAAGGCTGAAGGTAACTCCGACCTCCCAACAGCCAGGGACGGATGACAGCCCCCCTGCATGGGGTAGATGGCATGGATATGAAGATCCCTTCCCTTCTTTTTTAGGCAGAGCTTGCTCTGCCCCCAAGCTATGCTGTTAGACTGGACAAGAATCCCATTTTTCCACATCCCTTGGCTGTCTAAAATAGTACTTTGTTTCAAATCCACCTCCAAATAAGTGTTCTTTATTCAGAGGAGAAAAGTGGGACACCTAGAAATTAAAACCTGATTAGGTAAGTGATATCAGTCTGAGAAGCCTGAACACTTCCTCATATGCTTTGGACAAGCCTTTGTGTCTCTGCTTCCTTTTTTGCTTTTTTATTTGTTTCCTCAATGGTTACATTTTACTTGGGATTAAGAGGTTTTGGCATTGTACTTATGCCAGTCCTACCTAACCTGCAAACTTTCCCATGTAACATCTTTAATAGTGACACATCTGCCGTCTCTGCTGTCTATCCTACCAAACACTCCTGTATTAATATAGATAACTACAGTTAACATGTTCCAGGGAAGGGCAAGACAGTGTTCTAAGAAACACAACCTGAAGAGAGAGAAATATAGGCTTAATTTAATCTCAGCCTTATTACGAGCACTGTGTCCTGGATCTGAGAAACACGCACTGAAGCTGAGTCCATTTCCTTGCGAGTGAGTAAGGGACAACTCAGCTAGCTTGCTGGGAAGCGTTGGCCCAGGGCTGGCAGTACATGGCTTCCAAGAGGAAAGGGCAGTATTTGTAAAGAAGAAAGCACCAACACACATAGTTATGAGAAGCAACACCCCATCTGACACATACTGGAACAAAGCCACCAAGCTCCCTTTATAGACAACAAGTCTACCAAACAGGAAGATCAAAGATGTGACAGCATCTGGGTAAAAGAATAAAAAATACATATATATCCTTCTGCCATTACACTGGATAAAAGATTAGTGAATATTTCATGACGGTGTCAAGTCTGGCATTGTGCAAATGCTTTTGCTCTGGAGGATGGTGGAGCCAGGCCAGCAGGGACCTGCTTGGTCCCACTCTTTGGAGAGGGTTTGCACCTGCCCTGAGCTCACTGGCACTGTGGTGAAGGTGTTCACCCAGCACAAAGGCTTTCGAGCCCGACAGGAACCAGTGCATCTCATGGGTGTGGACACTCACTGGTTGTTTTGTCTAGCCTGAGGAAGCACAGACTCTTCTGAACACTCAGAAGTTCACAGGAGAGCCAGAGAGAGAAGCAGATGTCAAAGGGTGAAATGCTGGCTCCTGACAAGCCCAGAGCAAAACTCTCTTTGGTTTCAACGGACTCAACTATTTATCCTCATATTTCAGGGCCGAGGCAGATTACTGAGTGCCTGATCCATAACTCAAATCCCATGAGCAACAGCAGTTCAGCCTGTCATACCCCCAACCTGCAGTAAACTGGAGCAGTGGCCCCCAATTTCCCTGGCCCTGGGCTCCACAACAGCCTCAAGTTGCACCAGGAAAGGTTCACATTGAATACTAGGAAACATTTCTTCCCAGAAAGGGCTGTCAGGCATTGGAACAGGCTGCCCAGGGCGGTGGTGGAGTCACCATCCCTGGAGGTGCTTGAAAGACATGTAGATGGAGGTTCTCAGGGACATGGTTTAGTGCTAGAAAGAGGTTATGGCTGGACTTGATGACCTTAAGGGTCTCTTCCAATCAAAGTTATTCCATGATTCTGTGATTCTAAGTCAGACTCTGGAAGGCACAACAAAAAACATCACATCCTGTGTGACAAAGATACCTGCTCATTGTGGATGGAAGGCTGTTGACCTCAAGAGGCATCTTAGAAAGCTCTCTGGTCTTGCCTTGATTGCTTCAGGTAGCAAAGAGCCCATATGTGGCCTTGGAAGTTCTTTCAGTGGTTAGCTGTCCTTCTCCACATGCACATACTGGATCTATAGAGTCTTCCTTCCCCCAGTTGCTCTCTAGAGCACGTGGTTTGGGCACTAATGCTGCATGCTGGCAGAAGGCTGTGTTTCATGGGGACAAATATGCAGCTCTCCATAAGCAGATTAGGAAACAAACACAAACACTGAGAAGTGGAGAACAGATTGGGAAAATAACTCATCTCTAAACACCACCCACAGCAAGAACCGTGGCCTCCCTTCAGTGAGGAGACTAGGAAAAATGCATTTAAAACTGAAACCGATGGGAGCCTTTGTTACCTTGCAGCAGTAAAGAGATGCAGTTGTGCTCCCTCTACACCTGACAGGCCCACCATGGCTTTGCTTAGTCAAGCTCAGTTCCTTATGAACATAAAAATATGTCCCTTGTTCAAGTCAGCTGCACGGTGTCTTTTGCAAAATTGAAGGCATCTGTATCATTCAACGTCTTCATGGTCTTGTGGGTCTTGTTTTACATGAAAGGTGTCTGGATCCCACATATCTGCTGGGCACCACAGCTAAAATAAACTATTGCAGCCTGAGGTAAGGTGGACAGTTGCAGAACATCTTCAACGGACAGCTGCCACATTCTCCGGTATTTGCCCATATCTGCAGATGCTACAACCATTGTTAAGCGGGCTTGGACAGTGATATTGTTGACCTGCCACAAACCCCTGGGTGGACTCTGATTCGTGACTCACAGTCTGGATCATTTCCCAAACTCATACGTGTGGGTGAATCCCACACACTGCTCCTACTGCTGCCAAAGCTCCACCTCTCTTTTTTCTCTTTCTTCCTTTCTCTGCTTTTCTCTCCACCCTGTCCCTTGGACTTTGTTCCAGCTCCATTATTCAACACTGCATAAATATGACCAGCAAAAAAGGGCATTACAGAAAACAAATCCGAAGGCTTAATACATAAGCAAGCTGCTTCGTAGGAATCCTAATGTCATTACTTTAGGAGAATAAAGGATGACTGTAAATTCTAATGCAACTCTCCCACTCAGTTGTAAAATATGCTGCTGTATTTACACTAAAGTAGTAATCAGACAAACAGTTTTGGGTTTTTTTCCCAGAAAACTGTATCCTGAATTTGTTCTCAGAGAGGAAGTTGCTCACAGCTTCTCACACTCCTCTCTTTGATGCCTGCTATTTTAGGATTGTTCAAGCCTTCTTTGCCTCTCTCCCTCTAAAACTGGAATAACTTTAAGCCACAAGGTTATTTCGTAAAGCCGCCTTCTCAGCATACGAATCCAATTTTAGATTTTTACACTTAAAAATAAATATCTGACAAAAAAAATAAAGCAGGTCATCTACAGAAGGAGGAGAGAAAAGAAATCTCTAACATCCGTTGTTTCAGCCTTTGCAATCTCCAACATATTCAGCAGAGTTGCATTCATTTTACCGGAAGGGATATGTAATCTCTGGATGGATCTGCATAGCAAAGATTTAGTATTGAACGGGTGATGTCTGAAAGAATAAGAGTGCAGTTGTAGTGTGTTGCCCAGGGATGGCTGCTCAGTAAGCTGCTCAGAATAATCTGTGTATGCATGCAAATTAGAAAACTCCTTGGAAGAAAAAAGAAAGAAAGAAAAAGAAAGAAAAAAAAACACCACTCACATAGTAACGGCCCAGCTCTCAGAAAAGCTGTTCTGTAAAGTAAGTTATTTGTGGAAGACTGCACTTTACGTTTATACTTTCTATTAAGTGCATAAAAATATATTATTGACCTTTTGCTGGGGAACATTTGCAGTAGATGTGGTCGCTCAGTAGATGTATTAAGATGTACAGACATCATCTTAACACAAGCCTGAGAGTGCTGGCTGTCAGCTGGAACAAGGGGCCAAAACAAGCCTTCTGGAGGAAGCAATCTGAAACACATTTGAGCCTGTCTTCCACATGAGAAGTTGGTTCAGCCATTCCCTCATAGTCATCCTCCCTCCCCAAACCAAGACTCCTTGAAGAGAAGGGGGTTTGTATCACAAGAAGGACATTGAAGTACTGGAGAGAGTGCAGAGGAGGCAATGAAGCTGGTGATGGGTCTGGAGCACAAGTGTGATGAGGAACAGCTGAGGGACCTGGGGCTGTTCAGCCTGGAGAAAAGGAGGGTGAGGGGAGACCTTCTCACTGTCTGCAACTACCTGAAAGGAGGTTGTAGCATGGAGGGGGTTGGTCTTTTCTCCCAAGTAGCAAGCAATAGGACAGGAGGAAATGGCCTCAAGTTGCACCAGGGAAGATTCAGATTGGATATGAGGAAAAAATTCTTCATGGAAAGGGTTGTCAGGCATTGGAACAGGCTGCCCAGGGAAATGGTGGAGTCACCATCCCTGGAGGTGTTTAAAAGGCATTTAGACAAGGTTCTTATGGACATGGTTTAGTGTCAGTGTTAGGTTGTGGTTGGATTCGATGATCCTGAGGGATCTTCATCTACACATCTTTCAAACACCTCCAGGGATGGTGACTCCACCACTTCTCTGGGCAGTCTGTTCCAATGCCTGACAACCCTTTCCATGAAGAAATTCTTCCCAGCTCATGCCTTGCCCTGGGCATGGTGTCCAGGGAGCTGCACAGAGCTGGGACCTGGGGCTCCTGGGACACCCAGGTCTGCTCATACCAAGGGATTTACCTGAGCAGCTTCAGCAGCAAGGACGGCTGTACAATCCTCCTGCAATGCCCAATAACTTCCTGAATTACAGCCTTTTTCTGAACACAGGTTCACACATCATCAAGGAGAACAAAGTAATTTTCAACTTGGTTGCCTGTACCTTGGGAGAACCCTGGAAAACCTAAAATACACTGTAAAAAGGAACAAACACAGCCTCACTTTTTTTCACCTACGCTCCTACTCTGTTCTTTCTTTTTCCCACAGATATGAAAAATCAGGTATTTCATAGGAGGCCTAAGTTGGTTGGTTTGGCTGAAATCATACACTATTTTTCAAAAGGACTATCAGTCCAGAAAGAAATGCCTACAAATCTGCAAAACACATTTGGTTTGATTGACAGCTAATTTTTCTCCCTACTTTTTCTGCCTGGCTGCACAATCAAGGAAGCAACTATACCACACAAAATTTTAATACAGAACCTCTTTACCATCTGTCTGAATGTGGTGTCACTAGGATATGCTCTCAGGGTTTCAGAAAAAACTGGTGGCACATTATTAGTTGTGGAACTTTTAAGACTCACAATAAATATTGAGAGACCTGTAACAAATTTATTATGATTGGCAACAAAATCAGAAATCACATCCCCTGGCTTTCTCCACCTTCACATATATTGTATGGTGTTTTGTGTCCTTGGCAAGTCATTCAGAGCAAGATTTTGGGAGATGAGTGCTTAACATTAGCCTTCTAAGGTAAAATATCTTGATCTTCAAATGTATTCAGCCCTCACGTCTCTTTCAGAAATCAGTGAGAGCTGTTGAGTGCTCGGTGCTTTAAAAATCAGCCTGATTTTCTCTTGGATAAAACTTGGATAAAAAGACTAATTTTAATGTCAGAAATTGAGGACTTGCTTATACTGCATAAGCTTTCTGTAATCCTGAAAGCTTCTAAACATGAAGTGCTGTTGTTACTTCGCTTACTCTGATGTGGTTTTGGAGGTGGTCAGTGGAATAAATTGGGGATGTAATTTTTTTAAATGCTTTGAGGAAACAAGATCCAGATGACAATTGATGTGACATACTTATCACCTGCAGCAGAAAACCACCACTGAGAGAGAACACATAAGGCTTCTCCTCATGCCCACAGAGTTCTACGTAATTTGTGGTACAACAAAAAAGTCTTTGGCTTGCTTGGTGCCCTTTCTGTTACTCCCACTCATTGCACTTTAAAGCTTTCTTTGACAGTTTTATTATCTTCCATATTTTGCAGCCCTTAAAGTCATTGATGTTGCAGCCTGTTCCGGGGAACGGGTGGCAAAGCTCTCTTTGTTCTTCCTAAGGGAAGACCCCGAAGGCCACTAAAGCTGCTCAGCAATATTTCCCTTCCTTTTAAGGGTGAGCTGAGGGAGGCAGCCTGCTTTCATCCCTAAATCTTACCAGATGAGAAGGAAGCAAATGCTGAGGACCAGGCAATGAGGACCGGTGCTGGAGCCCATCAGCAAGGGGAGATGCAGCATCGGCTGGTGGACATACACTGCCAGGGCATTGAAATCCGGGATCTGTGCTGTGTCCTGATGCTGTCTGCAGCTCTTCCTCAGCATCTCCTCTGCAGAGCAGGGCTGACCATCTCACTGCATCTGCTGGTGGGCTGGCAAGACCAGGCGTTGCTGGAGGACAAATGATGGCAACAGCAAAACAGATCCAAGTGCATGAGAAAGCAAGGACTTTCCCAATGACTCTTGCCATGCCTCACATATTTACAGAGATCCCCTTTCCAAGCAGCGAAGATTTGAAACTGTGTTTAAACAGGGTCTATTTAGACACTTACCTCCTCTTGCTGGAAATTTTTTTAGTTACTTTATATTGTAGGAAACCTCTTTACACAGGCATAAGTGCTGAGCAAGGAAATACTAGCCAGTGCCAAAAGACAGACAAACTATCTCAAAAATATGATCACCTGCTCTGAGTGCAGGACTATTCAATGCTGAAGATTAATCATGGTAACAAGAGCCTCCACTATAAAAGCAAACTGTGTCATGTTATCATTTTTAGCTCAATAATTGAATATGTGTACTGCAACACTAAAAATAAATCATTGACTAGCAATGAACAACCATCACATTTCCTGCTCGGGTTAAAAAAAAAATACATATATATATACATATATACATGTATAGGTTGCTGTATGAGAGAGGAAAGGGGTAAGGAGAGAGGTGGAAAGACTTTTTACTAGGGCCTGTAGTGACAGGACAAAGGGCAAGGGTTTTAAACCCTTTAAACCCTTTAAAAGAGGGTAGATTTAGATTGGACATAAGGAATAATTTTTTTCTGTGAGGGTGGTGAGACAGTGGAATAGGTTGCCCCAAAAAGTTGGATGCTGCATCATTGGAAGTGTTCAGTGTCAGGCTGGATGGGGCTTTGAGCAACCTGGTCTAGTGAAAGATGTCCCTGCCCATGGCAGAGGGGTGGACTAGGTGATCTTTAAAGATGCCTTCCAACCCAAACCATTCTGTGACTCGATGAGCTTATTCTGGCATACATAGTGCAAAATCATGTTCTATATGGGCCATCAACCCTCAGCCCATATAGACTCTTGCTCTCCACGGTCTCCTACAACAGCATGCCATGTTTGTATGAATTTAAGGATGATCAACAGAGGCTACAGCCTGATCATGTGGTGTCTGGTGGTCCCTCTTCCCCAGAGGGTCATCTGGAGACCCCACAGTGCTGGCTGCCCTGCGAAGCTCAGGCCTCTCCCACAGGCTTCACTCCCTCCCAGCCGTGAAGTTCATATCTGGCTACTCCGTCTGTTGTCTGCCTGGACCCAAACACTTGCACTCCTATTGGCATGAAACCAATGTCCAGCAGGAGAGTGAAGCTCCGGGAGCATCAGGGTGAGGTGTATCAGCTCTGCTTCCATGATGGCGTACGTCATTCCCAGCTACATCCTGTGGCTACCTCTGCTTCTCCACCACTCTCCATGTAGAGCTGGCTGCTCTCCTGCTGCCTTCTCCTCCATTTCTCCTTTCCCTTCTCTAGATCAGTGAGTATATGCTTCAAGTCTGGCTCAGCTTCTTCCACTGTCCCCACGATCATGGGCTCCCCTGAGTTATTTTTCTTCCTGTGGATTAAGTGTTAAATTTAACATACACCTCAAAATATTCAGCTGCCTAATAACCTCTCCATAACCTCCTCAAAGCCCTGTCTGAACTCCAGAATCTTCTTCAGCTCTGTCTTCCAGCTGAGTCTTGTCTCCCACAGGTTCCTCAGATGCCATTTCCCACCTAGGGATTTTCCATTACCAATATTAGTCAGGATTATTTGCCTCCCGCAGTCAGGCATCTTTGCTCTCTCTGCCTTTAAATGACAGTCACTGCCAACAGAATTACCTTCATCTCCCTCCTCAGCTCTGCAAAAACACCATATCAAGCTGTCCCTACAAACTCCAGGCAAAATCACAACCCTCTTCCCCAGTCAAGGCCTCCAGCAATTATCATCTGCTTGGATTTTAAAGCTTTTTGCCTGAATCAATCTTGTTTTGAAATAGTAAAGATAACAGCTTGCAAAGCACATACATTTACATACCTCGCTTCATTCAAATTAACTGCGAAAGATAAGAATCTCCAGCAAATTAATTCTGCTAATGTTCTAAACTGTGAATTTCAATCAAAGCTGAAAACCAAACCAATTCAGCTAAATTGCTGACTCCTGTTACACTTTAAGTGATCTAAAAGCATGCATCAATAAGCAAAGCAACTTGGCTTTGTGCAGCTGAGCTCCAGACTGATTTGCTGCTTTCCAGGGTTGTCTGATAAAAAAAGCTACAGTCAGCTCCATCTAATAAGAGAAAATCAATCCAGCGCCAAAGAGCAATAAAAATGTGGTAGCAAGTTCAGAACATTTTGTCACAGCTAAAATTGGTTTCCTATGAATTGTCTGAAATAATGTGCACTGCAAAACTTTCCAGATCACAGCCGTTGAAAGAGCAAATGCCTGGTTGAATAACAGTTCCAGATGCAAGGGAGAAAATCCACCGTTTGTCCCAGAATGAGGGACAGTGCCGAGAAGAGTTAGAGATTTTACACAAAAGGTTAGGAAGGTAGTTAACTGCTCAGTGCCCTGGGGCACTTGGAAGCCAGGAGTTTAGCTGGAGAAACTTTCTCTGAATTGTTCAGGCCATCTACATGTTTCTTTGGATAACTTGAAACCGGACTGCAGATTTTGAGATGAACAGGGCCTTATAGATCAGAGATCAAAGCAATGTGAAAAACATAAGAGTAAATCCAAGTGAAAAGCCTGGAAACAACTGGGATGTTTTATTTCCACCGTTCCCACACTGCCGCAGCAGCCGGGTGCCCCACAGGCTCTCTTATTTGGATTTCTAAATATAAATTACACTGATGCAGCTAAATCCCAGAAGTGCATGGGGAGGGGCAAGAACAGCTTTTACAGGCTCAAAGATGCAAGGCTCCCATGGGGATTGTGGGTTCAATGTGGACATCCCTACCTTACCAGCGGCCAGGGCAGTTCCCAGCAGATGGGTCATAGAATCACAGAATCACAAGATGCGCTGAATTGGAAGGGACCCACAAGGATCATCAAGTCCAACTCCTTTCCCCGCATAGGACTAACCCAAAATTCACACAATGTGTCTGAGGGCATTATCCAGTCTCCCCTTCAACACTGTCAGGCTTGGGGCCGTGACACCTCCCTGGGGAGCCTGTTCCAGTGTCCAGCACCCTCTGGGTGAAGAACCTTTTCCCAATGTCCAACCTAAACCTCCCCTGGCACATCTTCCTGCCATTCCCTCAGGTTCTGTCACTGGTCACTAAAGAGAAGAGTTTGGTGTCCACCCTTCCTCCTCCCGCTGTGAGTAAGCTGTAGACCATGACGAGGTCTCCTCTTAGTCTTCTCCAGGCTGAACAAACCAACTTCATGTGGCTGGTGATTCCCCAGTTCTTCAATTTGTCCAGATCCCCCTGCAGGTCTCCTCTGCCCTCAAGAGTGTCAACAGCTTCTTCCAATTTAGTGTCACCAGTGAACTTACTTAGTATTCCCTCAAGTCCTGAGTCTAATTCATTTATGAAGACATTGAAGAGCGCTGGCCCTAAGATGAATCCCTGTGGAACCCTGCTAGTGACTGATCACCAGCCCAACATTACCCCATTTACTAGAGCCCTTTGGGCCCAGCTCGTCAGCCAATTGCTCACTACTGTACTGTGTGTTTACCCAGCGGTACGCTGGACATCTTGTCCAGAAGGACACTGAGACACAGTACTGGAGCGAATAAATCAACTACACAGGGAGCAGAGCTGCCTGTGATAAACTTTGGTATTTTTTGTGTCCCGGGAGGCTGCGGTGCGTGATGGCAAATGCAGGTACCATAACACCTCTGGTGAACAGGTGACCATACAACAGGGCCACCAGGCACAGCTGCAGCCTGGCTGCTGCTCTCCAAAGAGCAAAGTTACCTCCTCAACCACCAGCCCATTGACCTCCCACCTTTGAATCATCAAGGATATGGTCTTACTTCTGTATTCAAGAGACAAAAATGTGTCCTGCAAGTCAAAGCAGCCCTTGACCTTTATTTTTAAAGAAAAAACTCGTGTTTCCACTGCTGGAGGAAGCTGGAGCCCTCTGCTTGGCCATAAACAGGCTTCCCACGAGCAGATGTGCTCAGAGCATCCACCCACACACCCCAAAAGGACGAGCCTTTGGAGAGAGCAGGAGGCTTGCTCTCCACCAACTCTTTTCACACAGATCAGTGAATTCTCTCTGAACAGAAATGTCTTTTCATCCACAGCAGTGGGGGCCATGCTCTGGCCCATGACCCATCCCCTCCATACAGGACTTGATGAGAATAAAAGACTGCTTTTCCCTTTGTGCTTCCCCCATGGCACCACACAGATTGAGCAATGTAGCAGTTTCAAACCATTCAAAAGAAGAGCCCCGCTTCTATTTTTGCAGCCGCGTTGCAGCCTTGCAAAGTTTGGTGGCTGCTGCTTGTGGTGTGAACCGTCCTGCACAGGCAACATGGGGAGTTAAGGAAACAATCCCCAGATCCAGAAGGAATATGGTAAATAACTCCATTTGATTCGCATGGAAATGGTTTTCAGTGGACAAAGCAGCTTCAACTCTGCCGCCGCACAGTGATGAGCACATTTTCCATGCACGGTGTGGTGGGGTTCCCTGTGTACCCTGTGTCAGGGTAATAACCTGCTGTGGTCCACCTTGGGCAGATCGTGTATTTAATGGATTGTACTATTCTGTGATTTCATTCCTTGCTGATTGTACAAGCTGATAACAACCTTGATAGGAAGATCACTTTAAAGCGTTTCAATCTTTTCTTCGGCATCTGCTATGAAGAAATCAAGTGCTGTCCTCCCTGAGTGCTGTAGGTAACACTTCCCCTGAGCTTCACAAACAGCTTCTCTGTGCCATCAAACCTATATGCCACTTACTTTCTCTGTAAGATATTTTTTCACAATGTGAAATGATCACACTTCCTTTACCCCCTTGTTCGTTCAGACTGCTAATGCTTGGTGGAAGAGTCTATATTTTGCAATGGTTTTGCAAAATAGTTGTGTTGCTCTGTTTTTACTTCAGAGGCCTCCATGCGACTGTGATAAAACTGTAAACGTAGTGAGAAAGGAAGCTTCAGGAATCAGTCCAATGACTTTTACACAGTCCCCACTTTTGTATAAATTATAATGCAATTAACAGTTGCAAGATCACACAGAATTTTTAAAATGCTATTAGAGAAGCAAGGATTTTACACCAGGGCATAGACAAAAATGGAGCCACAGGCACAGCTAAGAAAAATGGCGTAACCTAGAAGACTGGTCCTGTGCCTGTGCAATCATTCAATGTCTACAAAACCATCCAGTCGAGTTATTCAGGCAGACAAAATTTTATCTTTGTGGAAAGTTTCTGAGTGGACACGCAAACAGTGACGGAAATGACCAAAGAAGCCATTAGCAAGTGAGTTTGTTCTAAGAACAAAACAGGCGTGTGTGTGTGGAAAGCAGACTGCAAACTACCATAGACGTAACCAGGATTACACAGGGGCCGTTGTAGAAGCCTGGGTTTGGAAATAATAATAATAAAAAAATGTATTGCTGCAGTAAAAGAACATAAGAAATGGAAGAATTTAATGTTGATTGTGTGCGTCACAATAACTAAATTCAAACCCACCCCTGCTGTGAAATGACAGGAATCACAGTGCTGACAGAGAGGAAAGAACGGGAAGGGAACAGGGGAAGAAGCGGAGCAGCTTCCCCAAAAAGACACAGCTGCATGGCCGGCTCCCTGTGTGACTCCAAGAGTCCTTTGTGAAGACCTTAATCCATCATTTCTGGGGGAAAACGTAAATTGCCACACTGCTACATCACTCGCTCTCCAGGCACCGGCTGCCATCCTGCTCGGCACGGAGTGCATCGTCACGGGGAGAGCGTCTGTCGCACATCCAGACCCTGTCCAGGGATGCAGAATGCTGCCGTACCCTTTTCGTCTACCCCTGCTATTCCAACATCCAGCTCTTCTGCCAGCCAGGAACCCACAGCACACGCACAACACGGAACAATTATGCTTACTGCTTGCATATTTTCCGTCCCAAAATTAGATTCTTATTGATTACGATAACTAAAGCAGTCTTATGAGGAAACTATTTTGGCATTGGAGCTATTCTAGTCCTATTATTCGTCAGGAAATTGATGATATCCTTCAGTTTGCTTTCCAGATGGACAATATAAGCGTCTTCAGGCTCCCCTGCAGCCACCTTCTGCTGCTGGCTCTTTGCAGCTGTGTTCAGCAGGGCCCTGGCAGGCTGGAGCTCAGCAGCCAACTGGAACCGGGAGAGAAAAATGTCTGAGTTTCAACTTGCATGAAAATGTTTATCTGCTCCATACACAGCTGAAACTATTTTATAATATACAAACATGCTGTTGCTAAAACTTTAATGGGCATAATGACTGCTCTTGGAGAATTCTAATTATATGGATTATGAGGAAATAACTTAAGAACTTGGATAAGATCAGGGGATTTGGATGGGCTGTCAGTGACGCAACCACTGCGCTTACAACTCCCTGAAAATTAATCATTTTCCACGGTGTATGTATGCATTCCACTTCTCCACGTAATATGACACCGCAGGCAATGTGTTTCACGGGGTGTACTGCACATCTTGCCTCGCACAGTCACTCCAGCTTTGTCCCTGTTCCTCCCCAGAAAGGCCATTTCTTCTCTGCAAAGAGCTGCTCCTTGTACCTCCTCACAGAGCAGACCCCCCAGCCCTCAAATCCTTGTGCATTCTGATATTTTCAAGGTTTTCTGCTTATTCCTGTATCGTATGAGAAGGTGTAATTTCACTTTTAAGATACCCATCTTGACGACTTTTCCGAAAGACAATTTACAGGTTTATGTTTTCACATTTTGAGGTATTATGTGTTTTGTAATCAGCGTCTGTGTGATAATGAGAACCTGAGTTACAGAGGAGCGAAGCTATAAACCCAGCATAAATCCAGTTTTGTTCATTCACATTTGCCTTAATAAATGGGTTCTTATTTTTCCTGTTTGACATTATGGAATGAAACCAGGGACTGAATTATTGAGTATTGTGAGAAACTGGCTTGCCAATTTATAGACTTATTATAATACTTGGCCTAAAATGTTAATTTGCTACTAATCAAACTGCTGTCTTCTGGGGGCAGCACAGACCAAATTTCACCTGTTTGGCACCCTTTGCACACCATGAATTTTTCCTGCAAATAGACCCAGCCCTACAATTTTTTCTTTTGAATCAGCCAAAATGTATTATAAATGAAGAGAATGCTGCTTGCGGGCATAGTTTTCTGGCTCATATTCAGAAACTGCAAGCTGCCATTTCCTTTTCTGAATGTAAAAACGTAGGTAGTATTTAGGCATTTTGTATAAACTCTCTGTGGAGCTGACCAAGGAAGAAGACCTCTGGGTGTTATGTGGCATCGTCCCTGCTCCCAGACCCCACCACAGACCTGGGGACCACCCGTATCAAGCTGTCTCTCCAAAATCACTGCCCAGCTCACCCCACAGATGAGGTCTTGGGGAGATTAGAAGGATGTTCAGAAACCTCTCCTTGACCTTCCCACCCTGCCAAAACCCGCCAAGGTTTGTCAGCTCCCATCTACCAGTCAGCACGACCCCAGCTGATGGCATTCTTCATGCAGACGCAAGTTACAGTGTTATCCAGAACATTAGAAAGGCTCTTTCTGGTTTGGGGTGGTTTTGTTTGTTTGCTTGTTTGTTTTTCTTTTGGTTTGGTTGTTTTGGGCAAAATTAAATGATATTAAGTTTCTGTGAAGACAGAGAAAATTTCAGCCCATTAAAGGTTCTGAATATAAAGCACTACCAGTTTTTATTGTGCATGGAAGATTACTTAGATAGGTATTTTTCTAAGATGCAAGAAACCTCAGTGTGGTTAAGAAACTTCTTCAGGACAGTCTTAGAAAGGAAACAAGGAGAAAAGCTGTCAGCGAGGCTCAAACAATTTCCCAAGCACCGCACAAGAGATTTCAGATGGCTACGGAGTTAAAAATTGATCTCTGGGCCTCTCGCTGGCACCATTGCTGCCTGCACATTCTGCTCAAAAGAGAGAGCTCAGGAAAGGTTACCAATGCAAAAGAGAGGTTGAGTGAAGCCAGAAGAAAGACGTGCACAAAACACTTAGAGCATTCGCCGTGAAAATGCAGGATCAATAATTCAGTCTATTACAATATAAAATCAGATCAACAGGGCTGGCTTTCATCCCACATAAATAGCAGTTCCTGTCAGTGTAGCCCTTTCAAAGTACGCTGTTAAGCGATTGCAAGCATTGCAAAGATTTTCATTTTCAGAAACGTTACATAAATAATTCTGGGATTTGAAATGCTCTTTGAAACTTTAAGACGAAAAACTGCATAATCCTCCCCTTTCAGGGATTATCCATTCTTTGTCCTTACACAGGATACAGGAGTACATTTAGTAAAGAACATTTGGGATAAAGTTGATGGGGTTATTAAAAGGTGACTATTTTTTATTTAAAACTTTGTTACGGCTGTCAGTAATCAAATCACATCAGTATGGATGATTTAAGGTAAATATCCATGTTTAGCCTTCAAATAGTCCGAGCAGAACGTTTCTTTCTGTTCAAGATGATAAATTTCGTTCTACAGTTTTTAATTAGTTGGTCATCATTATGTTTAAGTGCTAGCGACAGAACTGGACAAGTAATTCATAGGGAATAATTTACTCAATTAATTCAGCCATTTTTCTGCTTGCGTATTGTTCATAAGGAGACTGTAATAGTCTCACGTTTATGACCTCCTTGAATGTATTCATCAAATAAGCTCATCACATTATTATCTGCTTGTAGCTCCTGCCTTGATCCCGCTGGAGCAAAGCACAGGATGCGTTCAGGGGAACATAGCAATCACCAGAGAAGACACAAGGATGGGGACCCCTTATCTCACAGAAAGAATGATTAGAAGTGTTTGAAGTAAAAAAATAAATACAAGGGTAAAGTGGTGAAAATGAAGGGTGTAATACAAGAAAGAGAGGGTATTCCATAAAATTGCGAGCCAGAAACTACACAATGTAAAAAAATAATATTACAACGTTGGAACATACTTCACAAGACAGTACCAGTGCCAAGAGCTTAGCACAATTCTAAAGAGGATTAGGCATTTATATGGAAAGTGGGAATAATGGATGTGAGACTATGATTTTAAAGCAATATAAACCCTTTTGTTTCAGGGCATTGGCAAGTCTTGCAAGGTCAATTCCTTACAAGTGCTTGTATTCGAAATTCAGAGTATGAGCGTCTTGGTCTCCCACATTCTAAGGGCACAGCTTGTGTGGTGTGTTTCTGTTTCTTGCTGGGGCAGGTGGTGGTTCAAACTGGGTGCACAGTTTATACACGCAGCCTTGTCAGTTTATTTTTTACAGCACTATCTTCAGCAGTATCACTTACCTCAGTGTTCCTGATGGTGAGGAGACTGGCCAGATCACAGTCTGGAGCACTGGCTTTCGCTGGGTGCACACAGAATGTAAGCGCTTTTTCAAGAGCACAAGAAGAAAATTTTTACAATGAGGGTGGTGAAACACTGGCCCAGGTTGCCCAGAGAGGTGGTGGATGCCCCATCCCTGGAGACATCCCAGGCCAGGCTGGACGGGGCTCTGAGCAACCTGATCTAGTTGAAGATGTCCCTGCTCATGGCAGGGGTTGGACTGGATGAGCTTTGAAGGTCCTTTCCAACCCAAACTGTTCTATGTTTGTATGATTTCTGTAGGCAACCCTGCTCTCAAACCTGCTCTGAGGCATCAGCTGTGGCTGCAGGGGAAGATGAAGCCAATTCCCATTAGCAAAGGGCCAGGACAGGAGGAGGTCTGGCAGCTGGAGGTGCCTTGTGGCTTCACCAGAGGTGAGGGGCAGCATTTGGAAACACACGTAGAGAGACCAGGAGCACCATCACCTCCCGTCCTTAGGCTTCTCCCAGCACTTAGAGTTTGTATTGGATACACAGAGGAGAGACAACTCAAAAAGGTACCCAGAGGTCTGCTTCCCATTTCAGTACTTACAGGTTGTTGGACATCAGTGTATTCAGTAACACGTTTTCTCATTTCTAGTAAGAAGGTTTTGGCAGTGCCAAGAAAAACTGAAGCTTATTTATAGGTGGGGAAGCTGAAGATCTTTCCCAGATCCTGTTTTATATAGATTCCAAACCTTTACAAGTCAATATTGAAATTTTGTTCTTCAGATTCACTACCCTTACTACATTTTCCCTCTCTTCTCCATAGCACTAGTAGGCGATTTTATGATATGTGATTTGTAAGAAGGTTTCATTGAATCAGCTTAGACATTAAATAGGCTCTGACACAAAAGCCTGGACAATGCTTGTGAAGTTCAAATTCCTTCCAGGCTATGAAAAATCATAGCGTGTTCTGTAATGAGAACAGTAAATTACAGAAAGTGCATTGGGTAAAATGGCCATGAATCTGCTGCGCTCCCCAGTGAGACCTCCACTAATTAGAAAGGTAAGAAAGGCTCCTCCTGGAGCAGAGCCAGACTTGTGCCTGTGTCACCATTCCACAAGGTTACTTAGTGGCTCACTGCACTGGGTTTCCTGTTCTCCAGGGAATTTCGGTCCACACCGTTGAGGCTGAACCCGGTCATGTTCTGCTGTTGCATGGTAAGTGGTGCCTGCCAGGGCCGCAACTCCTGATTCCTCAAGGGAATTTTTCCTGTTCTGGTTTCACTACAAATAAGTGAATAACGTTGCAGATGCAAGGGTCCTAACCATCTGGACTCCAAGCACAGTTTTGAATAATCTGTGTTTGTCTCACCCATTTTTTCCAACATACCTGTCCAGTGCTGCCGTGTAGCCGCACACATGCCCTGAGCCCCCCAGGTGCATGTGCACCCCGACCTGAGACCAAATGACATAGCCTGGCCTCATCCATATTATTAAACTCTTGATCTCCAAAACTGTGTGGCCACCCCCAGGGGAATGGCCTCTTGCTGACTCCCAACCCAAGCCCGAAGTCCATGAGATGCTGTCAAGGAGCCTTTGCCCAGCACCAGTTACTATGAGGCAGATTCCTGGAAAGAAAAAACAACAAGAAAAAAAGGACTACAAAGGCTGCTGCCTGGCTCTAACAGGCAACTGGCTGCCATATGGAAGGGAAAAGTCCCACTTTAAAAGTTCCTGTTTTCTCTGGGGCAAGGAGCACAGTTTGTTCTGGTTTGTCACTAAAAAAAAAAAAAAAAAAAAGCAGAACTGACAAAATGACTTAGGAGACTGTGTTTTTGCAGTCTGCTTGTCACACCATATCCTGGCTGGTCCATCCCATGTGAGGCTGTCTAACATATTGTTGCATCTTCAATGCCATCCACCTGTGGGAATTGAAAAGCAACCCCGTAAGACTAACCCAGCCTTTGACCATTACACAGAGCATCAAGTCACTGGCAGGGAGCAAATATCCTTCCTGTTAGCAAGAGATAACATTAATTTTCTCCATCAGCCTCTCGGTGCACAAACATTGTCTGTCATTGGGAGCTGATCTCAGAAATCTCTCACAAACGGCATCCTAGACTGCAATGAAGTTTCAGAAATATACAAATAAATATCACTCCTGTAGTTGTCAGCCAGCTCAGTTATGTTTAAATAGTATCATCCACATACAGAATAGAAACAAAAATTTGCCATCTATGCTCTTCTTCTTCCTCTTTTTTTCTGTTAAAGAGGACTTGGTACATCAGTTTTTCTTCTCTTTCCCTTTTTAAATAATACCGCAGCATTTTGCAGAGCACATCTCCTGATAGGTCTCCTAGCAGGACCAGAGAGGCAAACCACCCAGAGAAGAGAGACAGTGTTAGGAAGACGGATGGCTAAAATAGTCCAAATGGGGTGAACAGGGACGGACAGCAACATGGGACTGTCACATACTAATGCTACATCAGCTGATGGTCCAGCCTTGCACCATGCGCAGAAGGACATCACAGTTCCTTCTATTATATTAACTACCAGACCTCAGCAATCTATGTGCAGTGCGGAGAGAGGCAGAAAGCTCATTTTAAGGTATCACTGCTGGTAGCCATGTCTTGGGGTTGTGGCTCCTGCCACCACGACAGCCCAGGAAGGTCTCAGCTTCTCTGCTCCTTCTCAACTTCTCAGCCTACAGAGCAGGAGGCCGTGAGGACTATTGCAGGCTACTGGTGAGAGCCCTGTCCTGTTATCAAGGTGCCCTCAAATCTTAACAGCTCAGACTGGAACAAATCAATCAATGTGGCTTGGTACCCTTGATGTTCGCCTCCTGGAAATTAAGAGTCAAGCTAAAAGAAAAGACTTTCATCTCATAGCAGATAGACTGATTGCAGCCTGCACACTCCATACATGCAAGAAATAGGCTGCATGTAGTAAGCATGGATATTTTGGCAGGCACATTCTTTGTATCTCTTTAAAAGTGTGTGCTGAGAGCCAAACATCGTTCCTCAGTTCTAAAACCCAAGGCGTGCTTTGGTAAGGTGGCGAGTTCCACTCAACACACTAGTTCGAAGTACATTCAAAATAAACCATATTCTTTTTAAAGAATGTTATAGACCTAGTGTGAACACTGGAGATACGAGGTGCAGCATTCTCGTAAATTAAAAGTGGCAGGGCACCAGACTGACCATGTTAATTCAATATTTTGCCGGCAGGCTTTTGGCCTGGTTGTGCTACTGCCCTCCCACATTCCTTCCACGGCTTAGGAGATAGCACAAAGGAGACATTCCCAAAAGCAGTCTGGACAGGACTGCACCACTCTGGAGGTGAGGAGAGGTCCATAACATAGACCAGGGCAGACAAGCCGGCCTGCCTCGGGGCAGAAACCTGGCCCTGGCAGTGTCTGGTTCACTAATGCTGATGTAGCCAAAGTTCCCTGGGCACAGGGAGTTAGTTTCTTTTGGTTTTACTGTTAAGGGTGATTAAGAACATGAGGCTGAGAATGGAAAACATTATCACTTTGCCATCCAGCCTCTCTACTCAATGCCAATACCAACTACAACAGCCCAATGATCTGTTCTACCATAACATTCACATTTTCTTGCAGATACAGCACACCCTCCTTGAATGGCACCTGTATTCAAAAAACACCTTGCAGACACCTACAGTGGGTTACTGCTGGTATACCAACCATCATGCAACCAGTGGTCACCCCATTGCCTGGAGGGATCAAAGGGAGGACATCAACAAGGGACCACGATCCTTTAGATGTATCCAGAGTCACAATCCCTCCCCTTCCCTCTGCTGTGAGCAGAGAAGTGATCCTCAAATATTTGAAAAAGATGCTTAAATGCCTTGGAGGAGCTTGACTTCAGTTATTTTCTTCATCCGTGTTCCTTCCATTTGCCTGGTTGGCTGATATAATCGGAGGGGAAAGAGATGCAGCCAGACATCTTCCCATCTCCTACGCTTCCCCAGGCACTGACTTACGGTAGACAGTAGGACCGTATCTGCTCATCACAGCATTGCAACCTAGAAAAAAAGATGATGAGCAAAATAAAAGAATTGCTTGCACACAAGTGTGTGTGTACACAGACACAACGGAACTGCAGAGTGTAATAAGCGACCTTTGGGGAAGTGCACAGAGGAGCTTTGTTGTTCTTACATTTGGTGTCAGAACTCAACATGTAAAACAAGAGGGTCTGTGTTTTTTACTTTCTCATTCATGAGTGTCTGCTCTATAGAGCCTAATTAAAGCCATTCTGTTCCCAGATCAGTGAAAATGTGCAACTTCCGTACAAATCCTTTCTCTACAAACTGAAAAGTCAAAATTATGTTTTTTCATTTCTGCTTAAGAAACAACCAAATTTTAAACCTGGAGCAGTCTCAGAAGTAACACCAGCTATAAGACAAAGCGATATGAAAACATAGCTTTGAGAGAACACGGCCCTGCCTCTCATTTTAACAGACATATTTATTGATGGCAAGACATAATGCACTTCAAACCCAGCTGAATAACTCACCTTAAAGGCTTTGAAAGAGACACACATCTATTTTGAAAATATATTTCCTTGTCTAAGCATAAAATACGCTCAATTTACACTTTTCAAGTAAGCCATCTTTTCTGAGCAGAAAAGCACATTAAAAGGTGAAGACAGAAGTCTGCAAACTTGCAACATTCTTTCCCAAGAACATGCATTTTATTTGTGTCCTAATAAACATAAATAAAGCAAGGTAGCATCTAAGAAAACTAAGAGCTAGGCAGAAATGTAGAGTAAGGTCTGACAGCAATAGAATAGAATATACAGCACTGCTTATGTATAAAAGTAGGATTTGGGATGGTTTAGTGCTTTCCAGTTCTTAAGCAATTCAGTCCAAAGAGCAGAAAGGAACCTGGGCTTCTGGATTCTCTTGCCAGGAAGAGGAATCTCCTCTTTTAATGGCAGAAAAAGATATAAATGTCATCAAAGCATCATCCTCAAAGAGGACCCAGCTTACAAACTCTGCTCTGGGCAACACCGCTTGCACCTTCCATGAGACCCCATTTTTTACAGCCTTTCCCTGCAGTGCTGTGTAGAACTGGAAAAAACAGAGATCCCCTTCCCTATCTGAGAACGGTTAGCTTTACATTTGACTTGAGATCCATTTTCACTTTCCTGTGACATATAACCATCCTTCCCTGCCTGGTTTTCATGTACTTTATACCCAGTAAAGACTGAATTTTAAAGCAAGTAGTGGTTTAGCACTGAGGGCTCCCTGCGAATAAGAGTTTCCTTGTGCTGCTGTGCTGGGCAGCCCCCAGTCTCTGCCGGCAGCTCACAAGGATAAATCTGAAGCATGTTCCTGCCTGTCTGCAGGATCCACCTGTGTGCAGATCGCTTTGGGCTAGGATTTTACCATGTGCATATAGCATTACATCTTAAGCAGCTCTTGTTGTAGTTGATATCTGACGATCAGCTGCTGGGAACAGCACCGGCACCTCCCCAGCCATTTCCCCGGGGGAGGATGTTAAAAACCTGTTGCTGTGGCAGCTTCCCCGCCAGCGTGGGCACAGCTCTGATGGGGATGTGCTTTTACACAGCAGATCCACATCTGTTCCAACAGGGATGGGAGGCTGGGGGGATATGGCATCCTTAACCTCCTTTGCTAAACCCATCCCTGCATCTCTCATCTCTGCAGGCTGAGAGAGTTGGGGTTGTTCAGCCTAGAGAAATGAAGACTCCAGGGACACCTTACTGCAGCCTTTCAGTACTTAAAAGGGGCCCATAAGAAGGATGGGGACAGGCTTTTTAGCAGGGCCTGTTGCAATAGGACAAGGGGTGATAATTTTAAACTAGAGGGGAGATTCAGGCCAGACATGAGAAAGACTTTTTTACAACGAGGGTGGTGAAACACTGTCCCATGTTGCCCAGATAGGTGGTGGATGCCCCATTCCTGGAGACATTCAAGGCCAGGGTGGACGGGGCTGTGAACAACCTGATCTGGTTGAAGGTGAAGGCTCCTCTGATCAGGACATGTGATTTTTGTGGTCCCCCTTGCAAAGAGGCTGTGTTTGCAGTGGTCATCTGTGCCGTGATGTACCACTAACAAACTGCATAAAACACAGAGGAATACTAGCTAAATTAAGTTTCCCAAATTCAGCGGTTTTAATAGCAGGAGTCTTGCCCCTGATCCAGAGAGCAGAATGTCATGGTGTGCCCTGCACCAGGTTATACAGATGCGAAAGATCCCCTGGCTTTCTCCTGCACCCACCTGAACCCCCTGTTCCTACCTCTGCTGATGGAACTGTGCCAGGTGGGACAGGACTGAGCTCTGGCTTTCCCAGCTCTCAAGCCACCCCAGTGACACCTGCAGACCATGTGCTCCCCAAACTACTTTTGCTGTTTGCTGAGACTTGTTGAGAAGCAGAGCAAACACAAAACCTAACTACTAGGCCATAGTCAGAGAAAATATTCTCAAGCATTTGGCACCTTGAGTGTGAAGACAAATGACTTACCAAGAACAAAGAGGCTGAATAAAAGCCCTGAAATGCAGGGACAAGCACTGAGGTCTCCTTAGAGGGACATGTCCCCATCCATCCACCCATCCCTCCCCCCTCAATCCCTTCCTCCCTCCTCTCACTGTTTCCCTGAGGATGAGTCACACCTCCCATGCTCCATGAGCTCTTTTTTCAGCAGATTCCACCCTTTGGCGCTTCTTCCCTGCAGCCATTCAGGAGCCATGAGTTTGCTGGTGCTGTTCTGGCCTCCAGTGAGCAAAGCATCTGAGAGCAAAGCGCTGGAAAACTTGGGCCCTTTTGTAAATTTAGCTCTCAGTCATGCTGTGGTTTGATTCCCTATTTGCAAAATGAGCATATTAATCCTTCCTTTATCCCACGGTTTATCAGCCTCAACTCACAAGATTGTAAACTCTGAGGCAGGGCTGCCTGTTAAGATGTGTGCCTGGTTCAACAGAGCCTTGAAACCCTCAGGAGTTTCTAAATGCTGCTGTTCCTGTATTATCATATTATTCAACCTGATTAATTTCTGGACTGCATCTTTAAATGAAGATTGCTGTTTCCTGAACCTTAACTCCAGAGTCCATGATCCAAATTTATCCCTGCTGTCATGCCACTAAGTTGCCTTACTGTTAATAATTCCTCATTCTGAATGCACTGGCTTGTACTTTCCCATTTTGTACTTCTTTTACAAGTGATAAAGGATTGCTTTGAGGAATTTTCATTGCAAAAGAAGTCAATTCCTGCTAGCAGGGGAAGATAGCAAGGTCCATATAAGGTGATCTCATACCACCACCACTCCCTTGAACAAGGGTATATTTTTTTTGCAAGCTGTACATCTGGATGCCAGCTTTCCAAGTGCTGGGGTTGATCTATCAAACTCTGAAAAACCATCTATCTTTAAAATGAATGATGATGCAAATTGTTCTCAGAAAAAGGAATCTATAAAAATAAAAAAAAAGAATATAAATTACAGACTGGACATGTTGGTGGGGGAGGAATGGTATGTGGTTTATATCAAGTTAATCCACTGCCAAAACTTTCACTGATTTAAACACTGAAATGGCAACCCTAGGCTAAAGGTAAAAGGGGCACATTGCCAGCAAAGACCCTGTTTCTGCAGAGGCTCTGCTCATGCCTAACTACGTGTTCCTGGTCTGCCTGGAGGAAGAGCTGCTTGACCCGCTGCCACCTCGGAGCTGCCGAGGTGCTCTCGGGTGTACCGCAGGGTGGTGGGTGCCCGCAAGCAGCAAAGCTGCTCAGCTGGGTGCCCGGCTCCAGCCACGCTACTGGGACACGTACAAGGAAGAGTTTAGTGAGTGTTGGCATCTCCTCCACCCCCAGTGGGCCCAGACCCAAGCTCAGCCTTGCTTTCAGTCACCGGGGACTTAGAGAGGGAGCGCCCAGACCTGATCCAGGACAGTGTGCTCATTGTTAGCAGTAAAACCATCAATAACCATCAACTTGTCCCTGCGGTGGCTCTTCCAGCCGCTTGGCAGAGCCTCCTACCTGGTTCATTTGTAGCAGCAGCTCCTCCCTTTGCAAACGGGCTCAGAGCAGGTGACACCAAGGCTGGCTGACCCCATCAGCCCCCACAGTCCTGGGCTGTACGTACCTCTGGGTCCTGCAGCAAGGAGCTCGACGGCAGAGAGGACAAGTAACCCTGCGGGTGGTTATGCAGAGCAGTTGATCAATGGGATCCAGCCAACCTTGGCCCCCATGTGACAGGAAAACAACAAAGCCTCGTTACTTACTGTAATTACTTAGAACGTACAGTGCACAGCTGAGACCCTTTGGTATTTCAGTGACAGGTGTTGTTTCTTGGGGGACATTTAATACCGGCTGTGTTACACACAAAAATGAGATAGCATGAACTTTGAAACCGCAGCACCAGGCACGCAGAAGTTAAGAAGTGCCAGAAATAAGGTTGCTAATGTGTTCTTCATTTAGTCTACTTTTGCATATGTACTTGATAAGGTCTTCAATTACATGATCTCATGTTTACAGTTGGATTATAAAACAAGCACAGGGAAGCCCAAAGCAAGCTGTAGGGCAACTTCAAGCATTGTTTTTGCTAACTTCTCAGTTCTTAGTGTGAATGAGGCCATGGAATTTTAGAGCAGCATTTTTCTTCATAAAGTGTACATTTGCCAAATCTATTTTGTTTTTCACAGAGTTCTGCCTTGCAGTACCTCCGATCCAATGTGAACTGAAGCTATTAGCAGTGCTGGGAAGAGCAATCAGAAGCCACATGTGAATTAGGCAATCTCTATTACAGGCTGAGCGAGGTTTCAGCTAATTGATGAGACAAGGTAATTTCTGTGATTGAAAGTCTTTACTACAGATAAAGCACCACATTATTACCAGGTACAGCTTTGATTTTTCGTTAATTACTCTACTAATTTTGGAAGAGGGGGAAGTATTTATGCCACATAAGGTAAAGAAAACCAACGTGTATGCTTGGCAGAGTCATGTTGTCTTTGTCTGGGCTGAAAAACAGGACGTATCTGCTGGTAGACATTTTCCCCTGCTGCACTGTTTCTCTTGGCAGCACAGTGTGCTAACATTAGAAGTGTCTGAATGCCTCTGCAAAACTATTAGCACAAAATAAGCTCCTTTGTGTTTTACCCATTCATGTTTCTTCATTTATGTTCTGGCACCACTTTTCCTTGTATTGTGCAAGTCAAGAGCTTGCACATGTGGCCAAAATCTGTTTGTGCATGGGCAACGATCAGGATAAGTGCTTTTGAAATCAATACAACTGCACCCGAGAAAGCCCAACCCCGCTGTGTCTCTATTTAAAATCTGATTCACACATGCCTACCTTGAAGCATTGCTCAGAAAGTGATGGTGCACCTTCCTCTGGCTCGAGAACTGCTGACAGGCTAACTAGAAACAGGAAGGATCCGTGGTGCGTGGGGCCAGAGCCACGTTCCCTGCAGTGTGTGGGTCTGGACTCCCAGTTTGCCCCATGCTGGGAGAGCCAGAGGCCACCATGAAGTCCATCAGCAGAGCCAAAACAACGCTAAAGTGAAACGATCCCTTTTCTTTTGATTTGTCTCTGTGCTACAGCAATGTGTTTTATTGCCTGGGAATGAGACAATAAAAAAAAAAATCTACAGTAATAAATAATGTGAAACAGGATATTCGAGAACGATAATCCAAAGCACTGTGTGAAGTGAGGGCCTTTCCCTAAAAACACTGCACACTGCAAGTTCCTTGGAGCATCAAAATCCATTTTTTAATGTTTTTCATGGAACCAGGGGAATTGCTGGTGCTTGACCTATCAAGGAAATATATATTTTATAAAGGATCAACTGAGCCAAGAAGTCTAATCCTATGAAGCTTGGCTGAGAGACACTGTTTGAAGAGACATCTGCAGCCCAAGAAGTTTAAAGCTTCACTTTTCCAAACCTGGAGCAATTCACCACCTTCCCAGTGAAAGGAACACAGAAGCAGAAGTGCTTTGGGAGCATTCACTTCTGGGTCAGAGGGCTACTCATTAAGTTAGCTCTACCTGAGGCAGCTCCAAGGATTGTCCCCAGGGCAGGCTGCCCAGCACTGGGATGGGAGCTCAACTGGAAATCCCAGGTGCTGGAAACAGCCTGGCCAAACCCCAGGAAAATGGGCTGCTGATGCCTGTCCGAGCCCCCTTTTTGCAGATGGGTGGCAAAAAGAAAAAAGGAAGAGCCCACTGAACAGGAGCCTTCGATCTCCTTGGATCAACCCATCCTTGCCCTGACCAAACAGCAGCTCTACCAGCTGGGAGGTCAGAGTGGGACACTGGGGCTTGGTGTTGGGCTTTCCTGGTCGGTGATCCCCAGGATCTCCAGGGACGGCAAAGGGTGGACTGGTACCTCTCAACCTGCTGAAGCACTTGAGGTTTGACATCTCAGCGGAGAGCTGAGCTGTCTCTCTGTGGCTTTTCCTCTCATGGACATGTCCCCAGGCTGCATGGTCGCCAACAAAACTGCATGTCAAAAACGTGCTCCTCCACCCTGACTCCTTGAGGAGATTTGCTCCCTTTTTTCTGGATTTTCAAGCCCTACAAACAGGTACTTTTAATTCTTAACTGTACCTTGTTCTACGCTCTTCACAAGGTGATGCTCCCCCAACATTTGTGAAAAGCTGCAGCTCCAAATTAAAGCTCAGGTCACACAGGCAGCTCGGACCACAGACAACAGATACAGAGGAAAACAAAGATGGAAAGCAAGAGGAAAAGATCTCTCCTGCAACCACCAGCACACTAAGAGTCTTGTTTAAACCTACCAACACACAGGCCAACACAAAGACATGGTGACTACAAAGTTGGCAGTTGAAAGTTAAATAATGGTACCTGCCAACTACAGGGTGAACGTGATGCTAAGAAAACATGGCTAAGTGCAGCACATGAAGCGGTTCAAAGGAAAACAAAATAAGCATCTACATTATCTCCTTTGAACTGTTTATAGCTGTGTTCTGGTCACAGTCCTATTAAGGTTGATGGAAAGATTCCAGGTAGCCAGGGCTGAATCTGGGTTTGGCTCCATATCTTTGACTCCATAGCTTCATTCTGGGACACATAACAAATATGTTTAATGGTGTAAAAGGGCTAGAAGCACCACTGCTGCCTCTCAACTGCACAGTTCAGAACAAGGAACTGGCTCAACAGCCCTGGGGGAGAAAGGCAGCTCTGTCTGCTGCAGAAACACATCACCTAATTCAGATGCAAAACCTCTAATTTATGCAGACAGACATACTTGTACACATATAAACACGCTGGTTTTTATCACAGCATGTGGATGAGTGGGCTAATAGAAAAAAAAAAGGCCATATTTTTCTCTTACACACACGCAGTCACCTACACAAAGCCATGCTAAAAATATTTTGTAAAGGCAGCAGTCAAGTACACTGAACAGGGAATGGCAGAATTAAGACTGATTGTTCAATGTGATACAGTTTTAAGGATTAAAGTTAAGCAATAATAGTATTGTCTTCAGTTTTACGCTAACAATTCCTCTACTGTTCATCCTGAGAGAACACAGCTTGCATCAAAAATATCTTTTTTATTTTTTTTCTAGCTAAAGTCTTGGAGGGAAAAAACAGAAAACAAAATACAAGAGTTTATTTGTGAAAGTTTCTGGAGAGTTTTATCAGGAAAAGCAAAAGCAAAACCACAGAGATAAGAAAATGTCAGAGTTAAAGCTGCCCAAACATGGAGACACCTTTTATTACTCACACACCCATCTCCAGGGAAAGTGAACCAAACTGCACAGCCAGGAGGTATTTGTGTATTTAAATTCCGGGGGGCGTTTACTGATTTGTTTTCAGAAAAGCAAGATGCCCCCACCACTGGTGCTGAGTCACAGGCAGTGGTCCAGGCTGTCATCCCCCATGCAAAAAACAGCCAGATGTTTGGTGACTAAGCTCACACATAGTCTCCTTTATATCTATGCCCCGCCTGATCTCTTCTATCCTTTCCCCTCCAAACTGTCTGTGCTCCAGGCCTGTCATAATTTCTCCACTCACCAACATCTCAGTCTCTCCATTTTGCCAGCCCTGTCACTACTATTCTCCTCTCCCAGCCCTTATCTCATTGCTCAGCCATTCCCATTTCACCATGACCAGTCTCTCTGCTATGCATTTCCAGTTCTCCCTTATTTTTTTCCCCCTTTCTATCCCTCGTATCTCACCTTCATCCCATCCATCTCCCGATCCTCATTTTCTTTCCATTCCCTTTCAACTCAGTTCAGGCAGAAACATCCCCACAGCCTGGGCTCAGCGGGATTTGGGGACATGCTGGGGACAAGCCTTGTGCTCTCAGATCTGGCACTGCCATCCCGGGGAAGGTTCTGTACATCCCTGCACTGGAGCATCCCCTGTGCAGATGCATCATTTGGGGTGCAAATAAAAACCTTCAAACCAGCATGTAAAAATCAGCATTTTCCCTAAAACTTGACAACAAGGTGGAAATTAGTCACTACTGGTATGGCAGGGAAGGAGTAAAAATACACACTAGACATAGAATCAACCTGTGGCAAGTACACCCTCCCCATTCAAAAGCAGTGACCCTCTCATCTTTAGTAGGGGCAAATGAACTACTTAAAATCTTGGTCGTTACAGGAATGATTTGACAGTAGCAGTTTTTTGCACCTCTGTAGCATCTTTTAACCAAGACTTTTGGACATGGCTTCCAAGCCTCTGACAACTCTGTTGTCCCAGAGGGCAGGGGAATGGTGGATGAACAGATGGAGAATGATGAACAAGCCACCAGCACACCCAGAACCAGCCCATCTGCCCCAGGCTCCCGGGTGGCCTGCAAGGCACCTTCCTGGCACCTCCCCAAAGGTGTAATCTTTCCAGATTATGCTTTAACTCTACAGCCACCATATCTAATAAACGGGGGGGAATTTGAAATTTTGCTCCACATTTATCACCACACAATTAATTATTTTACTTACGGACAACACAAAAGCATGTGCAGCTTATTAAGATGGTAAGAGACCTGTGTCCTCCTTCAGAATACAACACCTGTTTATTTTCCTGCAGAATATATCACAAATGTTCGTCTTCCCCGACTTTATTCCTTCCTTAGCTAAGCCAGGACCTCTCCCCAGGGAAGCCTGACCCTCCCTTTCTGCATTCAGAGGTTGAGCTCAAAGAATCTCTAATATGCCTCTATCTGCTGGCTTCTAGTTAATGTTTGTACTGTTTCATGCCTCATTTTCCTGCTGAAAAATAGGAAGAAATGGCTTTTTTATCTTTAAATCATCACCTGAACATATTAATCACCACTAATAATTCAACTTGAACTTGCAAATATGGACATTAATGGCATAATCTCAGTCTTAGTCTGGAAGGGACAGAGTGGGTAATTTATCAGAAAACTGGTGAAAAACAAAAAAATAAACAAACAAGAAAGCCTTTCTGTTTTCCAGTGTCTAGGATAGATCCATACCTCTGTTTCAAATCTCATCTGAAAGGTAAAAGCCATAAAGACTTGAAAGATAGCTCTGAGCCGTCCCAGACTACCTTCCAACACTGGCTTTACCGCTTGGACCTGAAAAGCCTGAATAACACGTTTTGGCTATTATAAAGAACTTCACCCAAACAGGCAGGTGCTGGCATGATTTTAGGGCTGTAGCTGAAGTTCTCAGAGGAAAAGCTGTACTCCATTTACCAGTCTGCCTCCCCAGTCTATTTCTGCAGCCATAACTAAGGAAGTTGTTTGCATAAAGACCATGAAATGTGCATGATGAAGTGCAGTAATGCACATTAATTGACAGTGAATGCAAAGAAGGGGTGTAAAGGGATTTCTGTTGACATGTATTGAAGCATGAGGGCTGGTAAACCACAGAATTAGAATCTTACCTAGGGATTTTCTGAATTCTTGTAATTTAAAAATTGGATGCCCACAACCTTACAGCTCAGTTTGTACCATTTCTTCTCAGGTCCTCTATGGACTACAGAGAAACAATTATTTTCCTATTCACACATCACTTGTCTTATGTTATGCACATGCAGCAGCAAGTAAACTCATGATTCTTCATGTCACCTCTGAAGTCTGGGTTGGCACATTTGTGTCTCAGGTTTCTCAAGATAAAATATATGTCCACGCGCCCAGGAAGTCTGCAGCTACCACAGTGGGAATGCCCAACCTGCTGGTCTTAACACATTTCACAGTGACTACACACATCAAACAGCTACAGTCACATCGTGCAAGTCCAGCATTCCCCAGAACTGCAAGTTGACTGTACCTGCAGTGTACAACAAATACACACACATGCATAGAATCTGCCAAGTACGGTGGAAGTGAGATCTACTGCTCAGGCTCACAGCAGCTGTGCTGGCATGGTAAGTGTGAGGCTTTCCGAAAGCATCAGACTTCACCTGTACACACACCGTGGATGTGACCAAGGTTTCCGGATACACAACAGCCCAGACAGATTTATTAGTGGTCACTGAACATCTGGAAATCCTGGACAAAAACAGGAAACGCTCAAGACTGCCGGGGTAAGTTTCTAGGAAAAATAAATGAACGTGCCAGTCCAGTATATCATGGTCTAAATTGCAGTTTGGCATTAGGATCCACTGGTATGGTCTGCCTGCATCCAGACCACAGGCTGATGGATTTAAGTAGTGGGCAAATGAATTGGCTACATAGTTTGTAAAGTAATTTTTTACTATTTGTGAAAGAAAATGTTGTTTGAATACCTATTGTCAGTGAAGCAGAATTACTTGCACTCGATCTCTTGACTATCACCTGTGTTTGATCTACAGGGAAAGCATCCTTTTAACTAACATGTGACTGTTGGACATATTTGATGACAATATAGTTCAAAATGATCAAAGTCAACTGTCAGAGAAATTAGATTAGTCATTATTAGTCTTCAGTGGTTCCCACGAGAACCTTAAACAGTTGGTGGTTCTTCTTAAAAGATTAGAGTAAGCCTTGTAATGTGTCATGATGAAAGTGGTAAAGACTTGGATAAAGGGTAGACTGCTGTCTTTGTTTCTGAAAGCAGACAGTTTCTAATTCAGGCTTTTAATTGTGCTGTATTTTATCAGCCTGTAATACAGAAAACATTGGAAAAGGGCCTATATCTTTCCATGAACTGCTAGAAATGGTATTTTAAATTCATTCCTCTGCAAGAATCTGGTTCCTATTGGCCAGTGCCAATGCCAGCAGATATTCTTATTTCCACACCATTTTTCTTCGCTCTCTTCGATTCCTGCTAATGCCAACATGAGAAATGGTACTGATAAGCAGTCATAGGGCTAATTATTACACACTTAATCCTACAATCTTATCAGTGAAGTTGAAACAAAATTGGCAGTATATTAACCATGACCTAAAAGTGAAGGTACAGAGTTTTGAAGCAAGATGAAAAGAGGCTTTAGCTATTATGACTGCTGGCCTGCAGAACAGCAAAACCAAACCAAAACAAAACAAATAAATCAAATTCTGCATTAACTATTTTATTCTTTCCATAACTGGAAACTCGTATGATGTGAAAAAATCTGTGCGTAAAAATGGAAATGTTATAAATTCAAATAATAAAGCATATCACTCAAGTAATATTTAATGCAAAGAGGCATTCAGATAATCTAGAATATCTGTGGACAATGATTTCTTCAAGGCAATAGCCAAGATTTCTCTTTGAAATGGCTTGTTTGAAGTCTCTTTGCACAGCCATAAAACAAAAGATGCCCTGTTTAGAGGATTACATTAAAAGAATCTTTTCTTCTGCACTTATTTGTTGGAAAATGCTGATGAGGGAGAGACCCCCAAACTGCTATGAAGAGTATTATGACTGTCATTTCAAAGAAGACAGAAAAGTTCTTTAGATCTTTCTCCAACAGTGAGGTAATCATACATCCTTCTCCTTTCATTATGATTTCTTAGCCCCAAATTTATCAAAGAGCATAATTTCACTACATTTGATGTTCTTTACTATCATGTGTCTTTTTATTTTTTTATACATCCCTGAAGCACATATATCACATAACACAAAAGGACTTAAACCCTTAAAAGTATATAATAGCATGGCACTTATAAAAAATAAGGTATCTGTTGACCAAGTTTTCATATTCCTTACTTCTGCAAGTGGTCTGTGTGCTGTTAGTTAAGGCCATTTTTTCATTATATGTGAAAAGTCATAAGGCAAACAATGGTCAGTCGTGCACCACGCTCTGTGCCTTTTGATTACACAAAGCCCTTATGGCAGCAGCTTTTTTCCTGGTTTACCCAGTCCGTGCAGCCTCTCTAAAACCATTGAGGCAACAACAGCAAGGACACATTAAGTCCCTATAGCCAGAGATTTTTAAGGACAGAAAGGACACCTGTGAGTATTTGCCTGGTCACCAGTGTCACAAAGGACATAGAAATACAACCCTGGGTTCCCAGACGGGCAGTCCCAGACTGAACCAAAGTGGTAGTCCGGATCTGCAGAGGACAAGGAGTGATGGTTTTAAAATAAAGGAAGGAAGATTCAGGCCAGAGATGAGGAATAAATGTTTCACAGTGCGGGTGGTGAAACACTGGCCCAGGTTACCCAGAGAGGTGGTGGATGCCCCATCCCTGGAGACATCCCAGGCCAGGCTGGACGGGGCTCTGAGCGGCCTGATCTAGTTGAAGATGTCCCTGCTCATGGCAGGGGGGGTGGACTGGATGAGTTTTGAAGGTTCCTCCCAACCCAAACTATTCTATGATTGCATCTTACCCAGCCTGCACATGGTTGTTGGTTCTCCAGAGTAATTGCAGACAACCTGTAGTGAATTAAAGTTTCCTGGCCAGCTACTCGCTTCTTTAAGTTATCTTCACAAAATCCCTTAGAAGCAGTCTGTGGGCCTTCAGCTACACCAGCACCAGTGAAGTGACGAGAACTGCGATACTGCCCCGAATCTCTCACACCACTTGACTTTTAGAACTCTCCTTGGCTCAGGTTTGGCCCTGGCCAGCTCTTCAGGATAATGCTGAGGCACTGCCTGGGAGGCAGCCAGGCCAGAGACCATTCCCAGCTGGTGATTATGGACAAGGCTTCCCTGTTTTGGGAAGGGAATGGGATGGAATGTCGCCAGGTGGATGCAAATCAGGCCATGTATTTCTTGCCCTCATGGCCAACAGTCCCTGTGGTTCAGGGATTTCCTGAGTCAGAGCTGGAGTCTTTTTGGGGAGTTTAACAGTACACTCAATAAATTTTTCTTCTATGAGATTGTCCAAATGTCTGTTGGACCCATGGAAAGCTTTAGCATCCTCAACATCTTTTGGCCAGCAGCTCCACAGCTCATTTCAGAGTTATTAATACCCCACTTAAATGTAAGTGACAGTGAATCTATCATGTCTTGGCAAACTCTTCCAGGGTGTAATGGTTTTAATAACTGTTAAAAGAGTTTGCTTTGCTCTCTGTCTGAGTGTGTCTAGCTTCAACTTCCAGATATTTGGTTCCTGCTAATGTCATGTCCATTACCTGGTAAAAAACAACAACAACAAAATCAACAAAACCACAACAACCAACCAACCAACCAACCAACCAGCCAACCAACCAACCAACCAACCAAACCATCCACCATATTACCAAATACCTTCTCTGCTTCTCTGGGTAAACTGTGATCAAGCCACTCCTTTACCTTTGCCTTTATGTGGTAAATCAAATGAGTTCCTGAAATCTATCCTAACATGACATGCTTTAAAAACTCAAATAATTATCCTAAATATGTTTGGACATTATTTTCTTTTCAAAAGGGGGACCTTTTTGGCCGTGTAAAACACACCTTGACAGAAATAAATAACATTTATTCTCTCTTCAAGTTTTTGGCATCATGAAGATGTTACACAGAAATCTTTGGTCTGTCTCCATGGAGAAATCTACTTGTAAAATTTCACAATAAGCAATCTAGAATATCCACTTATGTGCAGACTGTGCTCCAAAATAGAAGTGGTTTTAGTCCAAAACTGTTAGGCTGAGATGGAAGTGTGCTAAATATTACGGAATACAAGCAGCTTATTCAGCACTATATGCTTTGGGAAATTCTTCCATGGAGACAAGCTCTCTTTGAACATGAGAATGTCACTAATTTGTCCATATGCATATAATTAACTCTAATCCACTGTTTTTCTTGGAGATAAGTTAGAAGATTACAAGAGATTTTTTATGATAACTTCACACCATCAAATGTGAAATAGCAGATCTTACAAGATACATATTGCCAAAAGAAGACAAAATGTCAATATAGTTCTATTGATTTGGCAGTAGAAATACTCAGTGTTTCATGTTAGATCTGGATTTCAGTTGTATTTTTTCTCACATCCTTATATTGTTCTGTTGTAGAAGATGAATGTTGAAACATGATCTCCTTACTGAATGAAACTGTGAAAACTGAAAACTAAGCATACATTAAACTTGTTTCATAGAGATTATACTGTGATGGTAACTACTGAAAAAATTAACCCCTCTTTAAACCTTGATTTTCAAGTTCATACTGCTCCTTAGACCTCCAGATATAGAGATCTCTGACTTCTCCTCAAATGTCAATCTTCTATTTTATACATCCACCTAGCCAAAATCTTAAGAGTCAATTTACCCTTTTCTTTATTGCTGACACCATAAGCACTCACTGCATGGAGCTGTAAATCACATTCCGTTATGCTGTATTTCCAGCATCCTTGCAGAGGCTCAAATTAGGACCTTTCGAGCAAAAACCGGTGAAAGGACTTTCCAAAGCAGTAGCAACATTACCACAGAGAACTTTTACTCCGTAAGTGTAAATATGTTTTCAAACTCTGCAAAGTACCTCCACAGTACCAGACAAGGTGCAAGTAAAACTGGTGGCTTGTGAAGCTCAGCAGGAACTGTTCATGGCTGCTGCACAGAAGATCTGACAGGACATGAGAAGGCTGTGTAGGATTCCATATTGAGGACCGAGCACCTTCACAGAAACCCAGCCTTCACACTTCTGGGGGTTTCACCAAGGCCCTGCTGGGAAAAAAAGTGCTTTTACCTTGTGAAATGAGATAATTGAGTTAAAATCATTGTGGTTGGAACCTGAATCCTGAACATGGACAAGATGATTCTCTTTCATCCTCAGGGGCACAACAGATACCACACACTACACATCGGAGAAGGTGGTCACTTGATTCAGAGGATGATTCCTCCACGCAGTGAGTGCTTCTAGTGTCAGTGCTAAAGAGGAAATTGACTGGATCCCTATTACACTGGGATGTGCAAATCAGACAAGGCACTTCCATTTTGCTAACTCCGTCCTCCTTCGTAAAACTTGAACTCTAACATATCGTTTGAGTCCATTTTGCCATTTGCTGCAAGAGAAACCAAGACCATGCCAATCGCACTGGCACAACAGCTACAAAAATTATTCAGGTACCACAGGATGTCTGAACAGTGTTATTCTGGGAATTTTCTAGGTTGTAAATACATTAATAGCACTAACCTTGCTTTGCAATTAACATCAAAACAGGCATCCAGGGATTTCAAACCTTCTTTTGAAATTTATTTCATCACCATGAGGCTAACCCTCACCTTACAGGCCCTGTCCCCCATATTGGCACGCTTTAATCTCAGGGGAAAGGGTTGGAAGCTTTCAGACAACCTAGACAGGAGTGTGATTCCACTTACCTCCTCTGTATTTTTTTCTCACCAAGTCTTCCCATCATCAGTTTCATCTCCCCTTTAAAATACGTTTTATTTTTAATTTTGCTTTATGTCTGTAGCACTGTCATTTAATGCTACCCTTAAAAAAAAAAAAAAAAAGCCTTTTAATCTTTCCTACATTTTTCTCTGGAGGGCAAATTTCTTTTAATCACTTTCTGAGCACAATTTAGCATATGTAATTATACCTCAAAACAAAAGGAAGTGAGTCACTTAACATGATGCTTTGATTTTAGGAAATACTGAATATAGTTAGTCCAAGCATTTCTTACTATTCTTTTGATACAGTCGTTATTGTCAAGGACAGAAGTGCTTCTTAGGGGAGAATGAATAAGATGGTGTGGCGCTTGCTACAGAACAGCCTTTGTGAAATACAGAATTGCTGTCTGGAGGGACTATGGTTCAGGCCTAACACGTAAACGTGCTGCAGAATAACACACTTAGGTTCTGGCTCACTGTTGCATTCCTGCTTTCAGAAAAAAACGTTTTTGTTTGTTTGTTTGCTCTTTATTACCACCCTAGTTAACACTCCTGTCCTAAAAGCAAGACCTTCCTAACCCGAGCAACTGTCTTTATGCGCACCAAAAAGGACATTTCCTGAAAGACAATGAATCCTCCCTCCACACAGTCATCTACCGAACATCAGAGTAAGAGCCTGCAGGCCATCTTCTCAGGGTCAGTATATCTCTTAGTGCTTCCTCCCTATCTGACGCTTTTTCTACAATATCTTGGTGCCCCCTCAACGTCACTTGTCTTAGTTACAAGCACTGTGGCTGATGAGAAGCTGGTTTGCTCTGATGTTCTTCACAAGGGTCGCCCTCCAGACACACAAGCATTCCTTCCCACTGGTGACCCACCATGCTGGCTTTGCAACACCCTTATTCGTTAATGATCTTTATTAATTTATCTGCTCTCACTTCCTAAGGTGTACAATTACACCATGCTTTGGTAAAACAAAGCAAAATACTAATCAGGATTAATAGCACTATTATAACCTGATGAATTTGATAGAATTATAATGGCTAGAGAGGGAACTTTAAATTGCAGCTGAAGAACATATACAGGAAACACAAGATGCTGAAAACCAACTTCTTTTTTTTTCCAGAGTTATTCACAATTAAGCACCTGCAATAGATCGATTGTGTATCATTCACTGTGCTTGTAAGCAAGGGAAAAATGAGCTCAACTTTATCTTTTGTTTAGGATTTCAGAAAGAGGAAGAAGTTTTGTACTGAGTCACCCATTTTCTGCATCATGCGTGCCTGGTCATATGTGGGGAGAACTGATGTCACCAGTAGTGCTGGTGAAGGGCTGAGTAGCATTAGGCACTTTTGGAGCCTAAATCCACTTTTCTTAGGAGACACAGACACCTGGGACAGGACCCACAAAGGCCATGGGTGTCACAGTACTGAGATGCACAACAGTCTGTTCCCAGGAACTCACTGTCTCATACAACAGAGCTGAGCAAGGCGTCTGGGCTCCCAAAGCGGAGTTTCCAGAAAACAGGAGCCACAAACCAGACCAGTAGGCAAGAAGCCACAAGAACCAGTCACTGAGAAATCCCAAGGCGGTGTCAAGCCTCACCCCACTCCAGGATGCCTGGCTTGGACAGCATCCACAGCCCCATGGGTGGAGAGTCCCATCCCCACCCTCCACGGGAGCATCTTTTTCCCATAATACACAACCTCTAGATGCAGGAAATGGAGTTCACATCATTCCCTGGCCTGAGGAAATGTCTGCACATCAGAGGGCTGGTTTCCAGTTGTTTTCATTTTCGTTTTTGTTTGTTTTCTGCAGGGGGAAACAAGGCAGATGCAGAGCATCTAAACTGCAAAATTCAGTGCTTTGAGAAGCTTTTCCAGTTCTGTTTTTTCAACAGAAAAGTCAACTAAAGGGAAAAGGAAAATAAAAATTTGGCTAAAGTAAAAATCTACTCTGAGTGAAAAGGAAATTTTCCCTTCTTCTCTTGCACTCTTGCTGCCCAAGGAATAACTTCACACACCACTAAAAGCCTTCTGTCTCAGGTAAAATGCTAGGGGTGTATAAGAAATATGCAGCAATACCTTACCAATATTCTGCTAAAAGTAGTGGTGACGAAACAACCATCACAACGTGGTCAGTGGTGAAAACGGGAGCTGTTGAAGGGCCAGATGCTGTGCTGCCATGTGCAATGGTGTTGTGCCAAGGACCACGGCAGAGAGGCGAAGGAGGAGGATTCGCTATGGGAGGGATGCTTGGGCAGCCTGTGGTCACCGAGGTGAAGTCTGCTCCTCTCAACAAGTCTCCCCAGGACCCACCTCCTTATTCCTCACTCCTGGCAATGTTAGATGGCAACAAAAGGGACAATCAAGCCACTTTCAAAGGACAACACTCCACAAATACGTCTACACATGGATGTATTCACTGCTGTGCACAATGTCAGTGCCTACAGGTCGGAACACATGTGGCCTCCAGATACAGTTCAAGCCCTTGGGTGCCTGAAGCAGGGAGGAAAAACCCTTTTTGAGGTGGGCTCTCATCTTCTTCTCATTTGGTTGCCTTCTTTGTACTGTGCTGGAAGTTTTCTTTGCTTTATCTGTAGTTAATCCTGCTCACCAAGTTGCACAGAATGTGAAATTATAAATGTGACAGGCATTTCTTGTTATGACATCTTTTGGAAAAGAAACACAACTTCTAGCCTTCTGCCAGAAAGATTATGTTCTTTTTCACTTAAGAAGAATGCATTTTTCATAAGCAAGTATTTTACATTGCAAACTCTGGGCTCTTATTCCAGACAAATAGACAACTTTTTAAAAAGTTTCCTCCAGGATCTCAGCTGGCTTTTAAGTCCATGACTGTTAACCTAGAAACAAAGTACTTAGAGAACTGCATACAAAGGCACATTCACCAGGTCTGGGGCTGTTCTCACACTGAAATAACCCTCTAGTATGTTAAAAAAATTACAAATTCATTCATAGAAATGAACTCGTTTGAGTATAACACACAATTATAGAGAGCCCGTACTCAGTCTCAGAAGGCTGTGATTGCTGTGGCTGTGTCAAGCAGGAAAGCCCTTTTCTCCTTTGCAAATATTCCTGGGATTTCAGAAATGCCTTCCATTTCCATATGAAGAAAAAGCGAGTTATTTTGCAGTTTTCTTTAAATCAAAGAGCAGAGAAGCAGTCAGACAGCCCACAGGGCTGTGGTGAGGACTCTCACCCAGGATGAAAGGGACTGAAGATCAGATTAGCTGTGCTTGCTTTGATTTGCGAAGGGGACTGGGGCTGGGCTCTCAGGGGCATGCAGCACTCATTAGGCTGCTGACTTTTTCAGCCTTTTCAGTTGGAGATTTTCAGTTTTATACAGACAATTAACTGTTCACCATATCAGGGACTTGAACCTAATTAATCTCCATGGGAGGCTGATGCCAAAACTATCTGCTTTAGGCACTCAGACTGGTTAGGCACGACAAGTACAAGGTAGATGGGGAAGGTATTGCAGGGTGATTCAGCTCACCCAAAATCGGTGTCTAGACTCCTGGCAGTGCTCCTGGGCAGACCTGCTGTTTCTGAGGCTGCCTGGAGTGCTCATATCAGGAGCTACCTCTGCTTGCCCACCATAGGCAACTCTGAAGGGTGACTACATGAAGGGGGACCCACCAAGAACCAGCTATCAGGAGCAGGCACAGTCTGTGTCACATGTCCCACAGGTGCAAGCACAGGTCCCTGATCCACCACGGGTTCAGAAAACCAAGCTTGCTTTGGTGGCAACTGCCTTTCCTTCTGCACAGTGGCCTAGGAGCAGGTACACACATCAGCCCTTAGAGGGACATGATCCAGTCTTGAGGCTAGAAATTGGGCTAAAATAGAGGTGCCTTCCATTCTTTATAAAGAAGCAATGTCATTGCTGTAGAAAAACACATGGGAGTGGATGACCCCAGTTGGGTTCAAGGTAGTCACCTGAGAAATAAAACCCTGTGGCTCTCTCCCTACACCCAGCACTGTCCTCCTCACTCCTTTCTCACCTGCTCCTTGCATATCTATATCATCCTCACTGGGTCAAAGGAAGACCTCCAGGTTTTTCCAGCTCCAAAAACTATCCTTATTTAAAAGATTTCTTAAGGTCCCCCTTTGTTCTTCTCTGCTTATTGTCTTCTCCACTAAACAAGAAAAATGAGAGTGCAGGAGAAGAAAAGTATGAATGGCAATCTCCTTCTTTGGTGACAACCAACAGTAGGACAAGGGATAATGGGTTCAAACTGGAACACAAGAGGTTCCACTTAAATTTGAGAAGAAACTTCTTCTCAGTGAGGGTGACAGACACTGGAACAGGCTGCCCAGGGGGGATGTGGAGTCTCCTACTCTGGGGACATTCAGAACCTGCCTGGACACATTCCTGTGTAACCTCACCTAGGTGTTCCTGCTCCAGCAGGGCGATTGGACTGGATGATCTTTCGAGGTCCCTTCCAATCCCTAACATTCTATGATTCTGTGATTCTTAGAAGAACTTTAGCTTAGGTTGTTACTCTGGGGAGGAGAGAAATGCACAAAAAAGAAATTCTGGAAGAAAATAATTTTTACATTTATTTTTTCACTTTCTTTGTCAAAGTCAAAATCATTTTCAAGTCAAGATGTTCTCTTCTACTCACCCAACTCACTGTCACCAGTCCTGCTGTAGAGCTCAGCCCCCGTAGCACACAGAATTTTGTGGCCCAGGCACCTCAAAAGGGGAACGCACAATCAGGGGTTAAAGCATTTCTCGTATTTTCCTGTAGCTGCTCTAAACTCTCTCTATTGGCAGGTCTGCTGCCAGGATGGCGGGGGATACACTTGCAAATGAGTGCTCTTGAGGCAATACCCTAACAAAGGAAATTTAACAGTGCACGATTTTAGATTTCTGTCACTCAAAAAGTCAGCATTTCTTGTTGAGTTTTCAGGGAATAACTTTAGGATGAGTCACAACATACAGCAAGTAAGGGTGAGTTTGCCTGCACAGATTTTTCAGATCCTCCCTTGACTCCATGGTGGCCCTGGCGGCTTATTGTTAAACCATTTCCAGTGTTTTATTTATCATATTCTCTTTTAAACTCATTATTTCCCAGTTAAATTTGATAATCTGTTTAAAGCAAAATTAATTTATACTTCAGAGAGCTCAGAGAAGACAGATAGAAGGAAGATGCCCTGGATGTAGAAGGAAAGGATGAGACTTTCTCCTCCTGGGGCCAACAGGACCTTTTCACGAGCACAAGTTCTGGGTAGGTTGGCTGGCCAGCTGCATCTTTGACCTTCAACCCTTGCATCTCACATCTGATTAGTCTGTAAATGCACTTATTTAAAGGCCCAAATCTGTTTTTTGAGCTTTCAGAAGTAGTTTACGTCAGTGGCTAGCATGCTTAGGTGAGTAGACCCAAAATGAGATGGAAGAACCACAATTTAGCCCACTGATGAGAACCCCAAGAAACTCCATGTTAATGGGAAATGCTGAGAACACTACTTTGGTTGGGTTTATTTCTAATATCTTCAAACACAGGTTGATCTTGGACTTCCATCCTTTTCAGAAAGTCTTGGCCAAGACATTTTGTGGAGATGTATAAGGTGCAACAGGAAGACAACACCCAAAATACCAAAAACACCCATTGAACTCCCCCTTGTGCATCCCCACCATTTTAGCTCAACTACCCAAAGGCAACAGGGCTCCTGCAAAGGGGATCAAGTAGTGTCACACTAGTCACTGGAGAGTGAAATTCAAGTGCGGAAAAAATTATTTCTGTAGAAGGTGAAGTGAGCCTCATGCTTTAATTCCATTAACTGCCCTGTTTCTCCCAGCTATCCGTCAGGCAGCAAGAGAATAAAAAGGATCCTTTCCAAATGGTGAAAAGGAACATCCCTGAAGAGAAACTCCCGAAAAAGTTTGACTTAAAGTACAGCAGCTGCAGCAGCTATAAAGTGCTTCTTACTATTTAGGTTTGAATATTAATATTTTGTAGCATATCTTGAGTTTATCTAAACATTTTCAGAGAAGACCTTGTAGTTGGAGTATAAGCAGCACAAGGAAGAATGGCCTTTTGTTTCTGGTTTACACCTTTTTTTTAATCTTGCTATTAGTCCCATCGTCAGCTTTTGCATCATCACTAGATGGAAGGCAGACTGTGCATGCACACAAATACACACACACAGAAAACAAGCAGTTGTTTTCATAACATCCCTCACCTATTCAAATCCACTCTACGTCTTGTTCAAATAGACGATGTTATTATCTTTATCGTGTACCTTTCAATTACCAAGCACATCATGAATTATGAGGCCAGTTGTGCAGCACTCCCTCAACTTCACTGATGCATGGAGCTCAAACTAACAAACAACATGAACAAACAAACAAATAATATTTACTTATCTGAATTTCTATGCATGCTGATGCTATGGAGCAGAGAGGAGACTGTAAAGAGGGGAGCATGACCCTTTGGTGTGAATTTTAGTTCCCTTGACCCTCGTTTTTGGCTCTTGCATGATTTCAAGATTCATTTTGTAACGTAAAGCTGGTGAATTCTGATGATGTGATTCCCTTGTAATCCTGTTCAGCAAGTCCTACATCACACTTCTCATCTCCATTAGAACTTTACTAAGTTGGATATCACTGGTCAATCTGATAGGAAAGGAAACCAGTAGTTTATTTAAATATTTTTCCATAGTCACACAAGAGATCACTGACAACTAGGAATAACTATCCCGATTCCACACCGAACACTTCACTTATAGCCATCATGCAATGCATGACATTAACCAGCAGCCCAACATGGAAGTTTATGAGACCTTCTCTTTTGGACATCAATAGTGAGATACTACAGTCATGTTATTAATCTCCATGGGCCAAAGGTTCCTATTATGACGGTGTCAAAATCTGCAATCACTGTCCAGGATCATTAGCTAGATGTCAAGTTTTACATGGGCATGGAATTGCTTTGGAAATGAGTAAGCTATTGTAAAGTAAAATCAATTTTCTTAAAAAACTATTTGTACAAGAAGTTGTATATTTGTGCTGGTTTGACTGAAAATGAGTTAATTTTGTGCATGCAATTAGAAACCTTTCTTTTCCATAGCTGGTGTGGTCATTATTTGGACTTAGTTTGAGAACACCCCAGGACAGAGATAATGTTTTTAATTGCTCTGGTCTGAGAGCCAAGGACGTTCTGAGCGCTCTGCCCACGGGTATGAGGCATCAAGGAAGGGGGGCATGGATGGGCAGACCTTGACTGACATCCAGACTGCTTGGTGTGGATGGAGTTCGTGAGGAATTTCCTTGAGTATCTTTTATTTTATATTATATTTTATATATCGATTTACTAGTAGTGTATTAGTATTTTGCTATTTTATGAAACTGTGTTTATCTCAATCCAAGTTTCTCCCTTCCCTTTCAATTCTCTCCCCTATTTTAGGGGTGGGGAGGGGGTGAGTGAGAGGCTATCGTGGTTGTATTGCTAGTTCAGGTTAAACCACAACAACATCTCAAAATGACTGCTGATCCTTGATCAATGTCCTTTGCTGGACATTCTTGTTGTTCTTAAAGAAATGTATTGAGAATAGCTTGCACACAGAGGACAGTGACCACTATATCTTCAGAATACAATTTATGATTACAAAGCTATGATAGGGTCTCATAGCCTGCCTGAGGCCAATGCAGCTACTGCACTTCCAGTTGAACTGCAAGACCAAGGACTGATCTTTCTCCCACAGCACCTCAAGGAGAGAGGGAACTTGCCATCCACTGAAGTACCAGCAGGGAGCCAACAATTTCCTGCAATTTAAGGAGGTGTCCACCATCATGGGGGTATTGCCTTTCTACTTGTTTTGCCCTGCAGGAAACAAACAAAGATAATGTGAACTGTCCTAGAAACATGACATATTTGAGACCTACTACCAAAGTCACCTACAATGTTCAGGCGTAGCTTCATCTCCACTGTCTCATGGTGTTGCTTTTGTATTTTAAGTCTCTTTGCCTCTCTGAGCTCCTTCCAAACACAGTGTGAGCAGAATCCACGCAGTGGCAGATGCTCTGCTAAGACCCTGGAATATTTGTTTGGAAAGATATAAACACCCTTATTCACATCACCACGCTCACCTGAAGATTAGTCAGGTAGTTTAAATGCCATCCCAGTAAACTGTTGGTCAAAGGAAATGAACTATGTGCTATTCAGAGTTAAATTAACATTGCCCAAAAGGCACCAACACCTAATGGCAGTTCAGAAAGCTGTAGGAGATGTGTAATAATACAATAATAATAACAATAAAATCAGAAAAATGTAATAATTAAAAGGGCATGTAATAATTGGGCAAGGGAGGGAAGAGAAAGGAGGGAAGGAATTGACAGAGATCTGAAAATTTTTGGCAGATTCCTCTGGGCTGCGTTCTCCAGTACTTTATTAAATCACCCAAAAGAAAAGCACTTCCCTGACTAAGGAAGTTTCATCACCAAGAACACATTCCCACATTCAGCAACAGCTTTTTCTCAACTTCCACTGACTGCTTGCATCAGAAATGTCCCTGGGCTCTTACATCAGCCTGGCTGTGGACACAGCTGTAAAATCACTCCCTTCTCTAGTCAATGTAAGGCAAAATATTTTTTTAAATAGTGCTGGCTAGGCCAATTTCATTCATAATTGAATCAGCAGTTCACTTCTAGGTTTTTTCACTGACCACTCATTCATAATTTCCAGCCACAGAGTTCAAAGAGCTGCTGGAAGGCACACTTCAAAAGTCTGCTCAAAAACCAGCACAAGAAGAATGGCCAAGCCCGAGGACCAGATTGTGAGCCCCGGGGGCAGACTCTGCTGTCACAGCCCATCAGCCTCCGCTGGGACCCTGCAGAAGATACAGTAGGACACTCCAGCAGAGATTTCAACAGTAACTGGCACCCTAGGGCATACATTTGGTGGCAATGGAAAATGCACTGGCTGAGACAAAGAAGGTACAACCCACACTCAACCCACTGTCCTGGTGTGTCCCCTTAGGGCTGCTGATGGTCCCAGGGGAGCAGAACTATTCAGGTCCTGTGACCTGCACCAGGCTGTGGCTACACACAATCCATCACGGATACAAGCTAAACCCATGTTCTCATTTTTGTTTGATTATTTGGTGCAGGTGATGGAGGAAGCTGTATTTGCTTTCTTGTAGTTGTTACCATTCCACAGCTCCTGTTCTCCAGACAAGAATTGCCCACGTACATCAAAGCTCCCCCTTGCTCCACAGTGCAGAGCCACAGAAGCAGCAGCGCACAGAGGGATTTTCCTGCTCTGCCCTTCTATACTTCGCTTCACACACACTGTAGAAGAGGTCTGTAAAAGATTTAAAGCTAAGAGGTTTAGAGTAATGTTTTAGAACAATTATGTATCTGAAGGGTATCCTGCAGCAAAAAGTTCCCATGCACAGCAGTACAAAGAGAAGCCAGCTCCCTTCTTCAAATCACTGCAGAGTACTGGTGGCAGAAGTAGAAGTGACAGCAAAAAGACCTGTGATTTGGAGCAAAGAACAAAGGCATCAGACATCAGTCTGTGTAAGCCCGAGCTCCCAGCAGACAGACAGTTCGACACATATCCACGGCAGCTAGCTAAAATTTCCAGGTGAATTCCTAACTTTTTCCCCTCCATATTCTGTAACTTTTTAGACTTCCCCTTCCAAGCCAACTGGTTTACCCTACTGCATGTCCCACCCCAGTTCTCCCCAATCTGACCCAGAGCTGCATTCATATAAAGAATACCACTTTATTCAGCCAGTTCTGTACCGCTCCTCCTTGTAACCACAGGTCTCCAAAGTCCTTAGCCATTTGAAAAGCAGTTAAGATGATCAATATCCAACTTGAACAACCTAAACCTCAATTAAGGACACTGAGCTTATCTCCAGTTTCACTGCAAATTGATTCCCCTGATAACTGGCCAAAGAGCTGAATGGAGAATTCAGATTACCAACACAGTTCAAATTATGACAAAAAGAGAAATACAGGGTTTTTTGCAACAACAAAAAGTTCACAGTGAACAGACCCTAGTCTCCTTTTTCAGATCCAAATATTTTGATCAACTTTCCAGTCTCTCCTCCAGCCTCTATTCCAGTTCAGCTAAACATTTCATGAAGCAAAACATTTTTTTGATGCACTAGAAATTTGTCCAGCACCCATTGCTAAAGCCAGTTGGAACACAATTTGGAAAAGGAGAACATAAATCAAACTGTAAATTTGTGATTTCCAAGAAAACCACACAGGAACCAGTAACAGCTACTGGTTTAGCTCCTGAACAGCAAAGTCTGAGGCCTTTTTCTCTTGAGAACTATACTGGAAAATCTGCTGATACTCTTGCCTTCGAAGTGGATCCTGAGCTAGATAATATTTATTTTAGTTGGAAAAGTAATTATTTTATAGCAGCTTCTCAGATGGAAAAAAAATATCTTAAAACTGAGCAGAACCACTTAGGTAACACACTGATCAAGATAAGAAATAATTAATTATACAACTCTTCTGAAATATTATACAAACAGAGAAAATCTGTCTATCTGAAAATCCAGAAGTATGTGTCTTGGAACAAACCCAGATGTACCAAATGTCTATTTTTAAACCCGGTGACTCATGAAAAGAGAGCTGCAGTGATTAGTTGCAGCAGCTTAAAGTGTTAAATAAACATAAACTAGGGCTGGATCTGTGCAAACTGACCTCCAGAGCTGAGAAGTGACCCTCAGGCTTCAGAAGGACTTTGTACATAGAAGGAGGAGATCTGCTTTGGAAGAGCAGAGCCCAAGGAGTGCTCCATGATGTCATTTCCAGAGAACTCTAAGGTGGCTTTGCCTAAGTTCTCAAAAAGTGCCTTGGTGTCTTGCTGTGTGTAACCTGCTAATGTGAAAATTTGGCCAGTAACATCTGGAGGGGATCAGTCCCACAGAAGATAACGACCTGTGGCTGTGTGGGAACAAGCTGGAGTGATGATGAAGAAGAGGCACACAAGCCCTACACACAGTGCCCTGGTTCCCATTTTGGGTGGGTGGGTTTGCTTGCAAGAGACATGAAACGCTCACTTTTTTTAATAAGCCGTTTTGCCGTGGTTGTGTGGTCTGTGGTCAGGTCACACCTCATTTACGGAGCTTCACAACCACTGCTGCACTCGGCTGCCTGGACATCTGAAATGCCCATTGCCCCATTCCCACTCTGTCCTCATATTTCTTCCCTTTGATGCTCTGCTCCCTTCTAGATATCTGGGCACATCTACACCCAAGGGTATTACTGCCAAGCATGCACCCAAATTGTGAGACTGATAAACTAAACCTTCTGTTTTCTCTTGGGTAAAGGTAAGTGTAAATTCAAGCCCCAAACCAAATGGCAACAAGTCTTCATGGATTTGAATTGTAGACCAGACATAAGATTCAAGGATCAGGACACGTCTATTGCTAAATGTTTTGCACGAGACATGGATTTTATCGAATCAGAATCACACACATGCAGATGAATTCAGTGAAACAAATGGCATCGCAATTACTGCCTGCGCATTACACAGTAATTGCCAGACGAAGGATGGCAACAAAGCAGAGCCTCACATAAAATTAGATTAAAAACTTTAGCTCCTAGTGCATCATACGCACTGTTTCCATGGATCTGTAATGACCCAGGGAAAGAATTTGCGGTGGAAAGCAAAGAGGATTTCTCTGAATTTGCAGCAAGCAGTTCATTGCTGTTAAGGCTGCAAACACTCGGTGTAGACAGCTGACATCTGAGTGCACATCACCCCTGAACTCTGATTTATGTTTAAAGGCTTAAGAAGGATTTATCTACAGAGCTAGCTCAATGAGCATTATGTGAAAGGGGGATGAATAAAGCAAGAAAGCCATAAATTTCCCTTTCAGTACAAAAAGCTGGACACTGAGTAGCCACGCAGCAGCCCAGAATTGCGTAGAGCACATCACACATCAGGATGAGTATTGTGATCCATGTTAAAAAGGTTTTCTAAATTCCTCATTAGCATTCCTTTATAATGGTTGGGTGTGTGGAGGAGGGAAGGTGTTTATGTATCATAAAAGAATATCCATTTTTAAGTCATCAAGTGTTTTAAGTCCCTTCCTCACTCAAGCACCTGACAAGCAGAGAAAGAAGTTAGGACCTGGGGAGAGAGATGCTGATGCTCCTGCTCTCCCCTCAAGCAGACTCACTGCACACACTACCTGGAGCTGATTCTGCTTTCTCCTGGCATAAAAGGGATCAAACTTCACATACAGGTTTAAATGTCCAATGTGGCTACTGGCAACAGGAAGGTGCTGAAAGAGTTCAAGTGTTTTTTGGTTTTACTTTGGTTTTGTTTCAGGCTTTCTGTGGGTTTGGGGGTTCTTTGTTTGTTTGTTTGTTTGTTTTAACTCTGAAGAATATAAACAAACCGGCAGAAATAACTGGATAAAAATCTAGGCTACATAATGCTGCTGCAATTATATTTCCTATTTAGGTTTCATCTCCTAATGATAAGTTTGTACTAAGTCACTCTTGCCCCAGACTGTTTCCCCTGTGTTTCAGTAGTATATTAAAAAGGCATTCTGAAAACAAACCTTTGTAAATTTTACTGTAAAAAAATAAGAGTTGTCACTGATAATGGCCACATATATACAGAAGATTCAACCACTCACTTTAAGGGATGTTGTCTACTAGTAGAAAGAAAGCACACAGAAAAGCAACAAGGATATTGTACCTACAGAAACTTTAAAATTTCATTCATCCCCTGCAGGACAGAGAAGATAATGAATAAAGAAAACCCAGCTGAGAGGGCAAAGCACTCTTGAAGTCCGTGCATGTGTGATGTGGAAACTCTAAACTTCAATAAAAAAGGCATTAATGCTAAAAAAACGGTATATTTTCTGGATGTGCCCTATTGTTAGTCTCCCATTACTCAGGTTAAACAGGAGCATACAGGTCTATTTAGATGGAATAACAGTTCCTGTAGAACAATGAAGAAGAAAAGTGAATTCACCTGGGAGAGAACAGAAGTAGAAGAACCAAGAAGGTACTTATGCTAGAGCCAGGCCTAAGTCCTAAACCTGTTCTGCCTCCAACCCAGAATGAAGCACACTGAAACTCAGCTGACCTCTGAAAAATCCTCTCCAGGTACTTTTCGAACCCCTGTGCTACTGAAGACAACAATTTACAAGCCTCCTGGAAGCAAAATGTGGAAGGTCAGCAATGCAGAGAAAGCCAACAGCAAAGTATTCCAACACACACCCTCAGGACAAGTTGAACATAATTACTCAGTCTCTTCAGCTCTTTTTTACACCTATTTAAAAATATATCTTTTTTTTATTTGTTAGTACTGATAAACCAGAGCTCAGCAATCCACAATGTATTAGCATTGTGCTGGACCAAGCCAACTGGAAACAACAGACTGACAACTTCAAGTTAATAAAGCCATGAAATCACAAATAGATAGCCTTCTCTATTGCCCATGGCCTCATTCAGCAGCAACATTAGTGTGTCTTCAGAAAATAAATAGGGCCATATAATGGCAATTATTGTCATGGGCTCATTGCAGACATGACCTCACCCTCAAGACTTGGAATCTGCCTCTGGCTGGGCTGGAGTTCCCAAGGAATTTTAATGACGGGGTGTAAGGGTCAGGCCACGCTTGCTGCCTCTTTTGCAAAATAGAAACCTGTTTTGGTGGGGCGGGCTGAGGCTGGCTGCCACCTGAGGTCCACTTAGTGTCTCCAAGGAATGGTTTGGGTGTGACAGGTAGCCAGACACTCACACCCAGTGCTTAGTTACTTTAAGTGCCCTGACAGAAAACTTTAAAGGGAAAAAATGCCTATACGCCAGCCACTAGATCTGAACAGTTGTTAATATTGTTATGGAGAAACATCTGGTTAGGGTTGACACTTGTCTTCCACATGGATCTGGAAGATCTTTTGCCGAACAACAGGACAAGGCTGCTTCGTGCTCTCAGCTTTTACCCACCTGTAGTTATGTGCCTGTGTTATCTGTTGGGGATCCCCATCTTACTCAGAGTTTCTGCAAGGCTCAGCAGCACCCAGTGAACACGAGGAAAGGGGTACAGACCTGGCAGTGACCTGGCAGCCTGCACACTGCTACACTGCTCATGCCTGCATCTCCTGTGAGACACCAAGTGTGGTGGGAAGGCTGGTCTGCTGCAATGCACAAACGTTCTCAACTCAGCTAAGAGATGTCTTTCAGCTACCCTACGGAAAGGTAACCAACTCCAGCTCTCACGTGGCACAAAATATAAGTACCCCTGGGACCCAGTTTAACTGGTGAAGTCTTCATTTTGTCAGCCTCTGGCATAACAGTCCATTAACCTCAGTGAATTACCTTGTCGTCCCCGTCCATCAAAGTGTCTGGATAACTGATGAAATGAAGAGTTATTTCTCAGGTCTGTCACTATGTGTCAGCTCAACAGCTAAATCATTTATTCAATATGATTAATCCACTATATCCCAACTGTATTGTCTGGCCTGTCAACTTGAAGAGGTGGTCAGGAAAGTTTGCAGCAACGCCAGAGACAACAGCAATGGGACTGACAGGTCTCACCCGTGCATGGCAAGCCAGGGGAAGCCAGGAAGGCAAAAATGCCTTCCCCTCCCACACTGACGTTGGAGCACAGTTTAACTTGAGGTCAATGAACTTCCAGAGGAGGCAGAAATGGCAGGAGTCACTGAAGAAGCATTTTCACAAGTATTTCCTACTGCCTAAGTGAACTGAGAAGATGTGTGGTGAGAAAGAGCTCTCAGGGTGAAGATAACAGTGTTCAGATACCACAGTGAGCATTGACACCCAGAAGTTCCATTCCTCTTACCTGGTGAAATGTCTGTGATCCCCCAGATCCTCACCATCACTGTGGTTTTAGGCTTGCCACACCAGAATTATGCCTCACAACCTGCAGGGCTGCATGATCCCCAGTTACAGACAGCGCTGGTCGAATAAAGTGGGTCAGTTGTATCTGGCCTCCTGTCTGCTACCCAGCATTGTACCTCATCTCCATCCAGCACTGCAGAGCAAGGCTGGCTGGTGCCTTTCTTCCTTCACTGTCATCTAATTCTTGAACCTGGTTCATCTGCCATGAAAGAATCTGAAATGCTGCAGCATCCATCTGTCCCACACGTGCTAGTGAGGAACAGGCTGTGGACCAAGCCAGACAGCACTGGTGACAGGAGAAAGCATCCAGCGCAGGCCATATATACAGGGTGATTTACACAGAAAGATAGGCAGGTTCTTGCTAGTCATTCTTGAATATTTACTGGTCTTGTTTCAATTACAAGGCTCAGTGGCATGAACTTCAGATGCACAATGTCAAGTATTTTCTGAAGGTCACAGGCAGGAATTGAAAGTCAAGTTTGATACTCATGTTAAAAAATACTGCTAATAGGGAACTGCTCTGAAATCAACCCGGCATAATGTCTTTCAGACTCACTAATAATGAATATACGAGTGACTCGTAACAGTCTGCTCTGTGGAAACAAAACATAATTTGGCTGGTCATTTGCTTTTGTTCATCTCTTCTTGGGCGAATGGGAGGGGAGACAAGTCCTGTGGCAAAAGCCTTGAACAGACCATCTCCGTTTTGAATCTGCGGAGATGAAATATCTCCTTTCAACAACAAAGGCTGAGCTCTGATCAAAGCCCGAGCAGCAGCACGCCCTGCAGTGGCACACACCAGATCCTCATTCCTGCAAGTGCCCGAGGGCGTGTGAGACTCCCATCAGTCAAGTAACACAAGGATGGGAGAAAGCACTGTAATTTTCAGTTCAGCCCAAAAAACCCTGCAGCCTCTTGGCTTACATTAACCTGGAATGCGTCCTGCAAACAATTAGCAAGATGGCTTTCCAAGCTGATCAACACCACACGGCTCTTCTTTGATATCGTTTTATTCTTCCTCCCCTCCCTCCCAAGAGTTTTTTCAGGAACTCCACACACACTCTGCTGGGAGTACAATTATAGGACATTGTGTACAGTAGAAATTCATTCAGCATGTTTCTGGAGTCCCTTGTTTATATGCAGGGGCCTCTGTGCCTGCTCTGCCTGCATCCAGTGTGCGTGCAGTTATACGAGATGCTTGGGCAAGCAATTGCCCATCATGTGTGAATAAAGGTTTGTTTTGTCGCAAATATATATGTGGAAAATACACTAGTCCTGTATTGTAATTGTCTAAAACATCATCACAGCACGTCAGTGAGTTACAACATGCCAGAGCACAGCAATAGCCTGTTTCTAAGTAAGTATTTGTTTCCTGCATTGACCCTCCCAGAAGCTCCTCTCCATCTGTACAGCAGCCATTTATGTAGGACAAGCACTGCTGCCAATGGACTGAATGGAAAAAGTATTTTCTGTACTTAAAATTCAGATAGCACAACTTATAACTACTTTTGAAAACACCAGCTCAGTTATACTTTTTTGCAGGATGAGAAGGGGGTCTGAATGAGCCATTTTCAGGGTTTAGCAGTGGGCAAATGTGTCATCCTCACTCTCACCTTGCTCGCTTTCCCTTTGTTCCTCCTCTTGCACCCAAGAAGAGCAAGTCTCTTGCTGCCCTGCCCATAGGACCACGTTATGGTCAGCAGCGTACTGAGCGCTGCTGCTGAGAAATTACCTCCCAAAGGCAAGTCCCTCACAGATAATGTCTCTGAAAATGGCAGGTTTGTCTGTTCTTATCAATCAGGAGAGGGGGCTTCTGCTGCCAGGCCATTCTGGTTACGATTTGTGGAAAAGCCGGGTGTCAACTAGGGGTAGCCCCCAGACACATAAAACATCTCAGCAGCTCCTACTTTCCTGCTGCTGGGGGTGGTGGTGTAAGGGACAACAGTGCAATACAAGGACTCTGGGCTGGTGAGGTGCATTGGCCATTTACTGCCCCAGAAAGAAATATGGCTTCAAACCTAGGCTGAGCAATAGATGGCCTATGTGATGTTGGTCAAAGTACTTGCTTCTCTCTGTCTCTGTTCCAAGGTGGAATCAGCGTTCTAGGAGTCTGTGTAAGTCACCATAAGTGTGCAGTTTTTGGAAACTGGTAACTGTTAATGTAAATGTTTGCAAGTCAAAATTCTCTCTCGTACCTTTAAATGCTTTAGGAGGATAGAAGCACCTACTCTGAGTCTGTAGTTTTATTCTGCATCTTTGATCTAGAAATATATTAAGAATTTCCTTTTCTATTTTTAGCAGTTCAATTATTTTAATAATGTAACTTAATTCCATGCATATCTCACAATCACTTCTGAAAGAGAAAGTGTTAAAACAAAAAGACTATTTCATATTGGTCCCCTATCACTGAAAGCTGACCTTCCAAGCAATTAATAGTACAGATTCAATCATTTAAATAGTCCTTATTCAGCAACTGGACTTAACTGCTCTGTTAAATTCCACTGAAATCCATAATATATAAATATGTAGGTGCTTTATCAACCAAGGATGTATTTACCTGCAGAGCCATGCTTCAGTGCAGAGAAGGGTGTGCACAGGCGTGGATATGTTCTTTTATTTTCTGTGATCCTGGGTTTATCTGTAGGTCTGTGAATTCCCTTTGTGCGCACTGACAGCTGCCTGATAAATGCACAGTCACTGCGGAAAGAGATAAACCCTGCTGCAACAGTTTACTGATAGCATCAGTGTTCAATCTCAGGCAAACGCTAAATCATGAAAATCAACAGTTCATGCAGAGATCTGAGATTATTTGGTTTCAGAAGCCAAGAAGCACTGTGACTTTGCATTGCAATACAGAAAATCATAGTCCAGCTTTCCATACAAGTATAATAGTGAGCAAGATATGTATTTGGTAAAGTATTTCTGGGAATTTGGGGGCAGAAGGAAAACTGCTTGTGGCTTTTAAAAAAAAAAATTTCTTTATTATTATTATTATTTTATATATTTTCTCCACAAATAGATATTTTCTGTAGCTCTTTTAGAGATGTTTGGGGTTTTTTTTTGTATTCAATAAAAAAAAATACTGGGGACACACATCAAACAGTGTATTTGCCATCTCTGACTGGAAAATAGTAATTCTCAGGTTCATATTTCCTGTGCCAGATTGATGACTATGAGCTCAAAAAAAACACTTTATGTGCATGATTTGTAATCGTTGCTTAAAAGTCAGTAAACAATTCTACAGTTAACTCATTCTGCCCAATATCCTTACAAAGGAAATATAAGTGGCTGTAATTCAGTCAAGGCAAATCCAAAGCTTATTTACAGAATCCTTGCTGTATTTCTTCTAAATTAACAGCCCCATCTGGCTATATTTTGTTGTTTTTCAATGCAGAAAGTGCCAATAATAGCACAAAGTGATGAGATCAGATGCCTGTTATCTAGGAAAAGCCTATCAATGTCAGGAATGAATATCACACAGAGAGAAGGACACATCTCACCTCAGCTACAGGGTGTGTTTAACCAGTCCAACTCCAAAGCACCCAAGCCTGCTGCTTCCTATGGCCTATATATCTTTGATGGCCTGGAGCTAGGCAATAAGAACCTCTAGGCACGGACCTGAAGGCCATCTCAACCTTGCCTAAACCAGCCAGCCAGGGCCTTCACCACCCCAAAGTCTGCCTGATCGTTAACTAATAATTAATTTTACTCCAGTCCTGAATAATTTCTGTACCCCAACGTGTGTTCATCAAGAAAAGAGGCAGCTCAGGAGGCTCTGCTCTTTTCCCATCCATTCTGCACCCTAACCCTGTGCTCTCACAGCTTTAGGGTGAATCCTTTTCTCTGCCTGGCTATCGGAGGGATAATGGGAGAAGCAAAGGAACAGTTTACCCAGATGAAGAAGGAGTGGAGCCACCAAGTGCTGTTGAACATTTCCTTCTCCTTTAAATTCTGTGGAAACAAGATCCTGATTGAGAAAAGCTGTGGCTCCTACCTAGGAACTGAGCTAATAGTTCGGACAGTCTGCTTTCAGGTGGCAGTACAATTTGTAATCCTCAGGGACATCATATTTCCTATGAGCTATATTTCTTCAGTTAGTGATGCATTATCACCTGGTGCTCTCCAAGCACCAGTTAGCACTGCATGTACACACGTGAGTGTGCTTCAAACCTATAGAGACTGTTCCAGAATATATAGTACAATTAATCAACCATCTTTTCAACAGGGGTCACGATGTTGCGCAAAGCTCATAGTTTGCTAAGTGAAACCAGAGAGCTGTTCTTTTCCCCCAGCAAGCATTCCCCTTGCAAAATCCAGAGCTATTCTATTTAAGTGTTCACAGTTTGTCAAGGCAAAAAACTCTTCTTTTTTTTTTTTTCTTAGTATGTGGCAACTAAAAACTAATAAAGTTTTTCCTGGGAGCTGGAGAACATACAACATTTATCCAAAGTAATAAATAGCTTCTTGGTCTCTGACTAAAAACAGCTCAGAAAAAATGCATTCAGTTTTCTAAAGCAGTCACACAAAAATATCCACGAACCCAGCCCTGAAGGCTGCAGACAGACCTTGGCTTAGGCAGTGACTTAGGTCTTCAGATGGAAATGCTGCTTGAGACATGGGGCTGAAAGAAAAAAAGAGAGGCAAATCCTTAAGAATGGATGGAGGGATGGACGGATGGATCAGTAGGATCTATGTATGTCAGATTCCATGTCAGCTTTTAACAGTGCATTTCACTCCATGGATGTGGAGTTTTGATGCTGCTGTGGTTTTCATTTTTTTAAGTTTGTGCTAGAAAGTGAGAAACTAGATTGTCACCATCGAGGTCTCTGGAATCCAGTACCAGGTTTTAGACCTGGAATGGAATAACTCTCATAGCTTTCTGATCTTTCATAGCATAAAAGACAAAACCAACTTTTTATGTGAGCAGTGACCTGAGCGGCCTGACAAACCAGTACCCTGCCAAAAGGATTTGCAAGGTTTCCTTATCTCTGCCTGTAGAACGGACTCAAGTCCAAAAGGACAGCTGCAGCAGGTTTCTTTCTACGGGCTCAGATGTGTTTCTCAGTTCAAGGAACTATCATGACACCTACCTGTCTTTATGTTAAATTTACTGGGCAGTTTGCTAGTCAAGTTAATAGCCTTTGTATGACTAGGAGGACATGGAGACAGCAAGACTTTTCTTGCTTTAATCACACAGAAGACTCTTTCAAGATCATTGTCAACAGCAGTCGGTTATGCCATATACATTATGCCATGTATAATTCCCTTCCTCCAAGAAGAAAACAACCATGTGGTTAGACACTAGCCTTATGTCTGGGCATGCCTAGTGGACAGCTTAGCCTCTGCTTAAAGCTTGTGATAGGCAGGGGATAAGGTCCTTCTGATTATATCCTTGACGTCTGTCCTGGCTCTGAAGATAAGATTTGTTGTGGACTTGTTGAGTAATTCAGGTGAGCTTCAGAGTTAGTAATGTGCTAGTAAATGGTTTCTGCCTTGCAGACTTTTTCGTCCGGTCACAGAGCAAGTGAAAGGTGGAACCTATAATCAAAGACCAAACACTTTTGTTCCAAAGAACTATTCCCTACTCTTCTTTCATGTCTACATATCAGTGCTTCAGCTCTTAACTCTTACTGCACCCATCCCACAGTGACTAAGGTAAACACTGGAGCCTCTAAAACAGCATACTCAGGTCCTGTCCCAGCTGGACAACAGCATCACACCAGATAAAATCTGACCCACTATTCTGCCTATTCCAGAAAGCCTGTTGTTTATTTCTCTTCCTTCCTAGAAGCAGAGGCTGAAAAACAACTGATTAAATTTCTGCTATTTACATAACGAGGACCTGTATGAAAATTTATTCAACTGTTTGTACCATTCAGTGCCAGCCTGAAAATTTTATGAGAAGCCCCAAGTTCAGCAGGTGTCAGCAACTGCAATCTGGGCTGGAACATGAACACAGAGAAACATGGCATGAAGTGGGTGAGTTGCATGAACTCTCCATTTAAACCCTTCTGCAGCCCAGAATGCCAATTGCAGACCTGAAGGCAAATTGTGTCCTGGGCTGCATCACATGCAGCGTGTCTAGCAGGTGGAGGGAGGTGATTCCACCCCTCTGGTGAGACCCCACCTGCAGTCCTGTGTCCAGCACAGGACAGACATGGACCTGTTGGAGAGGATTCAGAGGAGGCCACAAAAATGATCAGAGGAATGGAACAACTCTGCTGGGAGGACAGGCTGAGAGAGCTGGGGTTGTTCAGCCTGGAGAGGATAAGGCTCTGAGGAGACCTTGTTGAGGCCTTTCAGCACTTAAAAGGGGCTTATAAGAAAGATGGGGACAGACATTTTAGCAGGGCCTGTTGTGATAGGACAAGGGGTGATGGTTTTAAACTAAAGGAGGGGAGATTCAGGCCAGACACGAGGAAGAAATTTTTTACAATCAGGGTGGTGGAACACTGGCCCAGGTTGCCCAGAGAGGTGGTGGATGCCCCATCCCTGGAAACATTCAAGACCAGGCTGGACAGGGCTCTGAGCAACCTGATCTGGGTGAAGATGTCCCTGCTCATGGCAGGGGGTTGGACTGGATGAGCTTTGAAGGTCCTTTCCAACGCAAACTATCCTATGATTGTATGATTTTATGTTACTCCCATCTCTTCAAAAATCTTTTTCTAGTACATACCCAAGGCAATTTTCCAAGAGGCTTTTAAGGGCTTTGCTGTTTCACTGTTATTGCCATGAAGGTGCCACCTATCAAAGCTGTGTCTGCTCCAGCCTTTGTCAGAAATGCTGCAATTATGGCTCAGCTTGCAGCAAGCAACAAAGCCCTTGCTTGAACGAGCCCTTAATGGCCTCCTCACAGGAGGAAGGATATTCAGTGCAGTTTCTCCACTGAGCTGAGGAGAATATGGAAGAAGAGGAAGCTCTGAGTTATAAATTGTAAAGACAAGACTAAAGGTACATGACCCCAGGTCAAAGCCCAGCGTGCCCAGACACAGCAGGTCTCTCATGTGGTGCTGGGTGCAATTGCCAGAAGGTTGAAGGACCCAGCAGCAAGAGAGAGGGTGATGGTGGTGACTAACATCGACTAAGTACTTGCAGAAAATGTTCTAGCGACAGCAGATCATGACCTTCCTCCTGCCAAACCCTGCAGAGGTGGTGTTGGGTGGCAGCACACCCACACTGGGATTCTCCTGCCCTGACCCCACAGCCCCTCTGCTGTTCAACACAGAGGTTGGCTGCAAGTTGTGCTTCTCTGCCCGGTTGCTGTCCCCATGCCCACGTGCCTCTCGTGCGTGGTTTTACTCTGTGCTCCCTGCACCCCTGTGCTGTCCTCTGGAGCACAGAAACGGTGTCAGTGAAACAGGCAGAGTCACGGCTCTGGGAGATGCCTGTGGGATGGAAGAAGAGAAGGGTGGCTGCAGGTCTCGTCATGTTCTTCATTCATCATAAACAAAGCGATGTACCCTGCCTGCAGCTTAACATCCTTATTGCTTCATTTCATGCTGTGTCCTGTTAAGTATGGGTAACTCAGCGTTTCTGGGAGGGCAGGGGAATAACGCTGTTGCACAGGGTCATATCGTTTTTCATGTTTGAGGTGCTTCCAGACTTGTTTTGGTTTTCCTGTCCTCTTTACAAAATGAAGATTGCAAAACTCTGGTAATGTGAAATTCACTAGAGAAAGTGCCGCTAACACACAATTTACTCAGAGCTCTGCTGCTTCAGGATGTGGGAATTAACTCTAGTCAACCAGCACACAAGTCAGTCCTCCAATACTGTGTCCTCATTAATATGACAATCGTTATCTAAATAAAACATTTAAAATCATGTTGTTTTAAGATGCCTTTTTGTTATTTGTGTTTTGCCATTTGTTTTTTCAGGCTTCTGAGTTTGCTCATGCCATTCATCTTGATGATGTATAAAGATTTCAAAAGTTAGGACAAAAATATTAAGCTGAGAAAGAGAGAAAGTCTTGTATTAAAAGAGAAGTTAGTGGGAATTCAGCTCTGTGTTCAGCTTTAAGTCATCTTTTTGTAATAACTGGAAAAGCACAGCCCTTAAGAAGCAAAATAAAGTAAAACAAAGCAAAACAAAGCAAAACAAAACAAAAACACTTAACTAAGACTGCCAACTCATTGCTTGTTTACAGAAATTTGGACTTTAAGCAAAACATTAAACACATGGGACAGATAATAGAAATGTGTGATGAAGCTGGAACCTGAACTACTGCGTTATTCCACAGTATAGAACTGTTTGGATTGTCCTCGTCTTCAAAATCAACCTGCCTGTAAGCCTCTGGACCTCACAGACACATTCAGCTGGGGCAAGCGACAGAGCTTGCGACGTTACTATGTTCTGCCTTTTCTAAATGCGTGACAGCACGTAAATGAAAAAAGGGGACATTTCCTTATCAGCTTTAAAATACTCTGAGTGTTGACTGGTTGCCATGGCAAGCAGGCATCTTTAAATAGCAAACATAAAACAGACCAACATCACAAGAGGGAAGGTCCTGCGTGTGCAGCATATGGTGGTTTTGCCACTTCGAACCTCAGAGGTGGTCAAGCCAGTTGGGACTTTGAGTCCAGCTGCTTCCCTTTTAGTAGCTTCATTTTAGACACAAGTATCAAGGGTAAGAAAATAATTGTTTCCAAACCAGAAGACCAGAACAGAGGTTTGAATACCATGGGACAGGGGTATTGGTGGTAAAACAGCATGTCTTGCTTCCCTGATTCCTTCACACCCACCCCATACATCACAGCACTGTATCCAAACCACTGGAATAATCTGGGTTAAATATCTTTTTTGGAAGGTTGTTTGAATATGGGAGGGATGGCCAAGAATGGCATCTAAAAATCTGAAAATCAGCTGCACAATCTGCACCCATTATGCCTTTCCTTGAACATAGAGGGAGCTCAGGGCAAATTAGACATGTTTAAATGAGTTGCACTGTAAGCAGGTTTGAGAGCACATCCTTCAAAAACAGGCAAAAAGTGAGACAATCATGGCCTAGATTGCAGGAAACAGAAGGGTATGAACTCATGAAAGAGAAAAGAATAAATGTTGGGAAGAAACAGCAACAACCTAGAGTCTACCAAGGACCAGCCTTATCCCAAAAACATAACTGTATAGCATGATTCAGAAAATAACGCAGGTTGGAAGGGATGTTTGCAGGCCATCTCATCCAACTGTCTGCTCCAAGCTAAGCAAACCTAGAACACATCACTTGGTGTTTTGTCCAGTTGAGGTTTGAGTGTCCTCAGCCTCTCTGGGCAACCCGTGCCAGTGCTTGACCACCCTCAGAGTCAAAAAAAAAGTTCCCTTGTAGCTAATTGGAATTTCTTATCTTCCAGCTTTTGTCTCTCATCATTTCACTGGGCAACTCTAAGAGGAGTCTGGTGATGCCTTCTCTATGTCCTTCCATGCGCAGTTGAAGAAAGTCACAAGATCCCGCATTATCTTAAGTTTGAACAAAGCCACCTCTTTCAGCTTCTCTGAGCCACTGAATGCACGTTCCAGCTCTGTGGTCCAGCCCCACGGTCCAGCTCCCTGACTATCTTGGTGGCATTTGCTGGATTTAATCTTGTTCATCAAAGCCTTTGTGGAATGGAAAGCCCAAAACAGGACACGATACTCCCAACGCAGTCTCACAAGTGCTGAATAGATGAGAACAGGTTCACAGGATAATTCAGGTTGGAAAGTACTTGGGGAGGTTATCTTGTCCAACCTCCTGCTCAAAGATGGGTCAAAGCCCACCTCCTTGGTCCTGCTGCTGAGCTCTTTCTAAGGACACACTGCTGACTCATGCCCATCTCATCCACCCCTAGATATCTATAATGTAGATTTCTCTTTCTGAGCTAGGCACCAAAAGAAGCCTTTGAAAATAATGACTGAAGTAGGGGTCTGACACATTTCAGACGTCTACTCTAGCGGGAGATGAATCACACCCAGCAATGCCTGCTTCTCTCCACTGACCGTAAAGGGAGACTAAGGTGACTAGTTCTGATATAAACATCCACATCAACAGTATTTACTTTTAGCCAGAATAATCCTGCCTCATAAATTTTACCACATCCTCAGATTTTGCTGGAAGATGTTACACATTCGCATGTGTGTGTGTGTGTAATGATGAGTGCCTGTAGGCTTCCTTTGAATGTGAAGATAATACAGCTAATAAGGATATAGCTACAGAAAAATGCACTGAACTGGAGGTACCTGAAAAAGCTGATTCACACTTCAATGGCAGATATTCTAGCAAATATCAACCCTAGTGGTTTCTGAAAGTTTGCTTTAAATATGTGCATGAGATTTTATTTTTAATACTCTAGGTAGCATGAAGATCCTTTCTTCTCTTTTTCTTCTTTTATTTTGGTAATACCAACTCCATTTTCTAAGGGGAAATATAAAATTCTGTGTTGAAACAATTAAGAGTACCAAATTCCACATGCTACCCACACTGAGATAATTCTTAATTCTGCTTTTTCTCAATGTAAGCTGCAAAAAGTAATCAGCAAATCTGACTGATTTTAGCTCCTGGTGAAAATGTCAGATAAAGTTCAACTCCTTTATAACAGAGCGACAATTTGGGAGGTCTTTAATCGTTTGTCCTATAGACTAGGACGAGCACCATCTTTCAGTGAACATAATGGTTAAAAATTACATTAAACCTCCCATTTCTGAACAACAGCTCTCCTTTTGACCTCTCTGTAATCCTATTATTATTATTATGGTCTGTTATCCAATTTGAATCACAGATGAGTGTTGCACTTTTTAGGTGCATGTTAAATAAGCTGCCACTTTCTTCTGGCTGAAGACAGACACACCATCTATGCAGGAAAATCCAGACAGATAAGGGAAAAAGCATCGCACCCCATTCCCAGAAACCAGCCTAGACAAAGCAATGAGCACATCCTTTTAATAAGTATGTTTTGAAATGTTGAGAAACCATTGATCATATCTTAAGAGCTGACCTTAGCCTCTTTTCATGTACTTTGCAGCAGCATCCTCAGAAGTCCACCACAAGTCTTCCTACTCGAGATGATATCACAGCTGAGCAGCAGCCTGCATGCAGAAGGGACCAAGATAAGGATCTCTGAGCAACTGACTGTGTAAATACAAAAGAGAGAAGGGGTTTATTTACGTTGGTCAGTGCAAGTAGGAAAAAACAGTCTGGGAGAGAGAAAACAGGAGTGTTCTAAAGTCATTCTGAATTATGAGATTTATTAGTCTTTGAAAATTGCGGCTATCCAGCTGCTTGATTCATGGGGCACAGCATACAGTATTGCGTGTAGGCGGTAGCAGAGGATGGTCTAAAGGTCTGATTCAATAAGAGGAAGTTTTCAAATCACCTGGTTGGGTCTTAGCACAGTATTGCAAAGCCTTCCTTCAGTGATGAAGTTTTCTGCAGAATTATCTCTCCGACAGGTCTCTAGAGAAGTTCTAGGAGATTCCTGGAGCAACTGCTTTCACAATGGAGATGGAAGCACAACCGGAGTCTGGCTCAGCACTCTGGGAGGTTTCAGATGTGGGAACTCATGTTCTCCAGTTGCTTCTGTCTCTTCATACCTTTCTGCATTCTTATGCTCCTCAAGTTCCGAAGCTGGCAGCCAGTTCCTCTCTTAGCTTACTTTTTGTCTGCTAATTTAACTTTTGGCATTGCATGTAACTCTGACCACACTGGAATTTATACCAGGCCTGGGAGAATGAAGCTTCATGTTGCTGGGGAGAGAAGTCAGGGGCTCAGAAACACAGTGACATTTGTCCCAACAGCAGTACAACCCCAGCACCCCAGAGACAGGGAACAAGCATTACAGATAAACAATGAAAGGACGTGAGGCGGTGTTACACTCTGACTTGAAAAAGTTAATGTCTCCAGATGTCCAGAGAGTCTTTCAAAGGATACATAGACATCAAACATACATTATGTCTAAGCTGTACATGGACCATATCCTCCAGAAACCTGACCAGTACTTTGGATTGTGCTTATCTTGCTATCTGACTGCTGAGGAGTCACTAATATTATAGAAAGAAAACTATACTGAAGCAAAAATGCTGTCATTAAGAGCAGCAACACAGCCCAGCCTTAGCTATGTTAAATAAGTGACTTGTATTTTGGGCAGAATCAGTAGTATGTAGCAGAGGTTCAGCACAAGAGGACCATTTTCTACTAGAGATGTGAGTGATTTAATAACAAATGCAGCCTGAGGATTCAAATTTATAGCCTGGTCTTATGGGAGCTTCTGAGCACCCAATACCTATGAAACAAGCCAGCAGTGTCTGTGAGAGGTATTAAATGATACCTCTGGGTTGACCAGGTGCTCAGGCTGTGAGTGAAATGCTTCAGCCCAGACAGGGCCCGGACAGACGTCCCTCACCGAAAGCCGCAAGCTTGTCCTGAGGATTCCTCCTCCAGCAACCCACCTTCCATCCGCCACTGAACCTGCTCACACCGTTCCTGCTCTGGGGCTTGTTGTTGCTTCCCTGCAGCCTCCCCCTCACAGTTTGGTTGGACAGCCACTAAACCTGGCCTAAATCCATTTTCAAGGTCACCACAACCACTCCATACACTACAATGCTGCCTCCCAAAAGATGTCCCTATGCATTACTTATTTTGTTGTCTCTTTTTACACCTTTGCATGGAAGTTGTAGGAAGCATCATATGTTTGCACAACAGGGGGAGGGAAGAAGGACGCTTAGCAGTAATGCAAAGATCAAGTAAGCATTTTATCACAACAAAACCCCTGGCAGTTTCTTGCCACTCTTTCACAAGTTCCCTGGCAGGAGCAAACAAAACGTTAAACATCAGAGACTTCATTGTAGAAACTCAGCTCTCAAAAAAAAAAAGTGTTATAAATATACCATTTGTTCCCCAGATTTCACCAACCATTTCATGGTAGCCAAGAAAATGAATAAGCAAAAAGCAGCAGCAGGAAACAGTTCCACACACAACCCTGAAGCTTTTATGCCACCAGAGAAATTGGGGCAGGCTAAATGTAACTTGGGGTGAAAGTCAGAGAAGATGACACTAGGAAGAGGGGATGATAGGTGTTTGATTTTAAAGAGAGTCTGGGAAGCAGGACAAAAAGGTGTTTGTTTGTGTCCTTTTATTTTTTGTCAATACCTTAATCGGTCATCAGAAATTTCTGCTGTTTGGAAATGAGCAAAATTTACCTGAGTAAAGTCTGGTTTGCCCACAACTTCCCTCTCTATAAGAAATGGTCTGCTTGAGGCTTTTATCAAGAAGCTTCCCTAGCAAATCAGCTGCTTCTCCTCAAAAAAGCAGCCGCAGAGCATTGCCAGGCATGTCTGATGGCCGAGACCACACAAAGACGCTGTTTATGCCTGCAGACTTGTTTGGGAGGTGGGGTGTTTTGCTAAGGTTTGTCTGAAGGCCATAGGAAACCTTAGCACAATTTGCCTTTGCTTTACACAGGTGCTTGTGCCATGTGTGCTAGAAGGAGACCAGGCACAGAAACAGAATCAGCCCATTTCCAGTTTTTCCTCCATGCAGCGGCCACGTTTGCTGTCCACGTGTCCCTCAAAGCACCCCAGGCCAGGCTTGAACCAGCAAGGCTGCTGAGTGAGCCAAGGGGACACTTTCCCATGCGCAGAGTGATAAGAGCTGAGTAACAGGCTTCTCCGCTACAGCTCTTCTTTTAGTGAAGCTTGTCTGGTGCATGCCCGATTTCCAAGCTTTCTTAAGTTGTATAGACTTGTAATTAAATTTAATTCCATAAACATATGGAAATTGCTCAGCGAACTGGGATGCATGCACACCTATCTGCATTCCAGTTTGCATGAGAATGATTAACAGCTCTCTACTTCTCTTCCTGCTTAGAATGAACAGGTTATAATCTTCACAAATTCATTTCTTATTTGAGTTGTTGCCTGTGACCGACCACACTCTCTCCACTTGTGGCCCAGCACCTCACTCTCTTCCCAAGCACCCTACACAATGTCTTCGTTCTTTTCCTACTGATCAGATGCTATCGATGCCACTGACTTAATGAACAGAATCAAGTTTTCTGCTATGCCTGACTGTAAATGCAGTGTCCCTGACTGTTCTGCAGCACAGAGCTAGAGATTTCTCTTTCAGCAAACACTCCTGCTAGTAAATTGTTTGCCAAGATGTTTGTGTGTGAAGAGCACAAAGATGACTGTAAGTCAGGGCAAATGTGTTTAAAATTTCAAACATGTTTGTTTATTTTTCCCAATGTTTGTCTAGCTGTCTGATTTCCCTAAGAACTACATAAATTAGGTTAACTCTTACCCGCTGAAAAATTCCATGCCAAATTCTCCTAAGCAGAGCTAGAGGTGGGATTTCTGGGTCATGTCACCCCCACCCTTCCATACACACCAGAAAAATGGTCCAACAGAATAATGCCTCTAATTTTCACCTTCAACAATATGTTATGGTAATATCTATATGTATTCAATAATCTAAAATAACTTTTGTCAAAGAAAGTGTTCTTTCTCCAGTTCTAACCCTGAGTCATGGTGTCACTCAGAGCATGAGATTTATCCATTATTTCAGTTATTAGTCTTCAGCACAAGTAATTTTACTTTTGGTATGCTGCTCCCATCTCTACCTTTTCAAAACCAGAATTTTCAGTGTGTGCCAGTGTAGAAGCCCCAAACAAAACAAAAACCCTCTAATTCCCTGCACACAAAAATCAAAATTAAGATAACCACCTAGCGCTGGTATCTCAGAAACACACCCCCACATTTTCCCTTGCTCTTGTCCCACACTGTGCTACCTTACCAGACTCTGTAACTTGATTCCTAGTCACAGACTATGCAGAAATACAAATGGAAACAGAACTGCAAATAACATTCACTCCAAACCTCACTCCATGCCAATAAATGCTGGTTGGTCATTCACGAGCTGCACGCTTGGTGAGCAGCTTTGCTGTGTCATCCCAGTAAGGTGTTAAGGAGCCCATGTGCTAGGCCAGTATGATACAGTCACTGGACACAGAGCCAAGAATGGGCCATAGGGGTCCTTAAGGGTCGCAGCCAGTGCAACAAAATCATGACAGGTTTGACAAAGAGAAGGCAGGAGTTGTTTCTTGTCTCCCCCTGCCTCTCTTCCTTCTCAAAGTCCACACAACAGATCAACTTTCACCATGTCCACAGGAGGCAAAGCTCCAAGACAGGACTCCCAAACACTCCATGGGCAGAACTGTAGAGCAGGAGACCTAAGGATATGCACAGAGAAGTCACATCTGCCCCCAGTACTACATTTACTGCATGAACTGTGTCTTGCACATCTAGCAATGGTGTGTGTTACATTCAACAAGACCATCCCACCTGGCAGCTTAGTAGATGCTACCAACCACAAGCCTAGTCATGCTTGCGCTCCCTGTTGTGTCTGTGGGTCCTCCTCTGTGATTGTGCTGGGATGCTGAGAGGGACCCAGTTCCTCCAATCAACATACACATGAGCAGATGCAATTTTTGTTCAATAACATGAACAGAACAGTGAGAACGTCAAGTCTAGCACAATTTAATGCTGGAAGGTTGTAACCTCTCCAGTAACACTGTAAAGAACAAGGTGCATGCTGATTTCCACTGGTGAAAAAAGCAAGAATAAGTTAACTCAAAAATCCCCACGACTAAGTCAGGAAAGGAAATTGTAGGTCCAGGATGGCAATGACCAGAAGTTACACCTTAGCAAGATCAGGTTGGGCCCTAGGAAACTTCTTAAGCAGGACAATAATACAGTCCTGGAACAATACATCTCTGTCATGCAGAGGGATGGTGGAGTCTTCATCCTTAGAGATGAAGTGTAAATCAGACTACCCATGGCTTTGTCTGATGCTGGCAATAGTCCAGAATTCAGCTTGAGGATGGACTAGAGACCTTCAGGGGTCCCTTACAACCACCATTCCAATGATTCTGTGAAAACACAAACTAGAATTGAGAGCTGTATACAACCACTTGACTACTTGCAGAGTCTCATCCACTCTTATTTGACTGGAAGGTCATCCCTTGCCTACATGTTGCAGAATCATATTTAAATATTTCTCAGCCTTTCTTTCTAAAATTACTGACTGCGGTACCCACAAGCAGTCTGTTCTTTGAAGGCTCCCTTCTGTTAGGCTGAAGCACCTTCTGGTTCCCTGTGTTGGAATAAGTACAACAGGGAGATAGGAAAAAGGGATGACCCCTTAGATAAGGTGAAAACGTAAAGCTGACACACTGAATGAAGTTTGTCATCAGGCGCTGCAAATGGATCTGACCTTCCCAAGTATAAGCTCTGCATTGCTACACACTGTAGCACATTTATGTCATTAACTCAGAGCTCATAAATAATGTTAGATTCATCTCTGATTACACACTAAATTTAATGCCAGAAAGGACTATCTGAACATTCTTTTCAGCTTCTGGAGTATCTCAGACTTTTACACTTAACTCAGCCACTCTCACAGAAGGACTACAAGCTTTTGCTTAAGCAACTGCATCTTACAGAAAGACTTTATTCTTGAAGAAATAAAGAACCATCTACTGTGCTCCTTGACAGCCAGCACCAATGTTTTTTCACTATCTCTTAGAAAATGTGCTCTGTGACTAGAACTTCTTTGACATCACCAATGCAGCTCTGGGTTCTTGTTCTATCTTCTTCTGATAGATCATTTGGCTTCTAGATATACAGTGTTTTTTCCTTAAGTAGGTTTACAGTACTGACCTCAATTTTTTTTTTTCTTTGTAAAACAGATACTTAACTCTTTAAATCTTCTACCCTCTGAGCTTTTGTATACAGTTCTTGAATAATTTTTGTACTTCAACTGATTCCTCTGCACCCTCTTCAGGTATTCACATCATTTTTTAAATACGGAGAGAAGATCTGCTCCCAAATTCACTGTGCCAGTCTCACCTTGTCATTGCTAGGTATAAAAATAGGATTGTGAGGTGCTTCAATTTGCTAACGTAGATTCCATTATGTTGTCAGATGCATCTAATTTCTTCCCAGAGATACATCGGGAGGCAGTAGCTCCTCATTTGCTGGCCTAGCCTTTACTCTGCGTTAGCATTGATTTCACTACCAAAACAACTCAGAACCTTGTGCAGCAGTTCTGTCCACATTAATATTTGTCGTCTCACCAACCCACTTAAATATTCCAGTGCTTCTTATCTGAAGGCTTCAGCAACAGTGATTCTACAACTGATTCATATTAGATGCTGAAGTGAAGCAGCATCACGCCTTGTGCCAATCACTAGGAGGTGAATAGAACTGTCACTTTCTGTGGAAAACAGAGGAAGATACACTTGTGTTGCACAAGTAACAGAAGGGGATGGGCTAATACTGCAAAAGTAGTAAGTTTCTGTATTACTTTGACCTTGCTGGAACTTCCCCGAAAGATCTGATGGGGAGCAGCTGAGGGAACTGGGGCTGTTTAGCCTGGAGAAAAGGAGGCTGAGGGGAGACCTTATCACTGTCTGCAACTACCTGAAAGGAGGTTGTAGCATGGAGGGGGTTGGTCTCTTCTCCCAAGTAACAAGATGGAGAGAAAAATCACAGAATGTTGGGGATTGGAAGGGACCTCAAAAGATCATCCAGTCCAATCCACCTGACAGAGCAGGAACACTTAGATGAGGCTACACAGGAATGTGTCCAGGTGGGTTTTGAATGTCTCCAGAGCAGGAGACTCCACAACCCCCCTGGGCAGCCTGTTCCAGTGCTCTGTCACCCTCACTGAGAAGTTGTTTCTTCTCAGTTTTAAATGGAACCTCTTGTGTTCCAGTTTGAAACCATTACCCCTGGTCCTGTCATTGTTTGTCACTGAGAAGAGCCTGACTCCATCCTCGTGACACTCACCCTTTATATATCTGTGAACATTAATGAGGACACCTCTCAGTCTCCTCTTCTCCAAGCTAAAGAGACCCAGTTTCCTCAGCCTTTCCTCATAAGGGAGATGATCCACTCCCCCAGCCATCTTCGTTGCCCTGCACTGGACTCTCTCCAGCAGTTCCCTGTCCTTCTGGAACTGAGGGGCCCAGAACTGGACACAATATTCCAGGTGTGGTCTCACCAGGGCAGAGTAGAGGGAAAGGAGAACCTCTCTGGACCTACTAACCACCCCCCTTCTAATACACCCCAGGATGCCATTGGCCTTCCTGGCCACAAGGGCACAGTGCTGGCTCATGGTCATCCTGCTGTCCACCAGGACCCCCAGGTCCCTTTCCCCTACGCTGCTCTCTAAGGTCATTCCCCAACTTATACTGGAACCTGTGGTTGTTCCTGCCCAGATGCAATACTCTACACTTTCCCTTGTGTCGAGGGTTAAGATTGTGGGGTGACAATAAAATCCTGGCAGATGTATTGTTAACCTCCTCTCCTCTCCCCACTTCACCTGTTTGCCCCTCCCCCCTTCCCACTAAGGACAGGTGATCGGGAGGAAAAGAAGGACAGAGAGAGAGAAGAGTTGGAAAAATTAAAAATGTTTTACTAATGCTACTAATAAGAATAGAGAAAATAATACAAAATATGCAAAACCAATCTTGAAAGTCTCAGCAACTGCAGAGTCGGCACCCAAAGTCCTGGATTAGACTCTGCAGCCAACCAGAGCTGGATTCAGTCTCTCACTAGGCCTCAGTTCTCACGGACAACTAGCAAGGTCCTCTCCTAATGTCAGCCATGAGGAAAAAGGGAAAAAGGGAAGGAGATCCTCGTGATCTCCCACTTTTATATGAAGTATTCACATGAATGGAATGTTACACACAGTTGGTCAGTTTCTTGGTCACCGGTTTCTTGTTGCCCCTCTCACGAGATGTCCATCCCTGCTTATCAATAAGTTTGCATTCCATTGCTAGGTTTACCAAAACATGTATCTGGTTATTCAGGAAAATGCAGCTAATATGAAGGCTTTAGCTGACAGGCAAAATTCACTAAAAAAGAAACTTGTTTTTTAACAAAACCAGGACACCTTATTATATTTCATTAAAGTTTTCCCCACCCAACTCTCCAGCCTGTCCAAGTCTCTGGATGGCAGCACAGCCTTCTGGCATGTCAGCCACTCCTCCCAGCTTGGTGTCATCAGCAAACTTGCTGACAGTCACTCTATTCCCTCATCCATGTCACTGATGAATATATTGAATAATACTAGCCCCAGTACTGACCCCTGAGGCACTGCACTAGATACAGGCCTCCAACTGGACTCCACCCCACTGACCACGACTCTCTGGCTTCTTCCCTTCAGCCAGTTCACAGTCCACCTCACTACCTCATGTCCAGACCGCACTCCCTCAGTTTAGCTGTGAGGATGCTGTGGGAGACTGTGCCAAATGCTTTACTGAAGTCAAGGTAGACCACATCCACCACTCTGCCATCATCTATCCACCTCGTTACGTCCTCATAGAAGTCAATGAGGTTGGTCAAGCACGAATTCCCCCTGGTGAAGCCATGTTGACTGCCCCTAATGACCCTCTATCCTTGAGATGCCTTGAGATGGTACCAAGGATAAGTTATTCCATCACTTTCCCAGGGATGGAGGTGAGGCTGACCGGGTCCCCCTTCTTGCCCTTTTTGAAGACTGGAGTAACATTTTCTTTCCTCCAGTCCTCAGGCACCTCTCCCATCTCCCAAGACTTGGCAAAGATGATGGAGAGTGGTCCAGCAATGACCTCAGCCAGCTCCCTTAGCACCTGTGGGTGCATCCCATCTGGACCCATGGATTTATGCATGTCCAGATTGCCTAATTGCCCCCTAACCCAGTCCTCACCAACCAAAGAAAACTCCTCCATTGTCCTGACTTCCTCTGGGGCCTCAGTGGTACGGGGCTCCTCGGGACAGCTTCTGGTGGAGTAGAGAGAGACAAAGAAGGCATTCAGTAACTCTGTCTTCTCTGTATCTTCTGTCACCAGGGCATCCGCCTCATTCATCAGTGGGCCTACATTGCCTCTCGTGTTAGTTTTATCTGTCATGTATTTGAAAAAGCTCTTTCTGTTGTCTTTGACCCCTCTAAACAGGTTTAATTCTAAGGAGGCCTTAGCTTTCCTAGTTGCCTCCCTACACCCCCTGACAACAGCCTTATATTCTTCCCAAGTGGCCAGCCTCTCCTTCCATGATCTATAAACTCTCCTCTTCCACTTGAGCTTACCCAGCAGTTCCCTGTTTAACTACGCAGGTCTCCTGGCTTCCTTCCTTGACTTCCTACGTGTCCGGATGCTCTGATCTTGAGCCTGGCAGAAGTAGTCCCTGAACACTAACCAACTGTCTTGGGCCCCTTTACCTTCAAGCAGCCTTGCCTATGGGATTTCCCCTAGCAACTGTTTGAAAAGGCCAAAGTTTGCCCTGCTGAAGTCCAGGATTGCAATTCTGCTTGCTATTCTATTCCTGTCACACAAGATCCTGAACTCCACCATTTCATGGTTGCTGCAACCAAGGCAGCCCTCAATCTTTACTGCTTCAACCAGGCCCTCCTTGTTAGTGAGGATGAGATCCAGCAGTGCACCTCTCCTAGTCGGTTCCTCCATCATGTGCATCAGGAAGTTATCATCAATGCACTGGAGGAACCTTCTGGACTGTGGCTGGCTGAGTAGTCCTTCCAGCAAACATCAGGGAAGTTAAAATCCCCTACCACAACCAGGGCCTGTGACTGTGAGGCTGCTCTCAGCTGTCTGTAGAAGGCCTCATCAGCTTCCTCACCCTGATCTGGTGGCCTGTAATAGACACCCACAACAGTATTACCCCTGCCAGCCTGCCCCTTAATTCTCACCCATAGACTCTCAACTCACTCCTCATCCATGCCTGAACAATAGTCAATACACTGTAGTTGCTCTCTCACATAAAGAGCAACTCCACCACCACACCTGGCTGGCCTGTCTTTCCTGAAAAGGACATAGCCATCCATGACCACATTTCAGTCATGTGAACTGTCCCACCATGTCTTCACAATTGCCACCAGGTCATAATCTCCTGCACAAACATAGGTTTATAACTCCTCCTGCTTATTCCCCGTGCTGCACACATTGGTGTACAGGCATTTCAGGGAGCGAGCTGAGCACACTGATTTCACTCCAGGGGTATAGGAGGCCTCCCAGCCTTCATGAACTCTAGAGTGCTGCCCCACTGATGCAAGCCCAGCCACAACCCCATCCCCCTTCGAGTCTAGTTTAAAGCTCTCCAAATGAGCCCTGATAATTCCTGTCCCAGCATCCTTTTGCCCCTGTGAGATAAACCTTTCCCACATATCACTGTTCAGACTGGTGTCTTGTAAAACCAGTCATTATCAAAGAACCCAAAACCCTGCCTGTAGCACCAGTCTTGTAGCCAATTGCTTATGGACTGAATTTTTCTATTCCATCCCATGTCATCACCCAAAACTGGAAGGAGGGAAGAGAAAAATCACTTGAGCCCCAGACTCTTTTACCATCTGTCGCAAGGCCTTGAAATCTTTCTACATTCCCCTCAGACTGTGGGATGCAGCTTCCTCCTCACCTGTCTGGAAGATCAGCAATGGGTAGTAATCTGTTGGGTGCATCAGGTCGGGGAGCATCCTGGTGATGTCCCTGATCTGGCCTCCAGGTAGACTAACAAACTTCCTATGATGAGGGTCAAGTCTGCATATTGGGCCCTCTGTCCCTCTCAGAAGGGAATTGCCTACTACAATTACCCTTCTTTCTTTCTTATCTGAGGCAGTCTTGAGGTGTGGAGTCAACTGCCTCTTTCTATGTGACCTTGTAGGTGGGCCTTGCACCACATCCTCACCTACCTCTTCTTCAAGATCCAGGGCCTCAAACTTATTACGGAGAGTCACCTGGGGAAGCAAAGCAGGTAGGGAGGAGGGTTGCCTGCAACGCCGAACTAGAAATCGCTTCCAACCCTTGTCATCTTTTTGGTCCCCTCCCTCTGCCCAACAGCACCAGTGCAGGGGCTGCCTCAGGTCTTTCCCCTCTGGCCGACAAGGCAGGGGGTCCATTACCTTTTGGGGGGTATCCCCCTGGAGCCTGAGTGGCACACCAGGGAGTTACTCCTCCAGTCAATCTCCTTTTCACACCCCCTGATGGACCTCAGCATCCCAACCTCCTCAAGTTCCACAACCATACTGAGCAGAGCTCACACCTGCTCACACCTCACACAGGTGGGATGCTGGCCGTCCTCCCCCAGCAGCAGCAGGCTCTGGCACTCCCTGCAGCCGGAGACCTGAACAGACACGGTTCGGGGCAGGCAGTCGGTCTGAGTTGCTGTAGTCTTTTTGAGACAAGCTCTTCTTCTGGAGGAGACAATGGTCAGTGCCCACCTAGGGCACTGATAATAGGTGGGGAGGGGGGGTCTAACAAGCAAAAAGTGACAACCTCTGCGCCCTACTACACGAGTTACCACACCCACTGCCGAGCACAGTGTAGCCGATTAGCCCTGCCAGCTCCTGATGCCATCCCGGAGGCTTTTTCAAGGCAAGGGGCGCCCACGCACATCAGCTGCTCTCACAAGGGCTGCCGGGAGCGGCCGGGTGTCCAGATGGAAAGCGGCGGTTTCAGAGAAAAGTAAATAAATAAATAAATAAATAAATAAATGGCTTCTCTGTACCTCCAAATTTCGCTGAATTGGGAGCAGCCGAGCTGGCTCTGATCAGCTGATCTCAGGAACTGAGAGCTAGTGTCAAGTTACAACGGCTTTTAAATCACCCGCCCCAAGCTGTGTCAGGGGAGGTTTAGATCGGGTATTAGGAAAAAATTCTTCGTGGAAAGGGCTGTCAGGCATTGGAACAGACTGCCCAGAGAAGTGGTGGAGTCACCATGCCTGGAGGGATTGAAACAACACATAGATGAGGTTCTTAGGGACATGGTTTAGAAGTGGACTTGACAGTGCTAGGTTAACAGTTACACTCAATTATCTTAAGGGTCTTTTCTAAACAAAATGATTCAAATATTCAATGTTGTTTCCCAGGTCTTCTCCCTTTAGTCTGATTTGCCATCTCTCAAACCCTGGAGGTACAGAATTCACATTAAGTGCAGTAGGAAGAGTGACACCACCACATCAGATTTGTTCCCTTGTTACTCAGCAGTTTTCTGTGTGCCCTGTTATGGTTCTTCACTCCTCATGCAAAGGGGCTGAAAAGTTCAGTCACTTCTGAGAAGTGTTGACAGGATTGAATGAGAGCAAGGTATGCTTACTAGATTTGCACAGATATTCTTAATATTAAATGTGGTTTAGACAGCTGGCGAGCCCTTCAAACCGATGCCATTTCAGGGTAATCACTAGCACAATCCAGGCACCTTCTCCATGATATGAGAGGGAAGATGTCCTTCCTACGTTTACAAGGATCATGCAACATCTATAATGGAAGGCTAACTTAAAGTCAAGTCTCTACTCTCCCGTTATTCTGAAATATGTTTGTGAAGTTATTCCTTGGTCTCTACAAAACTGAGCCAGAGCTGAGCACATTTATTCATTCATCTGTTAGAGGAACTGAAGCCTTCATGCACATTTGTTTATAGATCCAACTTTGCCAAGAAGAAAGAAAAATGTATACATTTCTCCATTTTCTCCTTCCTGATTTTATTTTTGCTCTAAAATTCATAAATCCTGACTGAGTTCTCTCTCACAGCCAGTACATCACTTGGACATATAATTAATAACTCTTTGGATTAACTGCTTGTGTTAATGCCACAGCTTACATGCTTAGTATTTAGTGGTCCCTTGAGGATCTATATGTTCCTTCTCAGCTATCTCATAAATTACTTGTTCATGGAGTGGAGTTAGGTGGCTTAGGAAACTGCTAATGCAACACAAAGATTTCAGATTAGGTTACTGCTTCAAAAGAGATTAAATTAGGAGTCTTTCTGGTCATTCAGTTTACCTGAAAAATACTGCCATTTGGCAGGGATCAGGAAATTGTTTTGACCTATACAGCTTTCTGCCTGAAGCCTTCTCTTTTCTCAGCTTCAGTTCTTCAGCTCTTCACTGTAAATTTATTTATTTATTTATTTATTATTAATTTAGTTCATTATTTAGTCATTTAGTTCATCATTTAGTTCATTTAGTTTTCCCTTCTGTCTGCCTGAGGCTGTGCTGTCACCTGAAAGGCCCAAGCTGGGCACAGGCAAACTGTTACACTACATTGACCAGTGTACAGGTTATTCTGCCTGGAGGTGGCAGGTAAGAGTCCCCTCAGGAGCTGGGCTGCCTGGCTGCTGCCAGCAAAGCCCCACGCCGCAGCCTGTCTGGCAGGGAAGGCTCCCAGACTTGGGCTCCATCTGATGTTACTGTTCTGCAGGCAGGAAGGGAAGGGACAGTAGAAGACAGCCTTCCACCCGCGGACAGGGCCAAGAGGCAGCAGGGCCAGAAGAGGGCTGCTGCCGCCCAGCAACCACAGCGGGTGCATGCATGTAGGTACGCCACAGGGGAGGTGGCTGTGCTGGAGAATGGGAGACTTCTGCCACACTGGGCTCCCACCACATATGCACCATCACGAGAGCAGCCAGACACAGGAGTCCTGGGGCACAGACACCTCCTCTGCCAGGCAGCAGCTGCTGGGTGCTCAGCCTCATCCTCGCTTGCTGCCATGGTGCCTGCACCAAGCTCCCAGGGCCAGGCGAGGCCCAATTTGCCAGCAGCAGAAAGGAGAGGAGAGCTGAGGAGCCCCATGCGAAGAGGACAACGGGGATGGCAAGCAGAGCCTCAGTGAGGGCACCAGCAGCTCCAATAACACCTTTCCATGCAATGTGGAGCAGAGCCCATCGGAAATGCTGGCAGTCAATGCCCAAGGGAGATGCCCTCATAGACGCAGTGCCACTGCTTCTCTTCCCTCCCTACATGGGCAAGTCAGGCAGCAGCTCTATAGGCAGCTTTTATAGAGAGGACCACGATGGCCCTTCAGGTTCCTAAGGAGAGGGACCTGGGACTGGTCTTCTGCTTCAGGCTTCCAGAGACAGCATGGGCTTCCATCTGCCTGGATGACCCCTGCACACCATGGCTGTGATTTTGGGCTGGGGGCAGTGCAGGACTGCAGAAGAGGAAGAGGAGGGGAGCAGGGACTCCAAGCTGACAGGAGACAGCAGTGAGGGCTGGCAGAGGCAGGGAGGCAGGAGAGGCAGGGCCTGGCACCCATGGCCTGTCCCAAAGCCACAGCAAGGGAGCAGGGCAAGCATGGGGCTGGTGGGGGCAATCCCAGCCACAGAAACTGGACACCTGCCTGGGGACGGGGATGAGCTGAGGCCGGGTGGGACTCAAGAGGACCAGCAGGCAGTTCATGGGGTGTCAGAGGGACAGTGCAGGTCAGGACCTGGAATTTGGCCCTTTCCAGTGAGAGGCCAGAGGCTTCGTATGGCCCTGCACAGGGACAGCTCTCAGGACGGGGTGAGCTGGCCATGGTCCAGATGAGCTGAGCTTGCTCCAGCTGTGCTGCTATTGTCTAATACTCAGGTGACTGTCACCTCTCTCGGTTCAGCTCAGCTTGGAGAGGGTCACTTGCTGCCAGTGTCCCTGCATCACAAACGTTGCCACAGCTGAGTGATGGTGACACCGCAGCTGGTGAAAGGGTGACAGCCCTGTGTCACGCCTGCATCACAAACGCCAGCCCCATACATAGGTGAGTGAGGCTGGGTGGCACTTTGCCTGCGACCTGCCAGGTGAAGAGAGAGGCTCTTGAGCTGGGAAGGAAGAGCAAGTGGACTGCGAGTTGGGACCGGCTGCTCCTCCTCAAGCTCTCCTTGGTTCTCTCTGGCACTCTACTGGCATGTCTGTCCAGCTCTGGGAAATGAGCTGGTTCCTCAGCCAAGAGGCCTTTGTCATCTTCTTGGCTTTGCTGTGGTTGCTGCTGGTGCTGCTTCTCTTTCACCTCCTGCCGATCCTGGCCAATCCCCAGGTAGGAGTCAGTGCTGGGGCCGAGCGGAGCCCTGGCCAGCAGGATGGGGGGTCAGCAGGGGCCCGGGAGCATCCCCAGGGGTGGGCTGGAGGAGCCCAGCCTGGCAGGAGAAGCCGTTTCCCAGCCGGGCCCTGGCCAGCCTGGGCCAGCAGCCTTGGGCTGGGCACAGGTCTCCCCTGGTGGGCTCTGGTTCTATGCCGGTGCCACTGAGGTGGCGGGGAATGTTCCTCTCATCCACTGCTTTCTGTGCCTGCGTAGGAAGGGAGACCAAAGCAGCACCAGCACAGAGACAACAGGGGGGATGTCAGAGGTGAGCAGACCCTGGGCAAGGGCAGGTGCCCTGCAAAGACACCCCCTGGCCCCACGAGCCCACTGCCCCATCAGGGAATGCACCATCTGCTCATTCTGTCTCCTCTGCCTGCAGCATTTGTCCTCCTGGAGACTTCACGGCCCTCGAGAACACAGTAAGTGGAGCTGTCCCCAGACGAGTGTGACAGCCCTCTCTGGTGTCCCCCCACCATAATAGGTCCCACTAACACTGTCCTCTGCTCGTCTGCAGCTGCCGTGTACATCCAGACATGGATCCCGTCTATGAAATAGCCGATCAGTTCAACAGGGCAGTCGAGAACCTAACAAGATACCTTGACAGGTGAGGCCACTAAGGAGAAGATGGGAATGGGGATGGGGATGGGGCCAGAGACATGCCTGGGGGAACGACTTGGGGAAGGTGTAGAAAAATTAATGGGCCTAAAACATAAGTGATGATGACCTTATGGAAAGATTCACCTCCATGGCATGGAGCTGACAGTCTCCCCACATTGTCCTTGGTCAGAGGGAGATTTTGTGTCCAGCAGGCAGGAACGAGGCTTTGGACACACACTGGGTGGGACCCCACGTCTGTGATGCAGCCTGCTGCCTCCTTCAGAGCAGGAGGGAGAGCCCCAGGGTGCTGGGGAGTGCTGGGCTCAGGCTTTCCCTACTGCTCCTCCTCACACAGGCTCAGCTGTGAGACACCTGATGGCAGTGAGAGCTCCTGGATTACCATCACAGACAGTGAAGTCGGTTCCTCTTCAAGGGCCTCTTCAAGGGCCTCTCTGTCCCCTTCAAGAGAAGACGCCCAAAGTTCCATCCTGACCAGCACTGCCAGTTCCTCTGCAGAGGTGCCTCTGTCCCCTTCGAGAGAAGATCCTCACTCTTGCATCATGACGAATGAAGCCAACTCCTCTACAGAGCTGTGTCTGTCACCTTTGAGTGAAGAATCCTGGACTTCCACCACAGCGAGCAATCTTGGCTCCTTCTCACTGGCTTCTGCCCTCACTCCCGTGGATGAAGGCGACATGGCTCACGCCTCCAGTGTCCATCCTGGCCTGGGGCATCCCAGAACAAACCTTGAGGAGCAGCCTGGCCCAGAAACTTTCCCATCCTGTGAGGAAGTGCTGGCCATCTGCCTTGAGGCCAGTAGTGTGCAGCAGCAACAGCAAGATCTCCAGATCCTGACAGCTGCTCCCACTCCACCTCCAGAGGTTCCTGAGGTCTGCTCCAAGGAAATGGAGATGCCTCTCACATGCCACAAAGACCTGGACACCTTGGAGAGCCTCATCCTGGAATCCAAACTCGAGCAGGAACTGGGCCTGTCAGCCAATGTGGATGACACTCCAAAGACTGTTCCAGCCTCTGCTGCTCCAAAACGTCAGCGACCAAAAAAGCAAGAGGTGATGGTGGTTCCCATTGTGCAGGACCTGTTCTTCCTGAAAAAAGATATGAAAAGCAGACTAGAGCATCATATTTACAAAATGAACGTACAAAGGCACTACGGGCTGCAAAAGAAGATCCTGGAATGCGAGGAGAGCTTTGAAAAGTTCATTTTGAGATAAACGCCTCTCAGCCTTTCCCTCTCCAGCCGCACTCTGGGCCCCGCCGTTCCCCCTTGCATCACTGGGACACGCACGCTCAGATGTGGCACCGATGGGAAGAAGCAGGGCCCTGGGATGCACAACCCTTCACCTTCGGACCAGGCACAGCGGGCGCTGCCGCCAAGCGATGGACATTTCCTGTTCAAGAACAGCCTCTGTGTCTTGATTTCCTGAGCTCATATAGCTGATCTAAATAAAAATTAAAAAATACAAGTAAGATGTGGGGCCCCAGCAGTCTTTCTATGACCTGAGTCATTCTTACTTCATGCTATGGAGGGTTTGGAGGTGGCTGAAACAAATGATACTTGGATCTGCCAAGGAGAAGGGAAACACAAGGCAGCTTTCCAAGAGAAGTAACATATCCAGACAGAAAAGAAAGTTTACAATCCCTTTTCCCTCAAGGAGAAACCAAAGGCTGTGGGCTGAAAATCTGATCCGGTTGTAGAGGTTTCTGTCCCTCACATCTGTCAGGACCACTGTGCACACAGGGCCTTCCTCAGTTCTGTCAGAAGGATGCAGGCTTAAAAAAATGCAGATTGAGAACTTTTAGGCTGACAGGAATCATTTGACAGGACTAGGCTAAGGTGCATGTCCACATGAAATGACACCTGCAGATCTGAGGAGGTAGGAAGCCAAAAATTCTCACCCAAGTCCTGCCAAGAGGAAGCAGAAATGGACTGGAGCAGTAACTTCAAAACACAGTTCAGCCACATCATTACAAGGGCCAACCCTGTCTGCCTGAGGCTGTGCTGTCACCTGAAAGGCCCAAGCTGGGCACAGGCAAACTGCTACACTACATTGAGCAGTGTACAGGTTATTCTGCCTGGAGGTGGCAGGTAAGAGTCCCCTCAGGAGCTGGGCTGCCTGGCTGCTCTTGCAGCGTGGTGAAGCAGCTGGTCTGCTCTTGGTTCCAGAAGGAGCTTGTGGGCTCTACACAGTGTTGGACAGGGACCCTCTGTTAGTCCTACACCCCAAAAAACAACGTGGCAGTGACAGCAGCTGAAACTGCACAACAGCACATCCATCCCTGTCTGCATCATCCCTCCCTGGCTAACCCAGGTCACCAGTGTCTGAGCTGGTCCTGCTGTGAGCTCCTGGTTTGCATCCTTTGTCCCAGGAGTTCGTTTCCAACAGAAGCAGTTGATCCCACTAAGTTTAACACAGGCAGCGTCTCCTGGGTTCCCTGAGCTGCCAAACAGCCTCGCTGCTCTGTCCGGTCAGGAGACCCTGCAGACATCGATGGGAAGGAGAACAGCCCTGGGACACAAGGGGATGTGCACAGTCATCCCCCTTCCAACCAGGCACAGCAGGCACTGCCACAGAGCGAGGGAGATACCCAGGAGCAATCAGCGCAGGTGTCTGAGAGCCCCAGCATCTTTGATGGGGACATGGGGACACGAGAATTACTCTTGATGAAGAGTTTCCCCATGGGACAAGCAGACCCCGCCCTGGAAGAGCACAGCAGCTCCAATGAGGATGTGGGGACACCTGGGCTGCGATCAGACTTGGAAACTTCTCCAAGCAGAAGTTCCCCAAAGACACAGTGCTCCTCCTCTGAGGAGAAATACCTGAAGGCAGCGAGAAAGCCACTGAAGATGTGCAGAACCAGCTGCTGGCTTTCCGCTGGCACAGCCCCCAGGCAATGTGGGGAGCCAAATGACAGATCCAGCAGCGGAGCTCTCTGGTGACCTGCAGAGCTGCTGCCATAGGGGAGCAGAGAAGGACAAAGAAAGCGCCCAGGACACAGCTGTCTCCAGCAGTCTCTGCTCCAAGCCCAGCAAAGCCCCGCGCCGCAGCCTGTCTGGCAGGGAAGGCTCTGTCACGGAGGCACCCCGAGGTTAGTTTAAGGGACAACAGAGTCCAAAACAACTTTTATTAAACCGGTGAGAAACAGGGTTTTAGCACTCCAAAAGTGACTTAAATACAGGTTCGGATATCAGTTGAGGAAAATTATTAAGGGGCAGCAACTAATACAACAGGCAGTCCACAGACTGCATGCACATGGCTTCACCCAAAACAATGCTGGAGCCATCCCTGAGTCCCGGAGAAGTACACACTTGCCTAAACACGGTGTGGGATTATTTTAAAAGAGATACACGTACTCGTAGTGAGTACGGAAAGTGTACACTCGCGATTGTGCGAGGGTAAGTTTATAATACACTCGCAATCCTGCAAGGGTTAATTTACTTACACGTGCAAATGTGCACGGAATATTACACATGCTTATGTGGAAGCACGGGAGGAAAATACACTTGCGATTGTGCGAGGAAATAATTTATACACATGCTTGTATTGAGCATGGAAAGTTACGTGTGCAAATGAGCACAGAAGGAAAATACACCCGCGATTCTGCGAGGATTAATTTTACACGTGCTCATATTGAGCACGGAAAGTTACGCATGCAAATGTGCATGGAAAGTATAAATACACTCGCAATCCTGTGAGAAGTTTTACTCACACCCATGGTGGCGAGGCAAGCAGAGTCTTCATCCCCAGGGGGGTCTCGGTGGCAGCATCTTGCTCGTGCTCCAAGAGACCCGTGACAATGGGCAGAGTCTCGACGAGAATCCCGTTTTTATATTGGCTGATCAGATCTGACTGTGGGCATTATAGAAGCTTCTCTGCACCCCCACACTGGCTGTGGGTGCCCCTGAAGCCTCCAAACATCCCCCACACTGGCCGCAGGTGCCCAGCAGCTCAGTGGCGCCTCGGCACTCCCTTCTCCTAACGGCCCTGGCCAGGGTGCTCTGGGGCCAAACAAAAGAAGCTGTTAGCCTCAAGTAGCAGAGAGAGAGGGAGATGTGCCTACTCCTTCCATACTGAAGGAAGAAGGGGGAGAGAGGGGGCTTTGCATTCTGCCACAGACTCCCACACTTGGGCTCCGTCTGATGCTCCTGCCCTGCAGGCAGGAAGGGAAGGGACAGTAGAAGACAGCCTTCCACCCGCGGACAGGGCCAAGAGGCAGCAGGGCCAGAAGAGGGCTGCTGCCGCCCAGCAACCACAGCGGGTGCATGCATGTAGGTACGCCACAGGGGAGGTGGCTGTGCTGGAGAATGGGAGTCTTCTGCCGCACTGTGCTCCCACCACAGTTGCGCTGCCATGACAGCAGCCAAACACAGGAGTCCTGGGGCACAGACACCTCCTCTGCCAGGCAGCAGCTGCTGGGTGCTCAGCCTCATCCTCGCTTGCTGCCATGGTGCCTGCACCAAGCTCCCAGGGCCAGGCGAGGCCCAATTTGCCAGCAGCAGAAAGGACAGGAGAGCTGAGGAGCCCCAAGCGAAGAGGACAACGGGGATGGCAAGCAGAGCCTCAGTGAGGGCACCAGCCTCTTTGGGTGCCTGACCGTGCTCTTCCCCAGTCAGGTGTCCAGAGGCAGAGCGCCCAGCGGGGCACGGACCCAGAGAGCAGCACATCTCTGCCAGGCCTTACGAGGCAGCCGAAACTCTCTCAATAAACTTGTTTCTCTTGAAGTGAACTCACGGGAGTCTCTTCTTTCCTGGTGTATTCAGTTTATGAATTACAGAGTTGCGAGCCAGAAACTTCATGGAGTGTTGAATCAATGATTTCACTTTAGATTAGCCTGTGTAAAAGGGATTGAGCTTTTCATAGCCATTTTTGCTTGTTTCCTTTCCTAATGAGCTCATAAATTAAATTTTTATTCAAGTATTACATTGCCCTGTAAAATTGAGAGATTTAAACAGACTGTGACAGGACATTGGAACACCAGAGATGACACTGGACAACCAGTGCTGTAGGAATGACCCATGACAGTCAAAATGCATCTTTTTCTTTATTGCCTTTCAATTAATACCTTGCAGTCCTCTTGAAAATGCCTTTGGTCCTGTGCCAGGAGCCACGGAACAGCTCCAATAACACCTTTCCATGCAAAGTGGAGCAGAGCCTGTCAGAAATGCCGGCAGCCAATACCCAAGGGAGATGCCCTCATAGCCGTGGTGCCACTGCTTCTCTTCCCTCCCTGTATAGGCGTCAGGCAGCAGCTCTATTGGCAGCTTTTATAGAGAGGACCACGATGGCCCTTCAGGTTCCTAAGGAGAGGGACCTGGGACTGGTCTTCTGCTTCAGGCTTCCAGAGACAGCATGGGCTTCCATCTGCCTGGATGACCCCTGCACACCATGGCTGCGATTTTGGGCTGGGGGCAGTGCAGGTCTGCAGAAGAGGAAGAGGAGGGGAGCAGGGACTCCAAGCTGACAGGAGACAGCAGTGAGGGCTGGCAGAGCCAGGGAGGCAGGAGAGGCAGGGCCTGGCGCCCAGGGCCTGTCCCAAAGCCACAGCAAGGGAGCAGGGCAAGCATGGGGCTGGTGGGGGCAATCCCAGCCACAGAAACTGGACACCAGCCTGGGGATGGGGACGAGCTGAGGCCGGGTGGGACTCAAGAGGACCAGCAGGCAGTTCATGGGGTGTCAGAGGGGCAGTGCAGGTCAGGACCTGGAATTTGGCCCTTTCCAGTGAGAGGCCAGAGGCTTCGTATGGCCCTGCACAGGGACAGCTCTCAGGACGGGGTGGGCTGGCCATGGTCCTGATGAGCTGAGCTTGCTCCAGCTGTGCTACTATTGTCTAATACTCAGGTGACTGTTACCGCTCTCGGTTCAGCTCAGCTTGGAGAGGGTCACTTGCTGCCAGCGTCCCTGCATCACAAACGTTGCCACAGCTGAGTGCTGGTGACACCGCAGCTGGTGAAAGGGTGACAGCCCCGTGTCACGCCTGCATCACAAACGCCAGCCCCATACATAGGTGGGGCTGAGTGAGGCTGGGCGGCACTTTGCCTGCGACCTGCCAGGTGAAGAGAGATGCTCTTGAGCTGGGAACGAAGAGCAAGTGGACTGCGAGTTGGGACCGGCTGCTCCTCCTCAAGCTCTCCTTGGTTCTCTTTGGCACTCTACAGGCATGTCTGTCCAGCTCTGGGAAATGAGCTGGTTCCTCAGCCAAGAGGCCTTTGTCATCTTCTTGGCTTTGCTGTGGTTGCTGCTGGTGCTGCTTCTCTTTCACCTCCTGCCGATCCTGGCCAAGCCCCAGGTAGGAGTCAATGCTGGGGCCGAGCGGAGCCCTGGCCAGCAGGATGGGGGGTCAGCAGGGGCCCGGGAGCATCCCCAGGGGTGGGCTGGAGGAGCCCAGCCTGGCAGGAGAAGCCGTTTCCCAGCCGGGCCCTGGCCAGCCTGGGCCAGCAGCCTTGGGCTGGGCACAGGTCTCCCCTGGTGGGCTCTGGTTTTATGCCGGTGCCACTGAGGTGGCGGGGAATGTTCCTCTCACCCACTGCTTTCTGTGCCTGTGTAGGAAGGGAGACCAAAGCAGCACCAGCACAGAGACAACAGGGGGGATGTCAGAGGTGAGCAGACCCTGGGCAAGGGCAGGTGCCCTGCAAAGACACCCCCTGGCCCCACGAGCCCACCGCCCCATCAGGGAATGCACCATCTGCTCACTGTGTCTCCTCTGCCTGCAGCATTTGTCCTCCTGGAGACTTCACGGCCCTCGAGAACACAGTAAGTGGAGCTGTCCCCAGACGAGTGTGACAGCCCTCTCTGGTGTCCCCCCACCATAATAGGTCCCACTAACACTGTCCTCTGCTCGTCTGCAGCTGCCGTGTACATCCAGACATGGGTCCCATATATGAAATAGCCGATCAGTTCAACAGGGCAGTCGAGAACCTAACAAGATACCTTGACAAGTGAGGCCACTAAGGACGGGATGGGGATGGGGATGGGGATGGGGATGGGGATGGGGATGGGGATGGAGATGGGGATGGGGCCAGAGACATGCCTGGGGGAACGACTTGGGGAAGGTGTAGAAAAATTAATGGGCCTAAAACATAAGTGATGATGACCTTATGGAAAGATTCACCTCCATGGCATGGAGCTGACAGTCTCCCCACATTGTCCGTGGTCAGAGGGAGATTTTGTGTCCAGCAGGCAGGAACGAGGCTTTGGACACACACTGGGTGGGACCCCACGTCTGTGATGCAGCCTGCTGCCTCCTTCAGAGCAGGAGGGAGAGCCCCAGGGTGCTGGGGAGTGCTGGGCTCAGGCTTTCCCTACTGCTCCTCCTCACACAGGCTCAGCTGTGAGACACCTGATGGCAGTGAGAGCTCCTGGATTACCATCACAGACAGTGAAGTCGGTTCCTCTTCAAGGGCCTCTTCAAGGGCCTCTCTGTCCCCTTCAAGAGAAGACGCCCAAAGTTCCATCCTGACCAGCACTGCCAGTTCCTCTGCAGAGGTGCCTCTGTCCCCTTCGAGAGAAGATCCTCACTCTTGCATCATGACGAATGAAGCCAACTCCTCTACAGAGCTGTGTCTGTCACCTTTGAGTGAAGAATCCTGGACTTCCACCACAGCGAGCAACCTTGGCTCCTTCTCACTGGCTTCTGCCCTCACTCCCGTGGATGAAGGCGACATGGCTCACGCCTCCAGTGTCCATCCTGGCCTGGGGCATCCCAGAACAAACCTTGAGGAGCAGCCTGGCCCAGAAACTTTCCCATCCTGTGAGGAAGTGCTGGCCATCTGCCTTGAGGCCAGTAGTGTGCAGCAGCAACAGCAAGATCTCCAGATCCTGACAGCTGCTCCCACTCCACCTCCAGAGGTTCCTGAGGTCTGCTCCAAGGAAATGGAGATGCCTCTCACATGCCACAAAGACCTGGACACCTTGGAGAGCCTCATCCTGGAATCCAAACTCGAGCAGGAACTGGGCCTGTCAGCCAATGTGGATGACACTCCAAAGACTGTTCCAGCCTCTGCTGCTCCAAAACGTCAGCGACCAAAAAAGCAAGAGGTGATGGTGCTTCCCATTGTGCAGGACCTGTTCTTCCTGAAAAAAGATATGAAAAGCAGACTAGAGCGTCATATTTACAAAATGAACGTGCAAAGGCACTACGGGCTGCAAAAGAAGATCCTGGAATGCGAGGAGAGCTTTGAAAAGTTCATTTTGAGATAAACGCCTCTCAGCCTTTCCCTCTCCAGCCGCACTCTGAGCCCCGCCGTTCCCCCTTGCATCACTGGGACACGCACGCTCAGATGTGGCACCGATGGGAAGAAGCAGGGCCCTGGGATGCACAACCCTTCACCTTCGGACCAGGCACAGCGGGCGCTGCCGCCAAGCGATGGACATTTCCTGTTCAAGAACAGCCTCTGTGTCTTGATTTCCTGAGCTCATATAGCTGATCTAAATAAAAATTAAAAAATACAAGTAAGATGTGGGGCCCCAGCAGTCTTTCTATGACCTGAGTCATTCTTACTTCATGCTATGGAGGGTTTGGAGGTGGCTGAAACAAATGATACTTGGATCTGCCAAGGAGAAGGGAAACACAAGGCAGCTTTCCAAGAGAAGTAACATATCCAGACAGAAAAGAAAGTTTACAATCCCTTTTCCCTCAAGGAGAAACCAAAGGCTGTGGGCTGAAAATCTGATCCGGTTGTAGAGGTTTCTGTCCCTCACATCTGTCAGGACCACTGTGCACACAGGGCCTTCCTCAGTTCTGTCAGAAGGATGCAGGCTTAAAAAAATGCAGATTGAGAACTTTTAGGCTGACAGGAATCATTTGACAGGACTAGGCTAAGGTGCATGTCCACATGAAATAACACCTGCAGATCTGAGGAGGTAGGAAGCCAAAAATTCTCACCCAAGCCCTGCCAAGAGGAAGCAGAAATGGACTGGAGCAGTAACTTCAAAACACAGTTCAGCCACATCATTACAAGGGCCAACCCTGTCTGCCTGAGGCTGTGCTGTCACCTGAAAGGCCCAAGCTGGGCACAGGCAAACTGCTACACTACATTGAGCAGTGTACAGGTTATTCTGCCTGGAGGTGGCAGGTAAGAGTCCCCTCAGGAGCTGGGCTGCCTGGCTGCTGTTGCAGCGTGGTGAAGCAGCTGGTCTGCTCTTGGTTCCAGAAGGAGCTTGTGGGCTCTACACAGTGTTGGACAGGGACCCTCTGTTAGTCCTACACCGCAAAAAACAACGTGGCAGTGACAACAGCTGAAATTGCACAAGAGCACATCCATCCCTGTCTGCATCATCCCTCCCTGGCTAACCCAGGTCACCAGTGTCTGAGCTAGTCCTGCTGTGAGCTCCTGGTTTGCATCCTTTGTCCCAGGAGTTCGTTTCCAACAGAAGCAGTTGATCCCACTAAGTTTAACACAGGCAGCGTCTCCTGTTTTGTTCCCTGAATTGTTCCCTGAAACACCTGTTTCTCTCCATTGACAAGAAAGGAAACCCAGGGTCGTATCTCAGATCAGGTGAAAGGAATCAGATTCATTTTCAAGCTTTTCTAGTTCTCAGAATGTGAAAGTAGCAGAGGTTCCCATTTCACAGAGACCAGAATGGTCATGAGAAGTTGCAACCCAAGAAATAAATGCCTAATGAGACAAAACTTTGCCACCAATTATGATTTAGCAAAACAGTCCACCCTCTTGGCAAGGAGACACAAATGGTGTAACTCATCTCTAGAGAAAGGAGAGAGAAAAAAGCAAAGGAGGAGGAGTCATCTGCTGCGGGGCCCAAAGAGTCCATGCTAAATGAGACAGATGACTTTCAGCCTTCAGCCACCCCATGGCATGGATGAAAGAAGTCCTGATCAAGCTCTGTCCTGCTGATATGAGATACTTCATGTCACAGTGTGGCAAATATAGGGGGTTCTCCTACAGCTCTGAAAACTTGGCTGTGATGGCTTGCAAAAGATGGAAGTGACTTTTCTCACAAAATCCTCCCCAGACCCCCAGAAATGTCACTGCACCAGAAAAACACAGTTTGCTTCTAGAAGAATGACATGACTGAAAAACAAACACTTCACACTAAGGCAAACCAGAAATATCCTTGGGCTGGCACACAAGGAACATGATGCCAAATGGGGACAGGATGCTGATGGATGTCATCGTGATCTGGCACCACTCTCACGCATTTGTGGTTTGCTACAGAAGGATGAAACAAAAGCACAACACTTTCCCGGTGATTTAATCCCACTGTTGAGTGAACAAGGACATCTTTCGTATTTTCAGGCTTTTAAGTCTTTGCAAGAAATGTCAGAAGAACAGGCTGACAATTGTGAGAAGAGTGCTGGCTTCAAAGGATGTTAGGAACAAGCAGGGAGTCTCTCCAGAATGCAAAAAAGGGACTTGCAGAGTCTGAAACACCACACACCAACATGAGCCAAACCTCGTGAACAAAGAGGCAAAAGGGAAAGAAAAGGTGTGGAGCAACATCTAAGGATAATGTAGGCAAAGCCTGAAAGTAAAAATAATATACTTTGTCATGTTTTAGCCAGCATGTTTTGGTTTGTTGTGTGGAAAAGGCAAGGTGGCTAAATGGGAATGAGCACAGGACTGGGGGAAAAGCATCTGTGGGGAAAAGAAAGAAGTCAAGGAGTGATGCACTTGAACCAAGGATGAAATTACCTCTATCCCAAATATTGCAGATATGCATATTGTACAGGAAACTAGGTCTGCCGGCAAGTTTATCTGAATAAGGATGGCTTTCTGTGTGGCATCCAGAGCTTTGCTTTCTGAGCCTAGGAAACCAGAGGCTAAAAAGGTTAGTTACTGCTTTCTATAAATACAGCAGGGAGGAAGGAAGGGGAAGCAAACAGAGGAAAGGATCCATTTAACCTAAAGCACAGCATTGGCAGGAGAACAAATAGGTACAGACTGCCCACAAATATACTTAGGCTGAAAATTAGAAGGCTTCTTGCCTCTGAATTGATCAGAATCTCTTCCAAAGGCAAAAAATAACATTTCTTTGAAAACAGCATTTCAAGCTGAATTCTTTCGAAAGCTTATAAAAGAGATTTCTGTGATAGCAGGGGAGTTCACTAGCAAGCTGAAAGGTCTCTTGTTTCTAAAACAGCTCCCTAGATCCAGAATAGTTATAAGAAGTTGGTTTAAAAATATTTGTTTTGCATGCTTAACTAGAAATCATTCAGCAGGCCATTATGCAAAACTGCATTAGTCCCTTCATTGACTTCAGTTAAGTCAAGCCCTGTTTGTGAATCTCCAACTCACCTATGGCTACTTCAGCTCCCTGAGGGCAAAGCAGTGGGGAGAAGAGCCCCTCAAAGCTGACACAGAAATCCAACAAATGCATTTCTTCCCCAAGACCATATGGGTCAAGACAGAAACAAAAAAGATCTGGCCTCCATATGCTCTACTGTGGAGCAGCAGAGCAGTTTTGGAAGTGCCATAGGCACCTTGGTGCCTGTGCAGAGTTACTCCAGTGCAGCTGGGATGCTTCAGGCTTACACTGCACCTTATTCTGCAGTAACCTTACTGGGTGCAGAGTTCTGCTGGAGGTGGCCAGTGCTACCTGCTAGTCAGGTGCCCCCGACTTCTGCCTGAATATCGACGCTGCATCGAGGTACACACAACAAAAGCAGAGAGGGACACATAACATATGCAAATCTTGGAAGCTGCAAATGACTTTCAACAAAACCGCTACTGATTAGCTTGCAAAGTGGCAGCAGTCAGAAGGTAAAATGCCACATGTTTCTTGTGTTTGCCATGGAGTCCAAACTCTTTCCCAAGGCAGCAGCTTTGGAGGGGGATATAGCTGAGTATTTGGCACATGCACTAGTTTGGGCACTAAGAGTTGTTAATAGCTTTTTGGGAAAAACAAAAAAAAAAAAATCCACTAAATTTGCTCCTTGTTCCTTTCCAGACATTTTCACTGCTTCATCTGGGGCTTTTCATTATGATATAACATTTTGTGTGACTCATTCTGTGTTGAGATATTTCAGCACATTGTTCAAGACGCAGCACTTTGCCTTTAAAATAAATGCTGTGGTCTACTTTTCTGGAATTTTTCTTACAATGGTGACGTCCTGATCTACACCAGCAGCCCGTCCTCAGAGAGCTGCGCGGCGCTGGACCTTGGGTGAATCTGCAGCAAGAGACCCACCACAAACAGAGCTGCTTTGGGGGTCTTGCCAAGGGGAAGCAGTGGGCAGAGCAGTCAGAACACCACTTCTTCAAGGTAAAACAAAATCAGATTGGAACTTATTCCAGATCAGTGTTCTGAGTGCAGCCCTTACCTGGGTCCAGACTCATTTCCCTGTCTAAAGAAGCCAGACTGAGCTCTCTGAACCCACACACTGATGAAGGCCCAGTAACGAGAGACCTGGATTTACTGTAATCCCAGGCAATTCACCCACTGTCTGCCCTAGGCCAGAGCAGTTTTGCTGAAATAAATGCAGCAGCTAGAGCAGGTTGATCCTGCAGGGCTGTGAAGGGGCTGTCAAGGGAAGGTGAGGGCCCCCAACAGCTTTTAGTCCTGGTCCTAGTAGTTTAGAAATTCATCTTGCTGGCCCTTAGGTATTCTAGAGTGCACTTCAACAGACCCTTTCTTATTTGAATCCATCTAACCTGCCTGGATTTAAAGCCTTAAATATGATGTCTTATATCCCTTTCAAAAGCAGAAAACTTTCAGTTCCACTGACTTTAGGCTAGTTACCCACAAATCTGTATTTCTTTTTACCATCAAATTGAGATAGGGAACTACTTCAGAGCCATATCAGCATTTGAAAGAGCCTGAAGACTCTGAGCAGAAAGGATAAATTATCACCCTGAGTGAGAATTTTCACTTTTGTAACTTTTAACAGACTTTACTGAATCAGATGCTTCAAATCTCTCTTATGTTTTACTGGAAGTTACTATTTATTTTCCTGTAATTTCCTGATTTTTTATTATTATTGTCTATTTGCCTTTAGCACACCAGTCCAAAGGCTGTTTGATGCTGGAAGCACGCACAAGACTACTCCCCACTCAAATTAAGTACTTTGTGTTTTGTTTAGTAATTCTGCGCAGCAGATTTCTGCTATTTCAGATAGGATCATAAATGTCTCTGTGCTTATGTCTGGTGATAATTTGTTGTTAACACTTAATCACTGCTAGAAAGTGCTCAAAACAGAGCAGATGAGCTTGGTATAAAAGTCAACATACAGCAGAATCAGCAGTATAATTGTGCTGTAAGAAATAACAACTTGTTTCTATTCTAAGTTACTACATTGAGGCAAATGGATGAGCTTTCAGCTTCATAACAGAAAGGTGCTTCTCCAGACCATGGGGATCAGTGACCCTGAGCATCGCAGGACCTAAACATATCTTGGTAATTTGTTTTTCAACAAGCACTGACTTGCGAATTAGCAGAACTGCAAGGCCTGCTTGGAGCACATGAGCAGCAGCAAGCGCTTGAGTCACAAATGTACATGTAAAAATATTTAACAAAGTGGCAGTTTCCTGCCATGAAATGGTGGCCAGAACAAAACCCAAGTGTGGCTCTTGCACAGGTGCTTCTCCACCGAGCCATGATAACCAGTTCACTGCACCCACAAAGGGAAAAACAGTCACAGAAGCCTCTTTGGAGGCTCCAGCAAGAGTCACACACCACCTGCCGCTAGAGGAATAGGCAATATGACCCTTGACATCTGTAAATGATGCTTCAGGCTTAGTCCTTGGCTCTGCTCTCCCCACCCCAATCAAACATGCTCAGTGTGGAGAACTTCCTGCTCAGTTCAGGCTCAATTTGCCTTTATCGCCGATAATCTTCACTTGATCCAAAGCGCAGAAGTTAGAGCCAGTTTTCCTCTCCGCTGCCCAACCTCTACACATTAACACAACAGCAGAGCTAATATACAGTAATTTTTTTCTGTTGTCCACCAGTCTGATTCATGAAGGGTTTCCAAAAGCTTTCATGCAAAGGCAACAAATACCCTGTCTGAGTATTTGCAAAGTAACACATTGGCTTGTGAGTTCAGGTCGTTAAAAAATAAAAAAAACAAAAACACTTCTGTTTTGGGCAAGTCTCATTCTTTTCCCTGGTCCTTTCCTGCACCTGCTAAGTTTAGGCATTTGAAAATTGGCTTGGCTGAGGACAAAGAAATGCCAGCCAGGCTTTTCCAGAGGGTGCCATATACACTGTGAGAGACATTTCAGACGCACAAGAAAATCTCTGCATGGCAAACCCTGTCCAGTCAGCTAGTGTTACTGTTTTCTGTGATCGCCACTAATGCTGACAGCTGAACAGAAAAATCTGGGAGCCCTCATCTGTGCCATAGATAAAGTATACTTCTACAAAAATGTTTATTTTTCATGTATAGAAGAGGGTATGTCATGTAACTGTCCTCAAAGTTCTTTTATGATCAGCTGGTATACCAAACCTAGAAGACATTTAAAATGTGTACTGTGGCACTCTGCTTTACACCCGGTATTACTCTGTATTTCTATGAACAGCTTGGACGATGAACAAGATGGTATACTTCAAAAATTTGCTGGCAACAAGGACATCCCCGTAGATAAGTTCAGAGATCAAAAAGCCTGGAAAAAAAAGCTAGAAATGAACCAAACTCAATTAGTACATACACACCTGAAACACAACTTGGGAAGGATGAACCAGAGGCACAGACACAAATGAGGAACACGCAAGTTGGCAGCAATGCAGCAAAGATGGGCTGGAGTTACAATGATCAGAAAATAAAGATGTATCAACAATATGAGGCTCTCTGTGAGACAAGAGATAATTACTCTGTCCTGGTCCATGCTGAAAAAGCCTCAATTAGATCACTGTGGCTCAATTAGAAAAAACACAGATAAACTGAGGAGACTAAAGCACAGCAGCCAGAATAATGAAAGGATTCAAAACTATGACCTACAGGCAAAGGCTGAAGGGCTGGGGTTTGTTTTGTCTAAAAAAGGGGAAGATTAAGGGGTTAAAAATTGGAGCTTTCCATTATGTAAAAAAGACAATACTGAGTTATTCCCCAGGTAAATGGGGAGAAAGATAAAATTTTTTTGCAGCAAGAGAAATGTAAGTAGGTTATTTTATACCTGTACAGATGCAGATCCTTTGACATAAATGGGAGATTTCAGACAGACTAGATATGCTTAATCCTATGTCAGTATTAATTATGCTTAATCCTGTTTGCAGGGAACTGCAGTGCTGGGGCTATGCCTGTCTGTATTCATATCTGAGTCCATGATGAGCACAGCATCCCGAGCAGACAGAATTAGTGCTGGACAACCGAGAGGGACTGGGAGTGAAAAGCTGCCGCAATCTGCTCTGGATGTGTGTGTGATCCTCTGCTCAAAGCAAAGCTCACGTGTGGCCTTACCCAAATCCTGCATCTGACGATGTGGGAAAGAGAGAACGCGCCGTGCAGGAGCTGTCTTGGTGACTCACAGGAAGGTTTCTTGCCTGTGCTTCTGGGGATGGAGAGTATTTTGTTGTGGGATAGATGAGTGAAAAAAACAAGGGGAAGTCCTTTAAACCAAGGGTATTGCCGCAGCATGTAGGCAAATCTTGGTTTCGTAATACAAGTAACGATTTGAAACAAGGCCTCAACTGTTCTTAGTAAAACTGTTTTTTTTTCTACAGCAAATAGTTGTTTCCAACAGTATTCTACTGTCCTGGCATAGCCAAAGCATGACACTGCTTTGAATTTCTGTCCTAATAACACCCAAGAACTTGGAGTCTGACAGGGTAAGAGCTTACTAATACCTGCAGCATCCTCCTACTACTGCCGAAGGGAGTTAAAAGGCTTGAATCAGATCCACCTTAACAGGCAGCGGATAGAACTTCCATCTCCACCCTGGAGTTGCATCCAACTGTGCTGCACCTTGCTGTGAGAGTTGTCTCTGTCCTGCCTTGCCCTGTCCCATGCAACAGTGAAAGACTCAGACCAAAACCTTCCAGCCAACCCCAGTGATCAGCAGTTATTTCTAGTGCAAGTAGCCTTGATCTCCAGGAGCTGTTGGCATAAGAAGGGTTTGGATGTGTGAAAAGGGATAAAGAAACAGGCCCTTAAACATTTTGTCTGAAACAACCTGGGAATTTTCCTCCATGCTGTGAGCAACCTGGCACTCAGTCATCTGAAGTGGCTGCTCTGACAGGATTTTAAGTCCCGATAATTAGGTCTTTCACACAAAAATCCAAAGCACAGCCTTTCAGTTTTAAATAGTTCTCTCCTTTATTCACCCTGCTGCCTGGGTTTTGTGCTGCTCTGCCTTGTGCCTGTGGAGGCTCTGTCATTATCCACCCACGGCAGCTGCGGAACATTAGCTTGGGCCTGAACCTCACTTTTGTTCTAGTGCAGTTTCTGACACCTCGCTCCCACTCCTGCCCTTGGGAACAACTCTCAGAGAGGGTGAATGACTTCACAGGGTTGTGAAGATGGAAATGAGAAGCTCATTCTGGCTCCAACACCTTCCTAAAAGAGTTTGCATATGCAGGTGCAGCCCCTGGAGCACCACACCCAGCAGAGACCTCTCCCTATCTCTGCCTGGGGAGCCCAAAGGAAAGAGGCTTTGCAGAAGGTCTTGAGCTTTTTCCCCTATTTCCCAGCATGCACACACAAGCTGAGACCTCATTCACTCTTCCGTGTCCTCTTCCAGCCAGGGTGTGACTGCAAACAGGACAGCATAAGCCTGTGGGGATGGGCAGCAGGCAAAGCAGCAGCTGATGGCTGCAGGAGCTGTTGGTGCCTTCTGCTCTGGCTTTCAGAGCTCCTTCCCTCTCCCTTACCCAAGCTTGCTCAGGTGGTCTCATTCCCGGTCCCAGCACTCTCCTCACTGCCATGGTCCACATAGCTTTCCTGGCAGCATCTCAGTCACAGAGAAGTCCCAAGACACAAATACCTGGGAAGGTGGCGATGGTGCTGCTGACCACCTCTAAGCCCCTTGGCATGGTGAGAGAATAGAATGGAATAGAATCATTTTGGTTGGAAGAGACCCTCAAGATCACTGAGTCCAACTGTTAACCTAACACTGGCACTAAAACACATCCCTAAGAACCTCACCTACACATCTTTCAAACACCTCCAGGGATGGTGATTCCACCACTGCCCTGGGCAGCCTGTTCCAATGCCTGACAACCCTTTCCATGAAGAATTTTTTCCTAATATCCAATATGAGCCTTTCCTGATGCAACTTGAGGCCATTTCCTCTCATCCTATCGCTTATTACTGGGAGAAGAGACCAACACCCACAGCAACAAGGTCTCCCCTCAGCCTCCTTTACTCCAGGTTAAACAGCCCCAGGTCCCTCAGCCGCTCCTCACAAGACCTGTGCTCCAAACCCTTCGCCAGTATCATTGCCGTTCTTTGAACTCTCTCCAGCACCTCAATGTCTTTCCTGTAGTGAGGGGCCCAAAACTGCACCCAGGATTCGAGATGCAGCCTCACCAGTGCCCAGTGCAGGGGAAAGATCACTGCCCTGATCCTGCTGGCCACACTATTCTCAATGCACACCAAGCAGGAGGTCTCTGGGTGGCAGCTGCCAGCCAGAAACTTGCTGTGGACAGAGGAGGCAGAGAGCTGGCAGCTGATACATAGCTCTGCATACAGAAGTAAGCTGATTTTAGAGACCTTTTAAAGACTGGAGAGAGCTAGTGATAAGGTCTAAACACAATCTGTGATTCAAAGGAGAGCTCATGTTCAAAGCAGGAGACTTGGACAACTTGAATGGCAGATAATCACAACTCTCATCCTTGACACACAAGTTGTTGATGTGTCTGTATGAGCTTCAAAGAGGGATGAGAATTTAAATGTCCTAAACACACATGAAAATGAGGATTATTCACAGAAAAGCAACATAAGGCTAACCTAATTGGCTTACTGTGCCTGCAAGTTTATTTGTCTAGTGATGGATAATTGTCAGAATATTTAGAATTATAGTTTGGAAAAGCATGAGAGATCTGAACATCAGTCTGAACTCTTTGAACCCTCTCTTTGCAAATTGAGGCTGGCAGCCTCACACAAACTGGGCTTTCCTGTTGAGTTCTCTGGCACTACTGTGTGTGCTCCTGGCTGGACGTGCCATGGGTGAAACCTCTCCCGTGTGAACGTGGCGGCCGTGCGTGCAGTCTTAGCCAGGAAGGCAAACAGAACTGCAATGTAAATGTCATCTGACCACTTCTAAACTTCAAAAGCATTTAACATTAAGCTGTGATGTTAGGATATAGATACACATTAAAAAACAGCAGCAGTTGGAAGGGCAGAGCAAAGAAATATCCTGTGGTTGGGGTTTTTATTTCCCCAGACTGGATTTCCTGTCCAAGTACACCCAACATCAGGAGAAAGGCACAATTATGTGGACCAGGCAGAGGAAAGTCAAATATGATCCTTGATGAGGACCAAACAGGTAGGTGCTGTGGGTTTGACTGAGCTTCAGGGCCCCTTTGTCAATCTCAGCCTGGCACCGACTGTGCTCCAAGCGGTCCCTGGCACACATGGTGCCTCTCATTGATCCCTCTGACACATAGATACTTCCTCAGACACTTCCCTGAGCATCTCCAGTGCAATATAAACCTGCCCATAACATACTGCTATACATAACCAAGTACAAGAGACTGAAAAAAGCACAGTGAAATTAGGCACATGTGTTCAAACTGCCATGTCAAAATGTAACATGACATAGATATTCGAGTTAATTATAGAAGTTTCCTTTTTTTAACCTGCCTACTTATTTTTCTGCGCAAACTCACAATTCAGGTATTCTTTGCCCAAAGAAGCCTTATGCAACTTGTTAATTAAGGCAGGCAGAGAAGTTATAATCCTAAATTCTGCCTGGGAGGCTGTCCTATGGCACAGGGCTCCCCCCTGGGATCCTAAGGGCAAGTGACTGGCTTTGGCCATGTCAGGAGCAAATGCTGCCCATCTTCTACAGCAAAGCTCTCTTTTACAGCATCCCCATGGCAACAAGGCGACTAATCTAATATATTTGCAGCCATCTGACCCATAGAAGCAGGAAAGTCAATTTTGTTTGAACTCCAGCTTTTCTATATGAGTGCAAAATCGCTAAGGGATGCATTTTGCTGATGCACAAGACTGGCAATTTCTGTTTGAAGAGAGATTGTGCAGTTTTCTGGGTCTGTGCTGAGCGAAAGGCAACTGAACACAAGAGCACATGCGACTCTTCAGGGCCGGTCCTTCCTTGGAACATCCACTCAGAGTCTCCTGAGAGCTCACCTGGCGTGCTGGTGGCACTAATTTGGTGGCAACAGCCAAATCTTCAAACCAGGCAGCACACAATGATCTGTGGCTGATTGTAACTTGTGCTGGAAAGGGAGGTGGCTTCCCTCACTGCAGCCTCCACCCTCAGGACAAGCGCTTGGCAAAGCTCCCATCATGTGTTGCCTGCACTCACAGACAGGGCCCACATAAGCACAAATAAATCAGCGTGAATTCAGCAGCTTGGAGCTGTGTAAGGCATCTGTTGGTTCACTTGAGTGGGATATTGAATGTGTGCAATAGCAGAAAAGTGCTTTGGCTGGGAAGAGACTGCTTCAGCAGATCCAGATGGCAGAGGGTCAGCGGGTGAGGACAGCCAGCACTTCTCTAAAGCCTGCAGGGAACCTAGAGATGGGCACAATCCCATGTAAGTGTGACCATGTGCCAATTCTGCTTTTTCTTGGAAAGACAGATCTATCCACCGTGGCAGCAGGCAAATTCATCCCCTACAGCTGTACATACAGCTAGTATTGAATTTAATGACTGTGTGGCCACCCAAAGATGGAGATTCAGCCCCAAATGTGTAAATCATAGAATCATTTGGTTGGAAGAGATCCTTAAGATCACCAAGTCCAACCATAACCTAATTCTACCACTAAATAATGTTCTCAAGAGCCTCATCTATGCTTTTGAACACCTCCAGAGATGGTGACTCCACCACTTCCCTGGGCAGCCTGGTCCACTGCTTCAAAACCCTTTCTGTGAATAAATGTTTCCTAGTAAATCTAGATGTTGCCTTGAAAACAAAGCCATAATTTCACCATCTCTTAAGGCAGGTGTGAGCTTTGCCATGGCTTGACAACACTGTCTTGTCAGAGGGATTTTACTTTCACTTTTAAGGTTGACTCAGCTCTGTCCTATTGCCTCAAGCAGCTGCTCCTCCTTGAAAGTTCATGGAGGGGAAAGCCTGGAGACCCAGATGGTCTCACCTCCAGCCTGGAAATGATGATGGTGGGAGTGCAGTGGAGCTGACAGCCCAGCAGGCAACAAAAACACTGAAAATGAGCTCTGTGGGTTTTCAGGAGCAGGCATGAAGGAAAGGACATGTTTTAGGGGGGCTGTCAGAGGGGAAAAGGCTGTTTTCATGTCATGTTACTGCTGGAGAAGCCTGACCGTGTTTCACCATTGCAGCACAAAGTCAGCCACCCTGCCCAGGTGGGAGATTCATTCACCAAACTTCAAACCCTAGAGGAAGGTCATTTAGCACCTGAGCACACACGTGTAAATCATCAGCCATGTCAAAGAGTCTGAAGGGTTTTAAGAGGCACCCTGGCTCCTCACACAACCTCCTTAGTGCACCAGCAAACCCATCAGCAGTTTTTGATATGGAAAGTAAAGAAAGCAATGACTGGCACAGGCAAAGGGTGAATTTTTGGCTCCCAGCTTCAGCCCTTGGCCCCCACCTGGCAACACAGCTTCCTCCTTCAGCCTGTGGAAGTGGAGAGAAAACTCAAGTGTTATCCCTGTTTTAATGATTCATTTTTTCAAGCCATACTTTGGAGGTAAGCAGACCAAAGGTAGAGTATGAAAAATGCAAGGGGTACCCCAGCACAAGTGTCTTTATGACTACCCACACTTGGCTTATCTGGCATTTAATTGCTAAGGTTACTCCTGCTGTGACTTCTGCATAGCAGAAAATAAGAATGGTCTGGTGAAATAAAGGTCACAACTGGGTGGCAGATATCTCTGCCACTTAAAGGCTTGTTAGATCATAGAATCATAGAATAGTTTTGGTTGGAAGGGACTTACAAAGCTCATCTAGTCCAACTCCCTGCCATGAGCAGGGATATCTTCAACCAGGTCGGGCTGCTCAGAGCCCCGTCCAGCCTGACCTGGGATGTCTCCAGGGATGGGGCATCCACCACCTCTCTGGCCAACCTGGGACAGTGTTTCACCGCTCTCAGTGTAAAAAAATTTCTTCCTCATGTCTGGCCTGAATCTCCCTTCCTTTAGTTTAAAGCCATCACCCCTTGTCCTATCACAACAGGCCCTGCTAAAATGTCTGTCCCCATCTGTCTTATAAGCCCCTTTTAAGTGCTGAAAGGCCTCAATAAGGTCTTCTCAGAGCCTTCTCCTCTCCAGGCTGAACAACCCCAACTCTCTCAGCCTGTCCTCCCAGCAGAGTTGTTCCATTCCTCGGATCATTTTTGTGGCCTCCTCTGGCCCCTCTCCAACAGGTCCATGTCTGTCCTATGCTGAGGGCTCCAGAGCTGGACACAGAACTCCAGGTACAGCAGGGCAGCAAAGTCCACCCTTTCTGAGGCTTTCTACACTTTCCTCTTCTCCTCTGTTATGATCAATCCACCCTAACAAAGCATCTGTATTTGTGGTATATTGTTCCTAGAAGTCCACCAAGCAACTGAATGTTGAAGCAGCATCGCACCATCACAGAATGTGTTTAACAGGGGCATGGCAAGATGTCAGAGCAATGGCAAGCCTGGGGGTCCTCACTGAGACAGCAAGGGAGTCACTTCAGTAGGCAAAGATGACGCCCTGTGTGTGGAATCAGGCTGCAAGGTTGGGGCTGATACAGAATTCAGTGGGCACTGCAGAGGCTGAGCTGTGTTGGATGGTCATGGAGCAGAGACATCGCTGCTGCACCAGCCCCTGCAGCCCATGGTTACCTGGTCAAGGGCAGGAGCCAACTTGACTGGGGGGCACCATCCTCTTCTGCACTCAGGCTTTGATTTTTGGGTGGTCTGGGCTCATCATCAGGCTCTGCGGCTGTTTGAGCCTCACCACAATATTCACAGCCAGACACCGCAGTCGTGTTTCCATGGCTTTCATGTTTGACATTAAGTATATATATAAATATCTCAGCTGAAGAGAGGTTTTTCTTCCTGTCTGTCTGGCTGTGTACATTAGCAAAGGAAAGCTTAACTAGGCCTTTGCTGGTCTTCATTTTTCTGTTACAATTGCCATATCACAAGTTTCATCACTAAACTGAAAACCAAGGCATTTCTTGTGGCATTGAAGCTGCAAATTGGAATGTCAAGTAAAATGAAGACTTATAGGGTTGTAATTCCCCGGGAGAAAAGAGGGGCCGCTTCTATAAAACACTTCTGTCAGCTCCTTGGAAATCTTTCCAGCAGGTTCAGCCTCTGAAGGAGGAATTTAAAAGCTAGTGATGATTAAAAGCCAGAATTGTGAAAATAGCTAGCAACCCTTGCTTAAAGGGCTGCTCTGGTCCAAGTCAATAACAGCACAGCTAATGGAAAGGCAGTAAATATTCAATATATAATTTCATCCACTGTCACAAACTCCAGGTGAAACTCCACCACAATCCTGGATATTCACTCTGATCACAGATCTGCTACTTTGCATTAGCACCTAAAGCCTCTCACATTCACTTCCAAGGAATGTTCAGGGCCTAGTACAGTTCTAGCTAAATGCACAAAAATGGGGTGAAATCCAAAATGAAAGGCCAGATTCTGTCTACCTTGTATCAGATCAGGTTTCAGCACTGAATTAAGGGGTCCGAATCTGGCCCTGAGGTCCCACAGATATTGCGAGCCAAGGCAGAAGAGGCTGTGCTGGCTGTACCCACTGCTAGTTTCCTTCTCATGCGTCTCCAGTCATGCAGTGTTCCCCAAATAGAAGTTCATACCTTTTCACCTTCAGAGGTGGCCTATTTCTGCTCTCTGGTATTCAGAAATAAATCTCCTTCCTTCCTAGGAAGGAGCCATTCTATAAATACCTCCATGCAAGTTTCCTGAGTCCTAATGTTTCTTGCAGAAGAGTGGGGCTCCCTGTCCAGCAGTGACAAGCATGGCTGGATTCTGTAATGCCTTTAATAATGTCAGTGTACTGCTACAGGACAAGGGGTAATAGTTTTAAATTAAAAGATCATAGAGACAGGCTAGACAAAAAGAAGAATTTTTTTTTACAATGAAGGTGGTGAAACACTGGCCCAGGTTGCCCAGAGAGGTGGTAGATGCCCCATCCCTGGAGACATTCAAGGCCAGGCTGGATGGGGCTCTGAGCAACCTGATCTAGTTGAAGATGTCCCTGCTCATGGCAGGGCGGTTGGACGAGATGAGCTTTGAAGGTCCCTTCCAACCAAAACTATTCTATGATTTTGTGAACAGCAAGCCCAGGAGCAGAGCAGAGGGCTCCTGACACCATACAGCAATGCACTAGTAGGCCACACTTTTCCTGCCTGAAAGGAGCTTTTTAAAAACATTAGACAATAGCAAACTGCAGGGTTTTGGCTGCCTTACAGTGCCTGCTTAGCAAGTGTAGCTGTTGCTTAAACACAACTTCAGGCTGACAGTTTGCAGTGCAGCATCCTGGCAGATGTTGGCAGAGCCGAATTTTGCTTTTAGGAAAAGAAAAAGACAAGGCTTGGTCTGTCACTGCCAGGGAAAGGGGAGGAGATAGAGAGAGACCTGTGGGGAAGCCCTGCAGTATCAGGGGGCATCGAAGTGAGGATGATCCTGGGGTGCTGCTGGTGCTGGCTCTGACCATCTTCTGCTCCCCAGCTAAAACCTCTTGGCTTTCTTGGGCTGGAGCTTGTGGAAGGGAGGCAGCTTGTGGTGGTGGCTCTTCTTTGCCCCACAGCCACTGTTCCAGGTGCCTCTGCCTGCAGGCAGCCCTTGCTGGCAACCTCTGGTCCCCATCCAGAGCCAGGAGCTGAGCAGCAGCTGCCACGGCACCTGTTAAACTCTTGGGACACAGAACCCAGAGGTGCAGAGGGGATGGGGAGGAGGAAATGCTTTCTACATCATGTGTAATTAACTCATTGCTACAAGCATCTTGGAGTCAGGCCCTCCACCTTGTCTCCATGCAAAAATTGGCTCTCCAAAAGAAATATAAACCCCGTGCCGTAGAAGCAGTGACACACATAAATGTGTTGTAGCTAGTCCCATATGGGAGGAAGACGAGCTGACGGGTGTATAGCAGCTCCGCACTCTGCGCTGCACTGTAGTGCTATTTCAGGGGGTTTCTAAATCACATCTTTGTCCTGAGCAGGTTTCACATGAAGCTAATCCCAGAAGTGGGTGCCAGCCAGGGCTGCCGAGGGGGATGAGGAAAACAGCAGATGTTCAGGGTGGCTGAGGGTGTTGGGCACTTGGTTGTAATTGAGAAACATTTATAAGGAACATCAGCCCTCCAGCCTCACAGTCTGAAAATACTGAGGGGACATCACCTGCCCAGCTTCTTTCTCCTAAGAAAAAGGTTTCTCCAAAAAAACCACTTCTGAAGTGTCAAACCCTCCCACTGACAGCCCAATGTGAGCCGCCATGGCAGAGCCTGTGACTCACTGTCAGCATCAGAGACCCCAAAACCAGCTGCTGGATTAAATGGACTGTGTAGAAACCCCAAGTTTGGGTAATCCCAAGAAAGATAAGCTCTATGACTAAAAAAGATGCTGTCAGACTGTCAAATATTTAGCTGCCAGCTGGGGTTACTAAGGAGAGAGATGGCTCTGTATGTGTTGTGTATGGCAAGGAACACCGAGGGCATGATTTAAAAAGCCTGAAAGGAAGAAAAGCAGTCAGGATGACAATACATGTAAGTATCAGGTGGACAGACACAAGTCCAACACCCTTCAGGCTGTTGACTTGATGCCACGGTGGTATCTCCTTTGCCTCACATTTTCTGGGTCTTCTAAACAGCAGGCGCTTGGCCATCAAAAGGAGGGGAAGAAATACTGAGAGGGAAAAAAAATTCCTTTGTGAGTCAGCTATAAATGAACATGAGGAGAGGCAGGTGCCCCTGGAACCTCCTCAACCTCATTTACTTCTTATCTACAAGGGAGAAGATATGAAGAGGGAGAGCTGAGAAGGTATGAAGAGGGAGAGCTGAGAGTTTCCTCAGCCGTAAAAAAATGACACTAGTGAGGGACAAACATGGTGCAGTTATTGTCTGAGGCCAGATAAGAGCTGTGCAGAGATGCAGATAGAGGTGGCATTTCTTACCCAGTTATCAGGTGGTTTGGGATTTTGTCAGGCATGCCACGTGCTTGATGTGAAGGGAGGGCACTCTCCATATCCCCTCCACACTGGCTGCTCACTGCAGGCCCAGCAGTGCTCAATAATCCTCTCCAGCCTAGGAAGAGTACTGCCTGCTTGGGAGGGGATGGATATTTCCCTCTGCTGAAAAAAAATATACATAAAAATAATAATAATAAAGCTCATACAAACTGTTTCCAGGCTGATTGAACTGTTGAGCAAGCTTGAAAAGCAAGCAGTGCTCTACACACACATAATCCATGAACTCATCTAGGAAGCATCTCTTCATCTCTTCATTACACCAGTGACTACAGCCTGAGCGGGGAGAGGACACACACCTCAGGCTTGACGGCACAGTTTGTAAGAATAATTTGTTGATCTCGCAGTATGAAGCTGAGCTATTGAGGGTGTAGGAGGAATAAATGTTCTGCAGGCACAGTCTAGCTCCATCAGTACTAATCACTAATAGGCGGTTGGAGGCTTTCACCGCTGTTTTCCCTTGTTTAAAGCAGAAAAACAAAGCTGCTTTCCATTGACTGACAGCTATGGGAAATAAAATCAGTTGTTTTGGCCACAAAAATGGGCAAAGCATGAGCATTGGCAGTGACTCAGCTCCCCCTCAGCTTCCCTACTTCTGTTTTGGGCTTGCTGTGCTTCAGACACCTCAGTTGTCCCCCAAAATTGTGGCTGAGCCTGGTTGCCTTTCCTGGTGGTGGGGCACTGTGCTATATTTGTGTCTGTACTGTTCCCTGTGACAAAAGCTGTGTCAAATGCAGGTAAGATGGTTCTGTGCGAAGCCAAAAGAAAGGCTGGGGGCAACAATCAAAATTCATAGTCCTTCCCTGCTCGTACTTACACTGGGAATTGTGGTACACGTGCTGCTGCATCACAGGGATGATGAATTTCCCCTAGAGATGCTCAGGAGAAAAACAGAGATTGAAACATCTCCATAGGAGAGGTCCAGCTGAAAACTTTCCATCTCTCAAGGAGGGACCATCCATCAAGCCCCAGTTCTTCCAATAACATTGACGAACAGATCAAAACAAGGTGCTTGCCAGGACAAAGGACATTTACCTTCTCTCTGGAAAAATCAGACTCCTTTATGAAGAGTGGGCTGAGGGACAACAGTCAGGATCAGACAGGAATGACTGGGAAGTGCACAAGCAAGACACAAATCCCAGTGACCAGCACAACCTTCTCAGCACGGAGTCTTAAATGCTTCCCAATTAAGGACTGATTTGATCCAACAGCTCCTCTCGGTTTGTACAGACAGGAAATATATGTATTCAGTAATTTAGCAATATGGTTTTCCTATTTCAGGGAAAAGCTTCATTAATTTTGGCATATTAATAAATGAGCATCACTTAGCAAGAAATAAGCTGGAGATCAGACTACAAATGCAAGGAGGTGATGCTCTGAGTAGCCTTCTGATGCAAGAAGGAGAGATGCGGGAAGAAAAAAATTAAAATCGGACTGACTTCCAGAGAGATTTTGATAATATGGGAAAATCACAGGGGATTTGATAATAGGGGAAAAATCACAGGTGGAGAGAGCACACAGATACCCTGGTCAAGACCCAGCCAGGGTCTGCAGCCGGGACTGGGGCTCTCTGGTGCAGCGCTGCCTGTGAATGCCCCTGCAAAGGGGCAGGGCCTGGGACACCGGGGTCAGCCGTGGCAGGATGGGAAGGGGCTGCCGGGCTGGGGGGAGTCCCGGCCTCCATGTCTGCTGAATGGCCATTAGCCCGCCTGATCCCATCCTGCCCAGGAATGGAAGATGCAGCTTGAACACGTGGATCCCCATCCATACACCTGTGATGCTGTCAGCACTGTGTGTTGTGCAGGGAAAACGTGAGGAAAACAATATTACCTGGCAAAGCAGCAATCAAGTGAGATTTTGCTGGGTGTTTGTCTTCCATCCAGAAGACAAAAGCATCGTGCAGCACATCTCAGTTTGTCAGCAATCAAAGCTGTATTTACACATTGGCAATGGGAAGTCACCTGGGCTCTGCTTACACCAGAAATCATAGAATTATACAATCATTTTTGTTGGAAAAGGCCCTCAAGATCATCGAGTCCAACCATAAACCTAACACTGGCACTAAACCGTGTCCCTAAGAACCTCATCTACTTGTCTTTTAAACCTCCAGGGATGGTGACTCCACCACTTGCCTGGGCAGCCTGTTCCAATGCTTGACAACCTTTTATGTGATGAAATTGTTCCCAAGATCCAATCTGAACCTTCCCTGGTGCAACTTGAGGCCATTTCCTCTCATCCTATCACTTATTATTGTGAGAAGAGACCAACCCCCTCCATGCTACAACCTCCTTTCAGGCAGTTGCAGACAGTGAGAAGGTCTCCCCTCAGCCTCCTTTTCTCCAGGATAAACAGCCCCAGGTCCCTCAGCCGCTCCTCATTACACTTGTGCTCCAGACCCCTCACCAGCTCGTGTCCTTTCTCTGAAATGGACATGCTGCTGCCTGCTGTGAGGGCTCTGAGCAACTCTGTGTGTCCCTGACCACTGGCAGGGCGCTGTCAGCTGCACAGGCTGTGGAAGAAGCTCCAGCCATAGACATGGGCCTTCCTGCTTCACCTCTCTTGCAAATGCCACCTGTTGTGACACGAAAGCACATGAGGTCCCTGGAAGAGCCGTAGAAATAGGTGCAAGAGCATATGCTGTGGAACCATCTCAGTTTCAAATCCCAACAGTCAGTAAGGAAAAGTCCTCCAGCTGCAGGTCTGGAGAAACCCTGATCAGCAGACAGACCAAGCTGGGTGAAGGTCCTCTGCTCTGCACTAACACCTCAGTTCGCTCATCTCCTGTCCCACATGCATGAGGACTGGATACTCTGGTCCTTGTTTCACCTGTGAAACTCACTCATCATCCCTCAATTTAAATAATGCCCTCAGAGTTTAGCAGGATGGAAGGAGGTCACTTTTGATCATGTGGGCTTGGTGACTAGCTGCATAAGCTGTAGCGTGGTGAGTAGGACAGTCACCATGACATCAAAGCTGTCCCTCAAAGAGGAATGATACATGAACACAGGCCTACCCAGGGAACAACAGGTGAAAGACAAGCCTGACCCCCTCCCAACTTTGTGAGTGACAGCTAACCCTCGATGTACAGAACCAGTGTAATTTAGGTTGTGAGGACCTCAGGAGGGCAACTGGTCCAAGAGTGGGCTAACATTGACCTTAGTTCAGGTGAAATACTGGTGTGAGTTTCTTCTGAATTCACAGGCAGCTTCTGGTTGATCCAGCCTCTGCTGGGTGGCAAATAACACACCCAGCAAAGAAAAAAGAACAACAACAAGCCTGGCTCTAACCACAGGCTGGGCTTTGCTATTCAGTGCTCTGCTCCCCAGAGGCACAGCCCACCGTCTCAGTATAGGAGCTTTGGGTCACAAGGAAGGGAAGGGGCTAACAAACCCCTCAGCAAATGAAGCATCATTAGAAAAAGCAGGACTGCTACTTTCTAGGATCTGCAACCCTTAGCCAAGGGATTCAGCTTGCTGGGAATCGGTCCCAGAACACCAGAGTAGCCAGGACTCAGTGATGGTGTGACGCCTGTCACACCGGGAGATTTTTGCTGAAAACATCTAATGATTTCTTGAGAACTGCTGGTTTTTGTGGGTTGTTTTGATATTTTTTTAAAAAATATTTTTATAGGATCATTATAAAGCACAACAGGAATAGTCTAAACCGAGTTGTTTAAGATATAAAAAAGGCTAATCAGAGATGTCGGGAAATTCTGCAGAACGGTCATGAAAGTCACAAATCCTGGAAAATTTACATCCTGCTGATATTATGGATGAAATGCCATTAACATAGCTATTTGCATAGGGTTTTGCGGACCTGCCTTTTGTCCAGAAAAATATCACCCATTTATGTTATCTACAGTGTTGCTGAGACACCTCGATCACCCTATTTGCAACAGTTCTCTTGCCCAGAAATACACATTACAGACGGTCTCAAATGCACCCAGGCTTTACTCTGGGTGGACAAAGACTTAAAATATTATTAGGTTATTATTAGGTTGTATCTGTCCAACAACAGTAGCAGACACTGGCTGTAAGGGCAATATTATTACAATTCCATAAAGACTCAAATTAATACATCATCCAACAAGTGTTCCTGGAGAGGAAAGCAATCTTTTCACCACCTTTGCTTGAATTTGCCTCAGTTTGTTGGTAGTATGTTTGAGAAGCTGGTGTTGTTAATTTTTAAAGCGTGGCCACTGGATTGCCTTGCAAAATTAACATGTAAGAATGCATATTTTTCCTGGGTTTATTAAAACCACTCATGTACAAAATTAGCATGTTCTGACAGTGAAAGAGCTGCAAGTTCTGAGACCGGTGTGCGACTACTTTATGAAATAGCCATCTGGGAATGACTGAGAAACAATCACTTTTAATTTTAAACATTTGTTTCTAACAATAAGAGCAGCTGATGTGGCCCTCAGTCCTGAGCTCAAGCTTTGGTTGAGTAAGGACCGGCTGCAGCCTGAAACCTATCTTGTCTCACCCTGCTTCTTTGCGTGCCAGTAATTCTAGCCCTCTGTGGCTTGTTCTGGCTGATTTTGCCCTGAAACTTGATCCTTTTTGCGATGGATCAAAGGAGCAAAATGAGAAATGAGAAACTTTTGCAGTGAAATTTCAGCCACTGCAGCTTGGGCTGCGTCTCCAGTTTAATCATCGCTCCTGGCCAGCCGGCTGCTGCGTGCAGAGGAGCGTCCTGGTGTTTCCACTGTCCTGTCCTCATCCTGCTGGCACAGCTCGCTCCATGGACACTCCTACTGGGACGGGACTGCAAAAAGGTGGTGTTGCTCCTAATCGCACAGGGAATCTCACCAGTGCAACAACAGCCATACAATTACAGAATCACGGAATAGTTTGGGTTGGAAGGGACCTTCAAAGCTCATCTAGTCCAACCCCTTGCCATGAGCAGGGACATCTTCAACTAGGTCAGAGCCTTGTCCAGCTTGACTTTGAATGTCTCCAGGGATGGGGCATTTAGCACTTCTCTGGGCAACCTGGGCCAGTGTTTCACTACCCTCATTGCAAAAAATTCCTTCCTCATGTCTGGCCTGAATCTCCCCTCTTTTAGTTTAAAACCATCACCCCTTGTCTTGTTACAACAGGCCCTCCTAAAAAGTCTGTCCCCATCTTTCTTGTCTTGTCTTGTCTTGTTTTGTCTTGTCTTATCTTATCTTATATTATATTATCATCTTTTAAGTACTGAAAGACTGTCTCAAAATACGTAGTACCACTGCCATATGCATGTCAGTCTAAGCATCCAGGTGAAGCATCCTGTCGTCCTTAGCTGCTTCCCTGGCACGAGGAAGAATCAGGAACATTCTCGGATGAAGAATGTGCAGATATGCAGAGAAGGAATGGCTTTTTATTAAACAGCTAGATTATGGTACAGCTAGAAAATACAGAGAAGCCTTCAGGCACCAAAGACCTTCTTCCAGTCTGAAATCTTCCCTGCTAAATACAGGCTGAGAACTGCTGCTCTGAATTTCACACGACAGTGTTAAATCAGTGAGGCCACCCAAGAGAAAAGGCCACCCGTGTGTGGGAGCCCAGGCGAGCTGTTAGCAAGCAGCCCAAGCATTAGGCACACCTTTGCTAAATTCCTAGCTGCAAGGTAATTACTACGATTTGCTTCCCTTGTTACCATTTTACCTAGTGTGTCTTTGTCATGCCAGCATCTTGTTCTTGTGAATCCTTAGGAGTATTTTGAGTGAAATGCAGAAATCTACATCAATGCAAAGTGCCCTATTTCCATCAGGAAGAACCGAGCTCCTTTCTGTCCCTAGCTGAAGGGCACCTTGTTTGGGAATGCTTTCATAAGAGCAAACATGGGACTGACATGCATCCTCCTGCCCATCGTCTCACTGTGCGGAGACAGGTTGGTACAAGGCTGGTTTGGCACAAGCTCCCTCCCGTCCATTCTCCTTGGTCCTCTGAATGTTGGCAGCCTTATTGTTCATCCCACCTGACTGTCAGAGAAAAATCAAAAGAAATTATGAGTACTTTTAGAGTAGCGTGAAACTTGGAGTTTCTTCCAGATGCTCATGAGGGCATGGTTGGTTTAAGTCCAAAACATACAGATTATTTTTCCTCCAGGATTAAATATATATATGTGTGTGTATATATATGTATATGTATATGTATATGTATATGTATATGTATATGTATATGTATATGTGTATGTGTATGTGTATGTGTATGTATATATTCATCTTTCAAGGTGGCTGTATAATTTCTACCACTGCCATTCAGCTACGCTTGCACTGCAGGCAGTGATGTTCCTTGATATCTTCATGGATGATGAAGCTGAAAGTACAAAGCACCCATTTACTGCTGTAAGAATCATGAATGCAGAAGGCTGGATTTTCATCCTTTTGATTTTTACACAGGTAGTGTGACTACATCTAACTATGCACATACATTGTGAAAAGCCCTGGTCTAAAACTCACCCTGCTCTCATGGGCAGAGAAAAATCAGCTGTCACCAGGAAGGGCCAGACTGCTGCCATCAAACCCCAGAGAATCCTGCAAAGCAGGACCCGATTCTGCTTGTTCTGCTGAGGTCAGAGGGAAGAGCCCCACTGAGCAAGGACTTTAGTGTCATATATATTTTTTATAAAAAAACCCACACCTACTGCACAAAAGCTCAGGAGCAGGAGAAAAGGCTTTTCCAAGGCTGTCCCCTGCCAGCCCATCAGTCCCAACCTCCCTGGAGCCCTCGGTGGCTCCTGAGCTGCCACCACCCTTCCCTTGCTGCAGGGAAGGGGACATTATCATGCAAATGAGCCCACCAGGAAATGCACTGTGTTTCCAAATTCCTATCTCCAGCCCTTTGAATGCAGAAGAGGATGAATGGCCTAAAAGCAATGGAATTAAGCATTTAGGGCAAAATCCCACCCACTGGTCCCCTTTACTTGGAAGCAAGATTAGCACACGCACAAAAACCACACAGACTAGCAGACGAGGCAGAAATGTACTCACACATTTAATACATGTTGTAGGCACCCGTCCTGCTATGCCGCTCCAGTTCAGTATACATATCACACCAATGCCTCCAGTTTTACCGCCCCACTCTTACATCCCACCTTTTAGCATGAGTTTGGTGTTTCAATCATGTAAGAAAAACAGCTATGCCCATAATTGTTATTCTGCTTGCTGCTGAATTATGGATGGATAATATGCTGCTGACACATATAGGCACCTCTTAGAGGTAACCGCAAAGCCTCTCGCTTCATGGACCCTCTGGAGAACTGGAGTGAGGTTTGTCCTTCTGCATAGGGCATAAGGGTCTGGCCACAAAACTTAACCTACCTGGCTGTTGCTTATCACAGACTGTAGCTTCCCATTGTCACTGGGAGTAAACTTGAAGACAACTCTCTGCTCTCAGCATGAACTTGGAAAAATTCAGTGGGGTGGGGGAGAAGAAGGAAGAGCAACTCATTCCCTTCCTCTGGGGCACTGAAAAAATTGTTCGTTCATTACATCAGGCTACTCAAATCTTAAAGACACAGAATCACATAATGATTTGGATTGAAAGGGAATTCCAAAGATCATCTAGTGCGAGCCCCTTACCACAGGCAGGGGCATCTTTCACTAGACCAAGTTGCTCAAAGCCCCATCCAACCAGTCCTTGAACACTTCCAGGGACGGGGCATCCACAGCTTCTCCGGGCAGGCTGTTCCAGTGTCTCTCACGTAGTTCACACAGGTACATACACATGGTCTCCAGATCCTAGGTGTGATGATGTTGAGGCTAAAACCGTTCTCATGAACTATCTCACCCTAATCTGTCCTCTCTGGAGCTGCTTACCCAGGTGTAGCAAGTTGTTCAGATTCCCTCTCTGCCCTAAACGCTTAATCCCATTGCTTTTAGGCCATTCATTCTCTTCTGCATTCAAAGGGCTGGAAACAGGAATTTGGAAACACCTCCCTGCCCCAGCCTGATGCCAGCACCAGTGCTGGATGAGCCCACACTGATCCAGCCCAGCCCATCAGCCTAGCAGAGAAACCTCTGCATCCCTGCAGGAGCAGCTGAATGTGCCCAGCCAAACATGGGACCCAACACTGCTCTTCCTGCCAACTGACCAGGACATGGAAACAGCGTGTGTAGCGTGGACACCTCCTTTTTAGCCAGGTAAAACGGCATGAAAGCTCCCAGTGGGAATAGACCTGCAGGGCTGTGAGCCAGGCTGGTGGAAGGTGAGCAGGTGGTGTTGGCAAAGCCTGTATCACACAGCTCCACCTTCAAGCCCTTCCAGAGGGAGAGGATGTCCCTTCTCTGGCAGTGGAGAGAGGTCCTCTGGAGCTGCCTGTTTCTGCCTGCTGATGGTAAAGGGACCTTGGACAGTTATCTTACATGAGATATATAACTTTGAGACTGCTGAGGTGAGCTGAAATCCTTCCTTCCCTTGGACTTGGCATCTAAAGATGTCCAGAAGGAGTTCCACAAGGTTTCAGAGAGACTCCTCCAGCAACTGATCTAAAGCCTCTCTTCAAAAGCTTCCTTGAAGTAGGTGCTTATCAGGTCCCTCCACCCCACCATTTCTGCTGGCTGCCTATCCGTGAAGAAGGCTTTGAGCTGCTGACCTGGAGCATCTGTACCTTCACACACAGACCGGGTTAGCCAGACCTGCAGACGGTTCTTTAGACCTGCAGGGGCGAATGGGGCAGGCACATTAAACTGGGGCAGATGCGGTGGTGGCATGGAGTTGATCAGTGTGACATCCTCACACCACAGCTGGTGTGGCCTCGGCACAGCTGAGTCAAGGAGGGTGGGACAAGCCACTAAGTCCTGTCCCCCTCCACCAAAGTGGTGACGCTAACACGCAGTGAGGCACAGAGCAAAATGGCTCTGATCCCACCGTCTGACCCCGACGAGTGGACTCCCACACGGTGATCTCACTCTGTCGGCTTACTCACAGCTTCACAACTAGCAGAGAAAGGTCACGCTCAGTTAAAACTGAAATGTGTTTTCTTACAGTTTTTTCCCCCTTGGGCCAGATGCTGTAGCCCTGACTTGGGCAAAGGTCCAACTGGAAATAATGAGTGTAATTACCTTCCAAGCACCTTAGTGGAAAATATTGGTATAGTTAATTATGCAGGGGTGCAATGCTAACACATTTCCCGATGTTTAAAATACAAATATTAATGCTTTCTCCTTTGGGCCTTTAGGAAGATTAGTATTGCTGCAGTGTAACAGAATTTGTAAGTTTTGCAGCTATTGCAATCAGTTTAAGGAAAAGTTTCCAATGCTGATTTTAACATCACGGGCTGGCACTGCACAGAACCGGGCTTCTGAGTGTCTGTGCAAGAATGAGATCTTTAGCCGTGGCCCTTTAAACATACAGAACTTGGATTTTTTTCAAAAGATATTTTAGTACCAAAATGTTATTTTAGTATTTGCAAATTGAAGATAAACTCATCTTTTGAGTGTCAGGAAAACTGAAATCCTTGGAGACCAAGGAATCCAAAACATGGGGCCTGGGTACCTTTTAGGAAAGCCTGGCTAAATTGTCTAAGTGAAAATGCCACTATCTTCCATTAAGGATCATGGGAAACAACACAACAAACTCACAGCAAAGACTGAGCACATACTCTAGTATTTGAAGTCTTCAAAATGCAAACCCAGTTTTTTCCACACTATTTGTAATGGGCTTTCCAGTTGTCAGATAAGAAGCCTGCTATTTCTATGTTAATCTGTTGAAAAAGCCTCTGTTGCTCTCAGTCGGAGGCTGGCAGAGCCCTCTGCGAACAAACAAGCTGCTAAATGTGTTTTGCTTGCCTTGATGTTTGTTAACATCTCTGAACAATCCAGCACACCCCAGCAGATAGGCCAGAAAAAACAAAAGCCTCGACTCCTTTCTCGCATCTCTGCAAAAGGAGCGGAGAGGATTTACAAAAATATAAAACTGTCCTGAGATTTCCCCTTATAGGTATTATGGGGAGTTTTTCAGGGGGAAAAAGAGGGAGACTTCAGCACTTTGGGCATAGACCTTATCGTTCAACAAAATAACATGCAGTGTATTTTGCAGCAGGTTGCCTGCACCTGCCCAGGCGCTTGGTCAGTGGCCGGGAGCATCCTCAGAGCACAGCAATGGCATCTGCTGGGGACCCCCGGGAATGGGGGACAGGCCAAGACTTCTTACATTGCTATGGGAATTAACCAGGCCAGCAATCAGAAAATCCAGCCATGGATTAAGAGACATTTGCAGTGCAAGGGTAGCCTCCTGCTTCTGCTTCAGCAGCCTGTCCCTACGTTGAGTATTCACTTCAGACAAAGGTCGCTAATAAAAACTGACTCAATCTCAATATTTTGTTTGGAAAAAAAAAAAAAAAAAAGAAAAAGCAGCACCCTATTGCCTGTGCCGCTTTTCAGTGTTCTGCCTGTTTTGTTGCTACACAAGCCCAAACCCCACTCCAGCCACCAACAAGCAGCAGGTGAGGGAGCATCAGAGCCTGAGCCCAAACTCACCCTGCACAAGGCATGGAGGCTTCCTGTGCTTAGCAGCAACAAGAGTGGATTAGTCACCACCTCGAATTTTGAGTGTGCTTCCACATGCCATCTGTACAGACAAATAAAGGAAGCAGCTCCCCCAAAGGAAAATACAGCTCTGAAAGCTGCCAGACAGGTAATTCAGCCAGTGGAGGAAACACAAACAGGACCAGGCAGTGGGCAAACTGCTGGAGTTCAACACCGCCCTGGGGTATTATTGCAAGCTGAGGACAGTCTCTGTAAATCACAACACTGCTCTCACAGATGTCAGCATAGAGTCTTTTAATACTTTACATAAAAAACTGCATACACAGTTCATAATTTTTTGTAAACATCATGTACATCTGTTTTTGCCATGTCAGTTTATTAAAAACAAAATCAGAAACAGTCTCAGTACCACTGTTGAGGGAAGGAGAAAAGTAAACAAACATAAATGGATACATTTGTTCTCTGAACCAGAGAAACACAAGATTATTTTCACCCAGGTTTGCTACCCTGTGAAAATAAAGTTTTAAATAAATCTAGATTCTTTAAATTGCCCCTTAGTATCAATGTCTGATGTACTCACTGCATAAGGAACAGCGTTTTCACACTTTTTTTTTTTTCCAAGGCAGAGACAGTGGTTTTATTTCATCTTGTGTTGAAGTCACATTTTAAAACAAGACCCAGATGAGGTTACCAAGTAAGAATGCTTCCAATGCTAAAGCGTTGTATGCAGATGACGAGTGCATTGAGTGTTTAATTCAAAAAAAGAATCCACCAAGTTGTGCAAAGAAATTTCTTTTTAAAATAAAACTTTTAAATAAACCCAAATCAACATACTTGCAGAAGACAACATTAAAGGAAGGAGCAGGCACCAAGATCATAATATGGCAATATCATCCCCTTCCCCCTTGCTCATCCTGCCTCATCCGTGAGGAGATGTCCAGCAAGGAGGACAGAGCAGGTCAGCTTTACTTCCCCGTCTGGTGGCTTCTGCAGCTGGAGTCAGTTCAAGGCTCATGTTACCAGCAGGCATTAGTCACTCAGGGAAAGTTCCTTTGCACAACACAAGTCCCAGCTGGGCACCCCCTCCCCACCTCACTTTAAATAAGCACCCCCTGCACTACTCCCCGTTTGCACAAGACAGAAAAGGTAAGATATATACAGACTTCACTTGGGATGACCCTCCTCTCCCAGTCTCAGTCTTCAGGGCACTAACTTCCACAGCAGGTCAGGCTCAGGCCGAAACATCTGCAGGAGAGGCGAGGGTGCTGCGGGCAGCCCGGGGGGCGCAGCTCCCTCCCCAGCCTGCCCGGGGGGAGGCACATGCAGGCAGGAGGCAGAAGTCCCTTCCAGCATCTCGGCTCCACCGCTCTCCTCTTGCAAAAGAGAGGAGGCTGGCTGGGAGCTGGAAGCAGCAGGTGGTGGGCAAAGGGGAAGAACGAGCTGCAATGTTTGCTCAGTCCAGTCCTCAGCAGCTTTTTTGTTGTTGAGAGTTCGCAATTAACTCGCAGGGGCCGGTGACAGGAGAAGGCTTCTCCTCACTTTAATCCCAAGACTCAGGGCATGCAATCCCACCCTCCCTCTGTCCCCACGGCTGAGCCAGCACAACCCCTTTTGGCCAGGGCTAAGGGAGAGCACTCCCGCCCTTAGCCCCCCACCCCGATTCATCGCCAGCCCCAGCGGGGGGGACAGGCAGATGCCGTGTGCGTGCATGACCCAGCTCCTCTCCACCTGCCAAGGGGTGACCCAGGCGCTGTGCCCAGTGCCGCGCTCCAGCCGCACCCTATAGGACTTTGCAGCAGTTGATGCAGCCGTTCTGGGTGCCGTAGCGCTTCTGCAAGGCTGCCCGGGTGGCGGTCTCGAAGACCTCCCGGACACCCTCCTTGGTCTTGGCCGAGCACTCCAGGTAGTCGTAGGCCTGGATGCGGATGGCCATGGCGCGGCCGTCCTCAGTGCGCACCGGCTCCTGCTTCATGCGGGCCAGCTCGTTGCGCACATGCTCGTCGTTGCGCAGGTCTTTCTTGTTGGCCACCAGGATGATGGGGACGTTGGGGCAGAAGTGCTTAACTTCAGGCACCCACTTCTCCGGGATGTTCTCCAGCGAGTCCGGGCTGTCCACAGAGAAGCACATGAGGATCACGTCAGTGTCCGGGTAGGAGAGGGGTCGCAGTCGGTCATAGTCCTCCTGGCCGGCCGTGTCCCACAGGGCCAGCTCCACCTGTTTGCCGTCCACCTCGATGTCAGCCACATAGTTCTCGAAGACGGTGGGCACGTAGACCTCGGGGAACTCATCCTTGCTGAAGACGATGAGGAGGCAAGTCTTACCACAGGCACCGTCCCCCACCACCACCAGCTTCTTGCGGATGGCGGCCATGGCCAGGCTCGCCAAGCTGGCCTTGCCGTGCAGCAGGACGATGGCAGCGCCCTCCTCCCCGCGGCCGCCGCCTCCCCCTTCCTCTCGCTTCTCACAGGGCACCGTGGCGAGCCGGGCCCGCGCAGGCAGGCGGGCGCGCTGTCCTCTCTCCTCGCACCGGCACCGCGCACTCCGTCCCCCGCCTCAGGGGAGCTCTACGGCCGCAGCAAGCGCCGCCGCTCCCGCCCGGCTCAGCCCTTCTCAGGGAAAGCAACAGCCCTTCTACTCCCGCTCCGCGCCGCTACTGCCGCAAGCTGCGGGCCGGCGCCGCTATTTAAAGGCGCTCGCGACTTTCTTAATATAGCCGGCCAATGGGAAAGCAAAGAGTGAGGTCATCCCCGGCGGAGAGAGCCGCGATTGGCGGAGTGCTGCAGGAGGGAGGCGGGGCGCGGGGAGGCGGGGGAGCGGGCAGTGAGCGGCGCCCGCGGCGGCGGGGTCAGGAGCGGGGGCTGGGGACCGGGGCTGGGGACCGGGGCTGAACAGGGCCGGGCGGGGACATCGGGGCCGCTGGTTGTGGGGCGGCTGGAGCCGGGCTGGGCGGCGGCGGGACAGGGCCGTGAGGCGGCAGGCGGGGCCGGGAGGTGAGCGAGGCCGGTCTCCGCACCCCCGGAGGGACCCGGGTCAGGGCAGTGCAGCGCGCAGCGCGGCTCCAGCCGCCCTCCCTGCCCCGGGGTGGCGGCTTTGCGGCCGGTCCGGTCCCGGCCGATCCCCGCCGTGGTCCCCGGCGCTCGGGGTGACCAGTCGTAAGAGGCTGGGCGAGCAACCAAGACAAGAGGGAAAATCTCCGCGTCCCGGGCGCCGTCTGTAAATCCCAGGCAAAGTGGAACTGAGGTTGTTGCAGGCGGTTAAATAAAGCAAAAGCTTTCGGTGGATATTACTGGAAAAAAACGCAGGACTTGACCCCTTCCTTAAGCGCAAAAGTTCGTCGTGTTTGAGCTTCTCTCCTGACAGGTTTTGGCCAAAAGGGAACAGAGGAATTATAAAGCGAGAGAAGTAGCAGACTTGAGCTGAAATGCCCTTTCGGTCTCAATTCACAGAGATATCGGAAGTCACAGCCATGAAAAAATAAACGCGGAAAATAAATTAGTGCAAAAGACCAGAGTTTCAGACTGCTTTAAGTACCTTAAAATAAAAGCAATGGCTCACGCTGGGTGCGTTGATAAACCTGTGTATTGCGAAGCCTCTCCCTGCAAAATTACCGGGAGTGATTCGCTGTGTCGCTGTTGCAGCGATCGCTGTTTAACTGGGTGTTGTCTCAAGCTTTTTCCCTGCAAACGTTTTCACCTCAGCCATGTCCTGTGGCTACTGCCTCCCAGCAGCACTGGCATTGGTAAACAGAGCAAAAACGAGTGATTTGAACAACGTCATTGTTATTAAAAACTGTATTTAAAAATATCCACTTGAAGACCAAATGCACCACTGAGTGTATCAAATTGCCTGGCAAGTTATTATTACTTGCAGCAGACTGTTACACAACCGTGTGTCAATAGGGCGAATGGTTCACTTAAACCTAGACACTGAAATGTAATTTTCAGTGGGATTTTTGTAATTCCCATTTCTCCCTGTCAAAACAGCATGTCCCTGGATGGTGATGGATGGGTTCGTATCTTCATCTTGCATAGTTTGTAATGCAAATTTTATGTGAGCTGAACGTGATAAATTCAAACTAATGCTCAAAAAAAACCCACAAAGAACCAAAACAAACAAAAAGAGGAAACAAACAAAAACACCACAATAAAACAAAACAAAAAACAAAAACAAACAAACAAACAAAACAGAAAAACACAAACAACAATAAAACCCAAACAAACAAAAACCAACCAACCAAACAAACAAACAAAAAAAACAAAACAGAAGTAAAATGTAGTCATAGGCATGGTGTTCTTCAGTAGCTTTGGCCTTTTAGTGGGCTAATTTTCTGACTTTCATTGCCCCTTCACATCCTGATGTCATTGCTCACAGTTTAAAATTCTTCATGAAACAACAACAAAAAAGTTATCTATGTGGAAGCCTTCTCCAAGCTATTTTGTTCAGCGTGTAGACCTATTCCGACGGGCAGATAGCGTTAATTTGCTGTATAAAGAAAGTCCTCTAAACAAATTCTCTGAGCTGGGTCTCAGCGGTGTTGGACCGGCGGTGGGTTTTTCCCTGGAGTTCAGAGCCACCTCGCGGTGGCCCCGCCGGTTTGGGCACCACCATCCCCACGGCTCCAGGGAAAGCTGCCGGTGCTTCAGAGAGGGTGGGAGGTGCTGCCCCAACACGCTTTGGAATCCCTTTTTTATTTGGCTTTTCGGTGGCGCGAAGAATCATGCCTGGATATTTGCTTTCGCTTTTTCATGAGCAAAACACTTCCTTAAATGGAAAGAAAGAATCATCTGAATGAGCGATTGTGTTCACCATCTCATCTGTGCTGTGCCACAGATGCCGGGGAAATCTGCAGCTTATTCATTTCAAAGCGCATGGCTCTGTTGTTCACCCAGGGTGCTGCTGGCAATTACCTGTGTGCCTTGGCACAGAGAAAGCAAAGTACATGGCCCACATTCACACTTTTTAAGAGTTTGTAGCAGGGTGGCCTCGTCCAAACGCTCTACTGGTCCCAACTTCCAAATTGTGCTAAGGAAATACTCTGCACTCCGACTAACCCAAGTCAAACCCACAGCAGGGGCTCTTCTTGTGATTGAGCAGATATAGTTCCATCTCCCACTTACCATCTGAGCCAGAACTGCTTAATTTTCTAGCAAAGTCTTGCACCTGTAGTCTTCCACATAGTTACACTGAAGGCAAAGAGTCTGATGTTTCATGTCTCACCTTGCAAGAAAGACTGCAGCAAAGTCTATGTAATTCCTTGACCCATGATTCCAAACGCTTTATATTTATTTTGGAGGCTTTATATTAGAAGACTGTCCTAGGGTACACTCCACCAATGGACTCTATAGGGAACATCTAAGTCACTGCGCTTATCACAAATTATACCTAAATGTGTAATTGACCTGGGTTTCATACTTAATGTAAATCTGTTACATGTGACCTTTCTCCTGCAGTGGATTTAACCCATAAATATCAGTGCACTATGTGGTACTTGCCCTAAGATGTCTAAGTGGAGGTGAAGAAGCCCTTAATGTGTATTATATTTTACCTCTCTTCTCTGGAGCATTGTTTCTTCAGCCCATACATGAAAGCATGAAGTAAGCCAGTTTCAAGTGCAGTGGAAACCAGGAGTAGAGTTGTTCACAGGATCCTTTTCCTGCTTGAATCAATGCATCAGGGAAAATGGGAACCTGACCAGCAGTGCTGTAAATGAGCATGGTGGATAATCAGCTATGGAAGTGCTGAGGCTTCCTTCTCAGGGTGGAAAACCTGGAAAGAAAATAGTGAAAACAGTCTCTGGGATGAGGTGGCTTTTTCTCTCCGTAGGGGCTTTTGTACAGTATTCAAGCACAGTTTTGGTCTGGAATGTACCAGGGAATGCAGCCAGCTCACATATTTGAAGGTTGAATTTGAAATTTGTGTTGTAATTTTTATATTTTCTGATCAAATTTGCATGCTACACTAAACTATACTTCTTCAAACAAGATGAAACTTCACTTCCAGTAACCCCTACATGTGCACTCTTGAAGCAGAGCATTAGTCCTGCTGCACCACATACATCTGTATGATTGATGAAGAAAGTATGAAGCAGGAGAAAGAAGATACCACGTCTGTGCTTTGATTGCTTCTGCTGGTGGTTTTGAGATTAAAACTCAGCCTTTTGTTTTTCACTTGATTTAATCCAATTGGCATTTTTTGTTGCTGAGAAGACAATTCCAGTCACTTACTGGAGATTGTTTCCAGATTATATTCCCCCCCTCCCTGCTCTTTTTCGTTAAACAGATTTTCTAAAGGGCACGTCTGTAACTCAGATAATTTGTGTTCAAGAACAAATCTGTGCTAGAAGCGTGAAAGCTCAGTGGGGAAGGTAATCTTTCTCCGTTTTGTCAATAAGTAGGCAAGTAAGTACATTGTCTGCTGTGGCATAATGTACTGAGGGAGCCATATGTGCCAGTGCTGTATCCTGAGTCCTGCATGCTGACTTGTCCTGTAACACCAGCAGTAGCATCCTGCAGTCCTCACACAGGCAAAGCTGCTCGGTGAAGGAAAGTAAGAGCTAACTAAATATGAACAGTTCACAAGCTAGTGCTAAAAAGCTCTGAGTAGGCAGAATCAGAGAATCACAAAATAGTTTGGGTTGGAAGGGACCTTCAAAGCTCATCCAGTCCAAGTCCCTGCCATGAGTAGGGACATCTTCAACTAGATCGGGTTGCTCAGAGCCCCATCCAGCCTGGCCTGGGGTGTCTCCTGAGATGAGGCATCCACCACCTCTCTGGGCAACCTGGGCCACTGTTTCACCACCCTCATTGTAAAAAATTTCTTCCTCATCTGTAGCCTGAATCTCCCCTCCTTTAGTTTAAAACCATCACCCCTTGTCTTGTCATAATAGGCCCTGCTAAAAAGTCTGTCCCCATTTTTCTTATAGGCCCCTTCTAAGTCCTGAAAGGCCACAATAAGGTCTCCCTGGAGCCTTCTCTTCTCCAGGCTGAACAATCCCAACTCTCTCAGCCTATCCTCATAGCAAAGCTGTTCCAGCCTCTGATCATCTTGGTGGCCTCCTCTGGCCCCTCTCCAGCAGGTCCATGTCTGTCCTGTGCTGAGGGCATGGGAGGAGAGGCAGAAATGCTGAGTGTTCCTCTAAGCTGCTAAAAGTTTCTGGCACATATAGGAACCAGACCACTCGTTGGGTGTCACAGCAGGCCCATTGCTTTCCAGTGTCCCCAAAGAAAAACAGAATTTAACTTGCATCCCCTTGCGATCAGTGTTCTCAGCAGAGAAGCCACACTGATCTACCTAGAAACTGGAATGCCAAGGCACATAAAGAGAAGGTCAAAAAGACCTGGGTATTTTCATGCAGAGGTTGATGCTAAGCACAGCACATATAAAAGCACACCATCACATACAAGAAATGCCTTCATGATCCTAAAGGGCTGTATGGGACCCACTGGCATTGCTCTTCCAAGGACTAAGTGAGGCAAGTCAGAAGCTGGTGACTTTCCTTTTGTCAAGTTCCTATGACAAGACTGTCAGACTCATATTGAACAGGACTCAGGAAATATGGTCCGACAGAGTAAAATCAGACCACCACAGAAAAATGAAGTGGCCTTAGGTCTCCAGATGACTTCAAATTAAACAAGTTCCTCACCCTTAGTCTAAAATTTTTAGACCTAAAAATCCTCATGTCTGCTGAAGAACTTTTCTGTAGTTGTATGAAATAGATGGGCTGACTACATAACTATACTAATCAGCAGTTAAATATCTGCATCACCGATAATGCTTTTGGAAACAGTTCTCTCTACAGAAACCAAATTAATCCACCTTTGTTTCCCTCTCTTCTCAGGTTTTAGTGATTGCAGACACCTTGCAGTCTCTGCCCACCAGGAAAACTGCGGCAGAGAGAGGAAAAATGACTTGTCCAATGACAAGAAGATACCAGGGATTTCAGTCTTCACCTCTGGAGTTCGAGATACTATCCATAACACTGGACAGTTCTTTGTCCTTATACTCTCCAGTTGATAGACTACATCTCACTACTTTGTGGATGATCAAACGCTGGAAAAGATTGGTCAGAGAGGCTGTTGAGACTCCATCCTTGGAGGTACTCAAAACCCAGCTGGACACTGTCCTGAGCAGCCTGCTGTAGTTGATCATGCTCTCAGCAGGGCAGGATGGACTAGATGATCCCTTCCCACCGCATCCACTCTTTGATACTGCAATTCATTTCTCTATGATGCTTCAGAAGATCTGGGAAGGGGTGTCTTGGGGATCTGTCTGGCAGGTCTACTGCTGTTTTTCACTCTAGTACTGTCAGCACCCCACACAAAAGTAGTTTGGCATACTCAATACTGAAATGCTCACTCAAGATGAGACTTTTGCAATAGGAAAAAGGACATTTCTAAAGTAAACATGCTGTGATTTGTTAATGAATTGTCTAACTTCCACTTTATTACCAGTGAAGCAGGTTTCTTAAAAAAAAGCCATTAAGCCATCAGGTTCTCTTTGTAGATTGGTTGGCTATATTAAGAAACATCAACCTATTCCTTTAAATACTGTAGTCATCATTATAGTCTTTGAAGAGTGGTGGTAAGTTCTCCTTGCAGGGGCACCAGTGACCTAAGGAAGCTGAGCTGGCAACAATATTAGAAGAAACCAATCTAATACTGAACATCAAGGAAGAGAAGAAAGTAGACGCTGGAAACTACTATCCTGTAAGTCTAACAAACTTTAATCTCATAGAAGTGTGTGACTATGTATGAAGACTGAGAACACTTTCTTAACACCTGGGTGACAGCAGGTCTATGAATGAAAGCAGCATGGACTTACGCAGGATAGCTATCACCATTGGTAGAATTCTACCAGCAGACCACGGCAGGAAAATGTTGTCGATAAAACTGATTTGGATAGTTGCTCAGTGCAGTGTTTTATACTCCATCTCACTCACAAAATTAAGTCATTCAATCTAGAAAATGAAATCTGTTATGGACTGAACACTGACCATAAACAAGATCTAAGATGATAAAACAGAAATATAGGGCACTTCGGGAATATTGGTTATATCCAGACTTGGTTTATGCCTTCATTTTTTGATCTATAATAACAGTTAAGAGCAAGGTACTCACAATTTCAGAAGATTCTGATACCAGAGAAATTCAAAGGGGAAAAAGATATGGAATGAAGGTAAGATAAGACTATGGAGAGAAAAAAAATATGAGTGGAAGAATTCCAAACTAATGGGATTTCCCTCCTCTTCTCCTTCTACCCTCCACAAGAAGAGAAATAAAAATAATCCCAGTGTGGGAATAATCCATTTTGTTCTTCATCTTGTTTTTCGAGGGATGGCTGCTCTTAGGAGAAAGGTAACCATAGCTGGAGACAACCACAGGGGTAAGATGTGCCTCCTCTTTGCATCGGGAACAGCTTCCCAAGTCTTGCAAGCCAAGTCTGTTTGACACGTATGCCACTGACACAGACGTAAATGGGAAGGAGATGGAACTAATTCTCTTCGATGTGGCAGGAAAGAATGAATTCAGTTACTGAAATCTCCGCTCAGTGTTTTACAAGGACACTGATGTTATTTCAATGTGCTTCTCTGTGGACAGGCCTGACTCACAGCAGAACATCCTTGATTTTGGGGTTCCAGAAATCAAACTGTTCTGCCCTGCTGTTCCTGTTATTCTGGTGGATACCAAGATAGAACTATAGGGTGATGAAGTTATTAAGAAGAAACTAACTTCTTCAGGCAATGAGCCAATTAACACTACAGAAGGAAAAGCTCTAGCTGCCAGCGTTGGGGCATATGCTGACCTGGAGTGTTCTGCCAAGACAAAAGGTGTTGATACAGCCCCGGAGATTATTAGCCACTGTGCATTAAATGGGAAAAGGAGGAAAAAGAGACATGACAGGCAGTGCCAAATTTTGTAAGAGAAGTGAACATTATTTTGTTTTTGGATTCCATGATGTGGAAATGCAAGTAGATATCAATGTGTGGGTGCTATAGGAGCTGCTTTTGTGTTATAGGAGGATAGAAATTCCTTATTTCTGCAAAGTGTCACACTAGAAAAGTTGGATTGGCTTCCTTCTCCATCTCCAGCACAGGCTGAAGAGCACAATTCCAGATTCAAGCTGAGTACTGGTCTTGAGAAATAGAAATGACCAAGCTATTAATACATACAGTTCTTCCACAGAATTGTTTTGGTCAAGAAGTGCACAAAGTAGGACGGGAGCCTAAAACAGAACTATTGGCACAAGCACATGAACATGTTTTTCAGTTAATCCAATCCCAGCCTTCCCAGTTGCACGGCTCAGCGGCTGGAGCTCTGCTGACGAGGTTTCCCAGTATGCGCTCCCTTCCACAGGCTTCCTTGCAGGATGTCCTTGGGGAAGGCAGTCACCACACACATATCCAGTAGTCTGCTCTGCTAACAGCAGCGGGTTTCTGACTGGCAGAACTGGTCTGGCTTTCTCTAGGATTCATTCAGCATAAATGCATCAGGAAAGCAATGTATAGCATAGGGTGCAATGAAGGCAGTGCCATCTCCACTTCTTCTTCAGGCACAGGTAAATAAACTCAGGTAAAACAGCCTGTCTTTGAGGTAGGATAATCCAGTTCTTGATCGAATTCCTGTCTTAAAAGGAGAGAAGCAAAAAGACCAGACATCTGTTTCTAAACCTCTTTGTCCTTATGGTCTGAATGTATCTTAAAGCTTTCTGTCTTTCCTTAGCACTTGCAGGCAGAAGACATGAAGTAAAGAGAATGCCAAGAACCAGGCTCTCAGCCTTGCGAGTCATTAACAATCTGGAAGGAGACTCATACATGCTGTCAACCTAAGCAGAAAATCTGAGAGAGGCACAGAGATGGACCAAAACTGAAAGACTTGGAGTGCATCTCCATACTCCTCCCTTCTCTGAAGCGCTGATTGCTGGCAGCCCAAGGAACTGGGTTATGGACTGACATTAAAGATGCAAGTCTGGGAGCAGGCAAATAATGTGACTGCAGGACTGGAAGGCACTGTAACACAGTAAGTGGACAGCAAAACATTTTAAGGTAAACTCCTTTTGATCCTGAAGTAAAGGTACAAGGCTAATTGAGCGTAACTCTGATGAACTAGAACATGGGAGTCTATCGCTTTCTTTTGCAGACTTCCTCGGTGGTGGTTTCATTACACTGGCAGCTTGGTTACAGCTTCCCAGGGGAAACAAAATGAGAGTAAACACAATTTTCTGAACTGATTATGCTACCTGGAGCTGCACTTGTAGCAAACCAGGTTTTCCAGGCGAGAGACCTAGTAAAATACACATGTAAGATTTTTGCTTACCCATTCTTCCCAGCAGTATTTGTCTATTGATATTACCATGAGTAGAAATACTGAGGTGGGCCAAGTATTTATTATTGGAGAGGTTTCTGCTCTCCTTTTACTTCACTTTTTAGCAGCAGTTTTGAAGTCCACAATCACACTGCAGCACAATAACAAACACTTCAAGGATGACACTTTACATTTCCAAAAGTACCTTTATTCCAAGAATCTCTGAGCACTTTTCAACACGAATTACCAACTCATCTCTTGGTGATAAGTAGGTGTTATTTCCATTTTAAAAACTGAGAAACTGAAACTGCTGCATAAAGTAACTGGGAAACATCTACTTCTTGGAGCTTTCTTGACTTGTTTTCCATGCCCTTTTCTCTTTTCCCTCTTGGACCATTCTTAAACTCGGTTTCCTCTCCACTCAGTCTATAATAATCCCCTCGATACAACCTGATATTGTACCCAAACGTGAAAACCCTTCTTTCCTGCATCTTGGACATGTGTAAGTGTTCTCCTGATGCAGGTAATAACACACATCAATGCATTTCAAAGAGCTGTATTTATGTAGATAGTTTTAAATTGTTATTTCCATTTTATATGTGTATGTGTGGGTGGGGAGGATTAGACTGCAGATAAGTTAAAGAACAGAGGTGTCTCAGGTGCCTCTGATGTGGGGTACTGAATGGGAGAAAAGCAGTTTTGCAAAGATGCTAAACACTGACTGTTCCCACTGCTTGGAAAGTTCAGACCACTTTGGCGATTCTGGGCTTACACCGCTTGGTGCTTAGTAGGACACTGGTCAGCGTGTTGACTGGTGTCTGTTTTCAATCTAAATAAACAAGTATTTTCCTCCAGAAGGGTGCTTTGTTCAAGATAAGGGTAACTGGTTTCACTGTACATATGTCTGAATTAAACTGCTGCTACACTAATCTTAGTTTCTGTTTCTTAACATTAACCTTGTTATTGTATTTGTGTGAAATAAAACGTTGGCAGTCTGTTTCCACTGTATCCTCCTCTGCAACTGGAAAAGAGAAATCCGTGGGAGGTTTTTCATCCTCTTTTTGTTAAAGCTGTATAAATTATCTTTTTGCCACTTTTGCCAAAAAAAAATCCAAATGTTCTTTCTCTTTATTTGCCTCAGAGCACTTTCGCAAGAGCAGGTTTCTATGTGGCTGTTGAAGAAATCCGTTGGACAGTTGTCCCCGTTTTAGGGCATCTGGGTCCCATGAGAAAACCACAGACTGGATAACTTCCTTTTCTTTTTGTATTTTAGCATCAGCCTGTGGTTCAGAAAGCAGGGGATATAGCCCAGCAGTCAGGGTATTAGCCTAAGACATACGTGTCTGTGATTTGCTTCCCTATTCCACCACAAGCTACAGTTTGTATGACCATACAGGAGAGACTCTGCACATCTGCACTGTGGAGCAACTGGAAGGACACAGTCCCCCCCAAAACAGCATGGAGCTCAATGTCTGCTGCTTCATCCTTCCCATTGAAGATTGTGTATGCCAGCTATAGAAAAATGTCAGTCATTTATATGAAAATGCTATCAGTACATACATGCCCTCAGGGCAGTCCTGTAGGGCTGATTAGTTACAATATTTGCATACAAGTTATATAACACTATTCTTACTAATACTCAGTGACTAGGGGTCTTCTCCTGGAGATGGGTGGCCTTCAACGAGGAGGTGTGTTTTTGTATTAAAATGATATTATAAAGAACAAACTATACTTTAGGTTGAGCGTGCCCACAAAATTTAGAATCATAGAGTAGCTTGGGTTGGAAGGGACCTTCAAAGCTCATCCAGTCCAACCCCCTGCAATGAGCAGGAACATCTTCAACAAGATCAGGTTGCTCAGAGCCCCGTCCATCCTGGCCTTGAATGTCTCCAGGGATGGGGCATCTACCACCTCTCTGGGCAACTTGGGCCAGTGTTTTACCACTCTCATTTAAAGAAAATTCTTCCTCATGTCTGGCCTGAATCTCCCCTCCTTTAATTCAAAACCACCACCCCTTGTCCCGTTGTAACACGTCTTTCTAAAAAGTCTGTCCCCATTATGTGGCAATAATCACTAGATGATCAACTGTCTGTGGTTGACTTCTCAGTTCCAGGATAGGTTTAGTTCTACAAATGGAAGTTAATTACTCCTAGACATCTCATTTGTCATTAGTATAATACTAGCTTTCTAGTAGGCCTCATGGTCAAGTCTTTTGGCCTATCTAGCCACAGGCCTGCAGGGTTGTTGTACTCAAGCATGTGAAGAGCTTCAGATATTGGCCATGGCAGAGCAAGAAAGAATGAATGAGACTGGCATGCAGAAAGTGATGGATGGCCCTATCTTAAACCAGGAACAAAAATCAATAGCGATGAATCCATATAGAAGAAAGCTGCCAGAAGTCAATATCCAGGCTAGACTTGAGTCAGAAGAGTTCTCCTCCAATGCAAGTCTTTCTGCCAGTGTCAGAGGACAGAGGAGGGGAGAAAAAGAGGGACAGGAAGAGGGATAGGAAGAGGGAGACGAAAGGAAAATCACAAATGTTTTTATTAAGCATTTTTTTTTTGCTTTTGTGACTTTAAATATTAAATAGGACTTTTTATTAAGGAAAACAAAAAGCAAAGAAAAGGGGTACTGTGAGAGAGAAGATGGAAATTAACCGAACATTCACAGGACCGTATCTAAGATTAAAGACACTGTTTAGTAAAAACACACCCGGACAGCACACAGCACAGGGCTTTGGAAAAAGGAGAAGTTTGAAACTAAAAAAATCCCCATGGGTTATTTCCTTTTCATTGCCTGTTTCACAAATGGAGTGGAGAGAGGATAATTCTTCATTTTGTATTAGTTTTCTATGTAAATATATCTTTCTAGTGAACAATCTATCAGTCTACTTACTAATTCGTCTGTTTACTCAAAATTATCATCAGACAGGAAGCATTCTATATTTTATGAAAATAGATTCTCTTAGGCTTTTGTCTCAGTTTTCTACATAATATCTTGCCACTTAATCAAATTCATTTTGTGAAATGTACTGAATCGGTTTTAAATAATTCATCATCTTGGAGTGTATCTCTGCCATCACTCAGAGAATGACAAAGTGATACAAGAGCTTGCAGTTCGTTGTTATGTTTGGATGGAAATAAGGAGCTGGATCATGGCATTCCTCCACAGCAGCTCAGAGTAGCATATGAAAAGGCAGAAGGACTGCAACTTTATTTAACAAAACTAAATTTTAGGTGTTCCTCAGGCCTTGAAAGCCTCTTTGTTCAGCTCCATCTCTGCTAGTGTACACGTCTATCATTAAAACTACCTCCACACTGCTGATGTGTTCACATCTCAATCTGCTTGGTTCCTGAACACATGCTTTATGCCAGCTACCTCCTGTGTCAGGATGAGACAGCTTTTGGGGACAACTTCCCTCAGCACGTCCCTTGGGCTGTGCCTGTTGAGCAGACAGACTAGTAGAGGAACATTTGATTTGTGAATCACACCAATGACTGGTTTCTGAGCAGTTCCATGCTGTTGGGAGCAACTTTGTCACCTAAGGTATGTTTGACCCAAGCAGTTTTGCAAGGTGGATGTGTCCAGGTGCTGGGAGTAGGGGTTTTATTAAATAGCTGCCTGTTGTCATCCAGCTTTGGTTGAGAGGGATTTTGCAAGCTCAAAGGGACTAAAAAGATCCATCTTCTCCCTTTAAGTTCTTTTGCTATGGCAGTAGGATAGTCTTTGCAGAGGCTATCCTTGGCTTAAACCCAACTGCTAGCCCAAGGGCACGGGTCATTGTCACCAAGCTGCCAAATCTAATGGCCCAGTAGAAGAAAGACTATTTGCTGCCAGGTTCATCTGGCAGCAGGGCTGAGCATGTATTCCCAGTAGGTACATGAGCACAAACACACATATTCAACACATATCTACATATATACATGGCCAGCAACACAGAAACGCTCAACACACAGAAACACAACAGCACCAAGGGCCTCATCCTGCTTTGGTCTCTGGCTGATTAAGATGAAAGCCATTTAATGGAACATATACATATACATATACATATACATATACATATACATATACATATACATATATATTTATATTTGTACCGACACATATACAACATGGATCCCTCTAGCCACTGTTCCGAGACATTCAACCTACCCAGTATCTGGCCCCTGGATCTCCGGTTGACTCTTGCACAAACACACAGAACCAGGTCTCTCAGTTGACTTCTAGACCCATGGTCTCCCCAGTAGCTGGCCAGGTCCTTCCAATAGCCAATGCACAGAACCCTGGTGGGCCCAGCATGGAGCTCAGGCTTATGGTTGCTTCAATACCTGGTTCCCAAAGCTTCTTATCCTATTCATCAGCTAGTCCAGCTTGACATTCACCAGTGATTCACCCAGACCCCAAAGACGTGTATACACAGAGTAGAGACCCCCTCAGCCCAAAAAAACACCTGAAATGGAATTCAGTGAGAAGACAGGCCCTGCTGACCAGGCACAGAACATGGCCAGACAGACATCCTGATCAGCCAGCTCTTCACAAACCACTGGGCCCTTTTATCCCCTTGTCACTCAGTTTTCCCACACTTGTCCCTTCCCAAACGACACAGATCCCTCCATTTCCCCAGCCTTGGTCCCTCTCCTAAACATCCCGTAGTAAGTCCTCTGCAATCTCAGGATGCTCCTCCATAATGTTTCCCACACCTCCAAGGCATTAACTTACACCCCTCAGTCTGTAAGAGCCTTTCCCCTTAGCTCAGGGTGCTGAGTGTCCCCCTGGACCTTGCTCTGAGGCTCCTTTGGGACAACCCCGGGAGGGGCTACATCAGGGGCTCACGTCCCCCCCTGGATTATTTGTGTTCCTTATCCTGCCTCTGAGCTCCTTTGTGTTGGTGGGATAAGACTTCAGTCACACCCCCAGCCACCATGGGAAGACACTTTTAGGTTTGCCTGCTGCTGCCTGCCCCATCATTGACCACTGTTTACCACCACTTACCGCTGGAAGGAGATTAAATGTGACTGCGATGAAGGCCTTTGGCAGGGTAAGTCTAAATAAATATTTATCAACAGCCAAATGTAGAAAAGAGAGCTAATAAAAATGCATCTTTTGGAAGGCTCCCTGTCCAGCAGTTTTCTGCAGGAAGGTAAATTTAAATTAATGTTGCACTAAAGCACTGCTTTGCTATTAAAAACAATGAATGGGTCCAGGTACATTTCCAGTGACCTGCTATAAATATAGTGTGTGCTGCACTAGTAGTAAACTGCCAATAGATGATGGTGCTCTGAAACAGGATATAGGCAGCTCAGACCTTTGCTTCTCTTCATCCCAGTCTCATTGAAAAGGGTACATGGGTTTGCGCAACAACTGGAGCTCAAGGCCCACCATACTCGGTCCTGCCATGGCTGTCAGAGCATCACCATGCTCCCCTTCGCTGAGCCGATGCTTCAGCCTCCAGCAGGGCCATGGAGGGAAAGCTGAGGGCTTGGGAACGAACAGCATCCAATGTCTCAAAACCAAACTTGTTATTCTCCTCTGCTTCTACCCAGAGAGCTGGGTTCCCATCACAAGACAGACTTGGCTTTATATTTAGACGGGTACAGGGAAGTCTTACGGTAATATGCATCAGACTTTTCTGACACGTTTGTGTGATAATAGCCACCCCAATCAAGAGACAGGATTGTAAACTCAGCACCATCTTGTTCTTATGTGTTTTATGGTGCCTAACATGAGGGGCTGAACCACCCCAGAGAAGATGGAGGAGCTCCCACGGCGGCAGGGTCTCATGAGGTCCCTTGCTGCTGCCTGGCCACAACCCAAATGCTTCAAAACAAGTGCAAACCATCATGTCTGGTAAACTCTGCTTAACCTGAGATCTTCCCAGATTCTCCATCTGTTGGGAAAAGAGGTTAATCCAGTGCCAGCACCACAGTCGCTTCTCTACACAGTCATACACCCCATCTCAGAGACCCCTGGGGAGAGGAAGAGCCCAGGGACAGTCCTTACTCGCTGTGACTCATCGGGAAGCCGGTCCTGGTACTCAGCCTGCTGCCCTAATTCAGCTACAAATTGGTGTTAGACATAAATGTTATTTATCTCTAATTAATTATTAAGGCAGTGTGTAACAGTACTCAAGAAATATCATATTGTTATGTGTCTGGATGCAACGCAGCTCTCCCTAAATCATGCTGAAAGCTCTTTTTCCCTCCTGCTATAGAGCAGATTACTTCAGTCTCAGTGCTGGTACATAAGGAGAATATTTGTTACCCTTCTGGAAAATCAATAGGCTTCTGGCAAACTAGCTTCGGTGCTGTTAATCATCTTGATGGCACCATCTGCCTACGTACCAAAGCACAGCAGGAGAACCACCCCACCGCCTGTTAGAAGGCCCTGCCACAGGCAGCAGCACTAGGACCTGCTCTGTGGCTGCAAAGCCCCAGCACAGCCGGACTTGCCCCACTCCTGCAGCTGAAACGCTTCCAAACCCAGCTGAAGTGGCAGGATGATCAGGGGACTGCAAGTACAGAGCTTGCTGGCAAATCCGCCATGTCCCTCCCAGGACTTCTGCTCCATGGCCTCTGCCCGATGTCCAAAAAGCAGCTGAATTCCCAGAAGAAAAGCAGAGGAGTCAAAAACGCTGAAAAATATCCAGCTGCCCATGTCATTGCTGCTGGTGTGTGTAATTCCTCAGCGCCTCACCAGCATGTGAAGGACGTGAGAAATCCCATGGCAGAGCTCACCAGCTATAGACCATCAGAGGCTGTTGCAACAGAACAAGGGGTGATGGTTTTAAACTAAAGGAGGAGAGATTCAGGCCAGACATGAAGAAAAAATTTTTTACACTGCAGGTGGTGAAACACTGGCCCAGGTTGCCCAGAGAGGTGGTGGATGTTCCATCCCTGGAGACATTCAAGGCCAGGCTTGATGGGCCCTGAGCAACCTGATCTGGGTGAAGATGTCCCTGCTCTTTGCAGGCGGTTGGACTAGATGAGCTTTGAAGGTCACTTCCAACCCAAAATATTCACTGATTCTATGATCACTTGTTGCCATCTGAGGCTCCAGTATGGGGCATCCCCAGCAAGGCAGGGTCTCCTCCCTCCTAACGGAGCTCAGTGCTTCTCCGGTAGATAAAAGCAAAAAGCCACAGGAGGACCTTCCCTGCAGGGCCAGGATGGTCTGGTGAGGCTGGAGCCAAACCCAAGGGAAGGATGAAGCTGGTGACACACTGCAGCACAAGCAAAGGAGCACTGGCCAGGCTTACAGTGGACAGAGCTGTGGCAGAAGTCCTGGCTGCTGCCTCTGGAGATGTGTTCCCCACCAGCTGCTGCTTGGATGGGGAAGGGACCCTCACACCATTGTGTGCAGCTTCCCCATCCCATCTGCCAGGTCCCTGCCTTCCCCCAGCACCGCATGGGATCTGCAGAGAGCCAGGCTGGCTCCAGCAAGCTGGGGGGACACAGGCAGGAGCAAACGGCTGTGCCTGGCTTACCCCCGCCCAGTATTCATCAGTGCTTTTCTGAATCACAGGCATGGCTTTGTCTGTGGGATATCAGCTATGAGATTCAGAAATTAATTCAGCTTGGGAGCTTTGGATGACTCAGGCTGCTGTGAAAACACCCCAGGGCAGAAATGAGATGTAGGGCAAATTCACCCTAGGGGTACCTCTCAATGGACTTTAACTGAGGATAAATTTAATTTGCAGAACTGAAGCATACTTTATTTACCCATTCTAAGTAGTATTTTAAATTGAAATATTCAACTAGACAATCAAGAGGCTCTTAATGGGTTGCATTTATTAAGAGTTTGATTTAATTTCCTCAACCGTGGAGTCCCAGGCACATTTTTTTTTCCCCCAAGTAAATTATCTGCTGGATTTCTCTGTTGTACTAATGTATGAAAATCTGAATTCATCAAATAAACAGACAAGATGGCACAGTGCTGATATTAGGTTTTCCGCAAACCACCCAGTGACCCTGCTGAAAGAAACGCAGGATACAGTCATCATACGTGCTTTTCGGACTTTGCAAAGACAGAGCTCCTGCTCATGCACCACTGTGCTCCCAAAGATGGGTCTAAGGTATAACAGCCCGCAGGGTTCATTCAAGTCTCCTGCCAAATGTCTACCTGGGAGAAAAAAAAATACATTTCGGTGGTTGGAAAAATATTGAGGCAAAGGATTTGCAACACTGAGCCACATGGGCTCCTGCCTTAGCGCTCTCAGTGCAGCAATACTTCCCTGCAATCAATAAGCATTTCATCATCATTTCTGACACAGAGCAGGAAGGCTGTAAGGAGCCCAGGCTCAATTCTTGGCTCCACTCTCTCTGTGTGCTTTGAAGCATCATTTCAGGTCAATACAGAAGGAACTCAGTGCCACGTCTTCTTCACAACAGGCAGGCTGTGTGCTGGGGACTCCCAAGGAGGAATCAAAGGATCATAAAACAGTTTGGGTTGGAAGGGACCTTCAAAGCTCATCTAGTCCAACCCCCCTGCCATGAGCAGGGACATCTTCACCCAGATCAGGTTGCTCAGAGCCCCGTCCAGCCTGGCCTTGATGACTGCAGGTATGGGGCATCCACCACCTCTCTGGGCAACCTGGGTCAGTGTTTCACCACCCTCAGTGTAAAAAATTTCTTCCTCACGTCTGGCCTGAATCTCCCCTCCTTTAGTCTAAAACCATCACCCCTTTTCCTGTCATAACATGCCCTTCTAGAAAGTCTGTCACCACCCTTCTTACAGGGTCCTTTTAAGTACTGAAAGGTCGCAATAAGGTCTCCCTGGAGCCTTCTCTTCTCCAGTCTGAACAACCCCAACTCTCTCAGCTGGTCCTCACAGCTGTTCCATCCCTCTGATCATCTTGCTGGCCTCCTCTGGCCCCTCTCCAACAGGTCCATGTCTGTCCTGTGCTGAGGGCTCCAGAGCTGGACACAGAACTCCAGGTGGGGTCTCACCAGATTGGAGCAGAGGGGCAGAATCACCTCCCTGACCTGCTGGCCACGCTTCTCGTGGTGCAGCCCAGGATACGGTTGGCTTTCTCAAGTTGGGTGTGGGGCCGGTGGGGGGGTCCGGAGCAGCTCAGAGTGTCTGAGAGGACCAGCCCTCCCCTCCCTGAGCATGGGGGACTGACAGGCAGCAGTCTGTGGCAATGGAGGGGAGCAGACAGTATTTTGGCTGTACCTTCTCCCCCTGGAAGTCTATGCCGACGGCCAGGAGCTGGCCGGAAACCAGGCAGCCGGCCGTCACGAGAGAAACCCCTACAGCAAAATCTGTGGAAAGGCCTGGGAAAATTCCTTCTGAAAGAAAAGCCTCATGTTGGAGGACACATCTGGATCCCATTTGCTCTCCGCCGTCTCTGGCGATGCATCAGACTGTTTGAAAGCTTCCCCTGGCCCACTCAGCCCATGAGAGACAGGGAGCTGCTCTGGCTGCATTTTCATAGACTGAAGTCTGGGACAGGACCAGGGTCTGAAACTCACTTGGGGGAAGAAGTTGAGAGAGACCTGTGAGTCTCTCTGAGGGAGCTGCACTGGCCTTCAGGAGAAGCTCAGCAGTAAATGAAGGGCAATGTGGCCACGTCTGCCCCCAAAATGGCACTGCTGAAGCAGAGGAGTGGTTTTAAGGCTTGATGATTAAAATTATGCAGGTTTTATATCAGGTTCTATTTTCTTGCACTACTGATGGTTGTGCCTGTTCCTCCCCTGTAGTCCTCAGCCAGGGACAATGCAGCACGTGGCTGCACTGAGGGGACCAGACCAGGTGACAGAGAGGACAACACAAACCCACAGGTCACAGTCCTGCAGGAAAACAAGGGACGTGCAACATTCGCGATGCTCAGCGGAGATGGATGAACTGAGCCTGTGCAGGGTCTGCTGCAGCACCAAGCACAGGGCTCTGTGGGGGCCAGCAGGTGCACAGGGAGCACTCGAGGGACTGTGACATCCTCCCGCTGAGAAGTGACAGAGTGGCTCAGGTGACCTAAGCACATCCCCACACTCAGCACCCATCCCTAGCAGCATCCACCATCTACCTGGGGACCTCAATAACGAACAACACGGCTATGAGGAGGAGGAAGAGAAGGGTCCAGAAGGTCCACTAGGATCTCCCCAGGGGACCTCTTCAGTGTCATGGTAGAGAGCAGAAGCGAGATTTCCACCCCTGAAGCAGCAGATCACCAGGTCAGGACTGTTTGCTCCCTGTCTCATCGCTTCGGGGACTGCAGGCACTTTGGGGCACAAGTCCCATCTCGGTGCCTGACTTCACACAGCAGCTCCAGCCTCAAGTGCCACATCTAGATGCTGCTTGCCAAGCATATAAGAAATCATGCTAAATACAATAGTGCTGGGTGGGAAAATGTCTGTATTCTTTGGTTCATAAAACGTAGAGGCAAAAGACTGCATCTCATTTGTACACCAAGTTAATTTTTCCCCTTTATTCCACTACTTCACCTTTTTTTCCCAAAAAATCCTTTTTCTGCTTCTATCTGGTAGCTCCAAAACCAAGCTCTCCCCATCTAGCAGCATTGTAGGCTGTGGAGTTGTCCATGGTTCAACAAACTTCTGGCTTTTCCATCTCTTGGTCTCTCTCTCACAGTGACCCCAAAAAGCCATCCAGGTTCACCCTCCTCCTGTGTTTCCATTTCTCTCTTCTTCTCCTGACCATTTCTTTGGGATATGCATTCACCACCAGCAAAAATCCCTTTGTTTTTTTCAACAAACCTCAAGACAGAACCCAAGTCTAAGCCAAAGCCACCCCCACAAAATGTTGGGATAATGTGCTGCACAGTGTGGATCCTCCCATGGAAAAGATGCTCAGTGTCCTGGGGCAACAGGGGTCCTAGGGCAGTGGCTTGAGACGAGCCAGATAATGCATCATAACCCTGGAGAATTTGCTGCTCAGAGTAGCAACAAAGAAACATCATCATTACCATGTTGAAGTAACCTGTTAATATTCAAAGTGCTTTTAGCAAATTTATTAGCTATAGCTAATACCTTTCATGGCTGGCCACTACATCTGCTGGGGACATTTTCAGAGCAGACAGCCAGAGTTTTTGCCTTTTCTGCACTTTATTTCTAGGTACTCTTACAAAAGAAAGCAAGTATATTGTTTTTACATGTATTTGCTTTGCAAACTGTATGATGTGGGTTACGTATCTCCATTTCTGCATGAATCAGACATCCCTGTGGCTGCTGACATCTCATGAGTATGGACCCAGGGATTTCCTACAGGAGAGGTAGGGGAGGGAGATACGTCCTTGCAGATAAGCGGAGCTGGTGGGCTGATAACCCTGTTTTTCTTCTGCCCCAGGAGGAGTGTTCTCCCTCACTGTTCTACCTGAGGGAACGCTGGCAAAGGAAAACTGAGCTTGTTTGCCAGTCCTACATCTTCTAATAAAATGCTCCTGGAGGAAATTTCCATGCGTTATGCTTTGCACATGTGATGCAAAGTGCATTGAATTGCACAGTAATTGGGGATCCAGGATATAAACTGCATCCATTGAAAACACAAGAGTGTTTCTTCTGCATAGTTCAGGCATTGTATGGTACAGGTATGCTGAGATGGTCTCTAGCAAAAGGTTTCATTTTTGAGAAGTCTTTGCATACGTACAGCACCTAGCAAAATGCAGGTCCTAATTCACAGCTGCACCTTCTCTGTTATGGACCAACACATCACAAATCAATGCTTTCTTCCACCAAAGCACCGAGCTACAGAAAATGTACGTCTAATTGACCATCTGCCGTTGTCCCATGTGTTTATCTGTTTGCACCCACCTTGGACAGTGAAATGAAAAAATCAGATTCACTTTGTGCTCAGTTACACAACTTGAGTCTTAAGTTTTACCCTGTGGGTTTACAGCAAGCCCTGAGTTCAGTTGGGCAGGGTCTTGCATGATCTGGGAGGCAGCTCCTGCTTTCCAACAGCTTTGATCTCAAAGCAAGACAGAGATGGGTTTTTTAAGTGCACTATAAAAGTATCTCTGGGGCTATCCAGCTCCAGCATGAAAGCATTTCATCCGGATTTCCAACATGGCAGGGGAATGGTTATGTTTCGAATACAGCCATGAATAATTCAGTTGTCATGAATCTGCCTGACTTCATGAGTACTCATGCTGATTTAAGTCTGATAAGCTGTCTTCTTTTCTAATCACTACTGCTTTAAGCAAAAAAGCAACAGCCCTCAGGAGAATCCCCTGTCCCGGGGCAGGGAGAGGTTGCTGCAGGGCAATAGTTGCAGCCCAAGAGAAGTCTCCTTGATGCTGTTCAGTGGGTGGCTCTGGTGGCAGCTTGATCATGGGTGCCCAGAGTGTCACCAAAGGGACAGATGGGTGCAGGGACCAGGAGGCCACTGCTGAGGAGGGCAGGACTTGTCCCCTCTCCCCATCTCACCTCCAGCCACAGGATACCACTCTGTCTCGCACCAGAGCTGACCATGAGCAAAGCTGACTGATCTCATCCACCTGGCCCCAAAATGAGCTTTTCTGCTCTTTCAGTGACTTGAACCACTCTGTGGTACTGCAGAACGGGCTCAGGGTGAGCAGGGGGCTGCAGGCTGGCTGGCTGCGGCTGCACCATGCAACAATTTCCTTGGCATGACAGCTGATCCCTTCCTTGGCCTCTTCTGCACACCCCAGCACAGCTTTGCTGTTTGTCCTGCTTTGCTGTTTGTCCTGCTTCACCTCTGTCTGCCACAGGTGCAGGGGAGAGGCTGATGCTACTGAGCTCTTCATCAGGCAGCTGCCACCGCCATCTGCTGACACCTACCGCCTCTGCAAAGCCATCTCCGTGGCCCGGAGCTGCCAGACTGGTGCCCTGAGCTCCAGCAGCTGCCTGTGGGCAGTGGGATCCTTGCCCACACTTTGGGGACAACAGCACACCGGCTTGTCTGAGCTAACTAAGCTGAGGTTTCAGCCCAAGGCTGAGCAATGCCCACCCTTCCCACCTCCCTCCCCATCAGCCTTTGCTGTGTCGTGTGTATCACCAACCACCAGACCCCTGTCCTTAGCCCAAGTTCAGGTCTCCTGAAAAAAGTGGTTGGGTGTTGCCTGGGGGATTTTTTGCACTGAAAATCTGAGAAATGGAGAGACCTTATTGTGGCTTTTCAGTACTTAAAATGGACCCATAAGAAAGATAGGGATAGACTTTTTAGAAGGGCCTGTTACGACAGGACAAGGGGTGATGGTTTTAAACTAAAAGAGAGGAGATTCAGGGTACAGATGAGGAAGAAATTTTTTATAATGATGGTGGTGAAACACTGACCCAGGTTTCCCAGAGAAGTGGTAGATGCCCCATCCCTGGAGACATCCCAGGCCAGGCTGGACGGGGCTCTGAGCAGCCTGATCTGCTGGAGATGTCCCTGCTCATGGCAGGGGTGGCACTGGATGAGCTTTGAAGGTCCCTTCCAACTCAAACTGTTCTGTGTTTCTATGATTTTTGCACAAAGTAAACTAAGTGAGAGTGGCAAAACAGGCAGGGTGTTGCTGGGCAGGATGGCGGCACAGCCCTTGGGGCAGGAGGGCTCGGTGCTGGGGGAGGATGGGGTGAGACAACCCACTGCGGAGCTGATGAAGGCTTCAAGGGATGTTTTTTAAGCACCATTTCTTATCCCGCAGTGGCTCTTTGTCCAGGGATCACCAAGGGGATGAAAAGCCACCTTACACTCCCTCACCCACAATCACTTTTGTGCCTGCTACATAGTGAGACTGATGCAAACACCTGGCAGGATCCAACCCAAACTCTTCAGCTCCCTCCAAGGAGTACAGCTCCCTGCAGGCATTGGGGATCCCAGGGATCTCAATCCGTGGGACATTTTGCAGCATCACCTGGGCACGTTCACATGCATTCTCCACAGCCACCCTTGCTGCACTGTCTTGCTGTGCATGAGGCATGGCTCCTGTCTGCAAAGTGCCTCTGCTGCCCACATGGCCCTGATGGACTGGTGTCCATCCACAGACACAGCTCAGCTGGGGATGAATTACAGGAGTGGCCCTTCAGCCAGAATGAAACAGTGCGTATTTTCTACAGGCTCTTTGTGCTTAATACAGATGGTAGGTTAAAGAGGTTGCTTAGCCTAGGGAGAAAGACTATGGGCATTACTTGAACCTCCTGCTTCCTCTTGAGTAAAGTGCTTTCCTTTTATTTACAAACATGAGTGAATTAAGCTTCACAACAGCCCAGCAAGGCTTAAGTCTCATTAGCCTCCTTTTAAACAGGGTGGGTTTCAAGTGGAAGGGTGAGCACAAAGAGCCCTGGAGTGAGGCCGCAGCCAAGGGAGGAGGACAGTAGGACCAAATACTCTGAAAGATGCCCAGGGCAGTTCTGAATCCTTAATTCAGCAACCGGGAGCAATGGGGCTGTGTGATGCCCCTTGTGCCAGGGCTCGTACCTTTGCTGAAAATACGTATTCATTCTGGAGCTGTCTCTTCAGTGACAGTGACCTAATCTAGCGTGGGGAATAATGCTGCTCCAAGCAGGGAGTTAGACTAGAGCTTCCAGAGGTCAGTTCTAACACACACTTCAATGGTCTGTGATTCCCTGAGTTGGTTGTATTCATTCCACCTCTGAAAACAGAAGTTCTACCATCCCCTCAGCGTGATGACCTGGAGAGCATGTTAGCACTGCTGACAGGGTCCAGTGAGGTCTTGGCTGCTCCCTGTGTCCCAGGAAAGAGCAGGAGAGACTGAACACCAAACCCTCTGTTCTGCACAGGCAGTGGACTGATAAGATAAACCCAGCCAATGCAAGCAACTGAGCTGTGTTTCTGCAATAGAGGAAAATTAAAGTTGTTACAGATTCTGCTCTGTCTCACCCAAGGGGAAATTTCTCTTCAACCACAGATGATGGCAGTAACTTGAACTTGGGCATGCGAGCAAGGCTTATCAGAAAATCACCAAAGGAGGATTTTCTGCACCCTCTCACATACTGGACCATCTTCGACTGTCCCCAGGTGTAGCCCATCTCTGATGCTTCTGAGGAAATCAGGAAAAGACCCAGAATACACTCAGCTTTGTGGCCCACGGTAGAACTCCCAACCGGTGGTTGCAGGCTGCCAGCTGGAGCATGGGATCCAGTTATATCCAGGGTCTTCCAGTGAACGACAGATTTTATTATTACCTTGAGGGAAATGCTGATAGTCCAGTTTTCCACAGGGCCCATGAAAGAAGGGACCAAGCACAAGTCACAGGGATCTGGAGCTTTGGAGACAGACAGAACCAACAGGGAGGGCTGTACACACAATAGCAGTCGTGGAGCTCTGCCTGCCATCACATTTGTTACCATGCTGTAGTAATGAACACGCTGCCTCTTCCTGATGCTTCTATTGCAGACGTCAGACAAAGGAAAGAGAGATTCTGATTTGCATATGCTGGGGTTGAAATAGATAAGCAATCATTTTGAAAAATTAGTGTACGTGCATATAAGCACCCACACATGCAGTTAAAACCTTCCATCCATGGAGAGACGAGCCTGACGCTGATTGTTTATGTTCATGCAGTAAAATTTCTATGGAATCGTTTTTCTTGGATGAAAAACAGAAACAAGCACATCAAGTCACTTCATTTTAATGTCCATTTTATTATAATTATCTTGCCGTTCTCTGAGCTTTCAGTGTGTTATTTTGGCATTATAAATACCTGTGCATGCAAACCCTATGCAACATAAATAAAAAGAACATCTTGTTACAACAATATCTATAGAAAATTAGATTGGTGCAAAATATAATACTTGCAGACTTTCAGCTCCCCTATTTCTGTACACAAACCAATAATATATAAAGGCTACTTATCCAAAGTGTTAAGACTTTTTGTGTTCATTATTATTGTTCGTATGTCACAGGTGCACAGAGAGAAAGGATGCGCTACATGATAGGATGCTTGACTGGACCTTGGGAGAAAGAGTAACATTTTCCACACATTTCCTGTGTGACTTTAAACAAGCCACTTATTCCTTTAATCATCTCATTATCTATAATACACTAGACCCACAATACAAAACAGTGACAATAACTCCTGTTCCACAAGAATTATGTGCAGACAATATCAACCCTGATTGTATTTAGGTACACAAGAATCGGTGACTAAAGCCACAAATATTGTGCAAGTCTAACCTTTAAATTGCTTTTACATTCCCACTTTTTGGATATGGACTGTAGATCTTCAAAAGAGTGGAGTCCTATGTGGTAGGCTCCATAAACATGTGTAGAAAACAGATATTGTTTTCAAAAAGTATTATCAGAGAAATATTATCCTTATTTTTAGATAAGTAGCTGAGATGTAGCTCCTTTAAGAAGCTTGCCTGACATCGGATGAAGAGCCTAGAGCAGTGGTGAGAAGTTAACCCAGAGCTCCTGAGCTCATCAGTCCTTTAAGTACACACTCTCCACCAGTTTACAGGGAGGGAAGACAAGGTGGCATCCCAAGAATTTTCCATTGTCATGGGATTCAGGAGGGCAAACTGTTCCTTCATTGGCCTTTGTTGACAACTCCAGTAAAAAGCAGTGGAAATAAACCCTCCTAGACACTGTTTAAGCTAAGGATTTAGAAGATGAGCAACAACTAGCTGATCCCATTGCCATACCTAACACTTGGAAAAGAAGACTGTTGTTGTATCTTGTAGTGGCTGGTATCACCACTCAGAGGAACAGAAGGGGCGGCATTGCAGAATGGGATTGTAATCAGTTCTGAGATCGGCGGGAAGATTGTTCTGAGATTGGCCCGGAGGATCAAGTGACACTATTCCAGGAAAGCAGTGTTAGGTACAGATCTGCAGAAAAAATGCTGACAGAAAGTTAACCTGGGTAATATTTACTACTTTGAGACACAACAAGACACTTTAGGGACTAACATCTAGACCTTTCCAGCCTATGACAGGGGACGTCCCATCCAGGAACAATCTGGACAAATGGAAAGAAAGCAGCATATAATGTCTCTACTCTAGAACAAAAGAAAAAAGGTTGAATCTTAGGGTAACGGGAAACAACAGTGACTACAGTGTGTTAGCTGTGGATGAAAGCACAGCCCGTTACTTTTTTGTGCTGTGCCTTTAGAGTCATGGAAATCGGTGGAAATGGCTGTGGTGGAAAGCGTACAAGAACTGAGATCTCAGCACCTTCCTGCACGCTGCTCCAAGGCTGCACAGCCCTCACAGTGAAGAAACTTTCCAGAATTCCAGCCTGCACATCTCAAGCCACAGCTTGTGACTGCTGCCTTTTGTTGCCACTACCAAGAAGAAGGTGGTTCTGTTGTCTTCACAGCCCCCTCTTGAACAGCAGGGCCCAATACCGGACACAGTATTTCAGGCGTGCCCTCACCGGTGTGGAGTCCAAAGGGACTCAATCTACTCAGTCCTTGATCTGCTGGCCACACTTCTCCTAATGTAGCCCAGTATGTGGTTTCTTTAATTTACAAGGAGAGTATCTCACAGGCACATACGCTGTAGATTATGGGGTTTTTTTGCTCACTTTGTCACAGGATGAATTATTTATCTTGGAGGGAATTATGGGAGGGGTATTGGGTGACTGTTGGTACTTAAGTGATGTTGCCTGTGTCCTCACCATGAATGGGTGGATCCCATATGACAAGTGCATTCTCAACTGAATAAACTGGCAGAGCTTTAAAGTACTTCTCATCTCATGTCGGAGGTTTTTCTATTGGGGCTGAAATGTGTTGGAACCATGTACTGAGACAGAGAAAGGACTGTTGTGACTGTGCACCTGGGGCTGGAAGGAGCAAGGGAAAAGCAGGCTCCTAGAGCAAATTCCTGAGTGGAAAAGGGTTGTTTTTTTTTGTTGTGAACATGGTATGGCCATGCTTTTATTTATTTGAGAAGCTCTGCGGTCACAGTGGGCAGAACTAGGTGGAAATAATTAAAAGCATTGCTAGGAATGGCTTAGAGTCACAGCCTGACATAGGAATAATATTTCATTGGCAGCCTTTTGTTCCCTGCTGCCTTGAAATATAAGAGCTAAAATTTTGATCAACAGCTCTTCTTGGGATGGAAAATGCAAAAGCAGCCATTCCTTTTGAATCTGCATGTAATCTGCCAAGTCAGAGATGAAAATGGGAAAAACATGTCCCCAAAGTTTTAAGTAAATGTGAGGAGTCATGGCTCTAGTCCCTCTCAGCAACACATTTTAGTGACACTTTCATTCTACTCATTCTCCTTTACAGCAAAATACTTTCTGGGCCTTGAAAACCATGGTACTGGGATAAACCATGAGGGGGAGGCAGCCATACACCAAGAGGACGTTGTCTCAGTTTGCATCCTTGGTGGTCGGAGCAACTTCCAGGAACAACTGGAGATGTAAAGTGACTCTCTGCAAAAAGCGAGGGTGGTACTTGAAGTGAACCAGTGGGAAATAAAGAATGATGCCACTGAAAATGAACAGGACGATGTAGAGGATCTCAATTTGGGGCTGATCGATGATGGGAGCTACCACCAGGTACACAGCCGCCACCAGCACGATTATAGGGATGACAATTGGGACCTGCAAATGCAAAATATCAACGTAAAGTTTAACGCAATCCTCAGTTACGTGGGCCTGAACAACCCTGACATTTGTGAAGAAGGCTTTGTAGATTAAACCCTGCTACCTCCTGAGGTTTTACCCAGAAATCTGAATTAATCCAGACATCCTGCTTCCCAGCCCACCTCCACTCCAAGGCTTGAACATCACCGCAAGAGCTACATCATAGAATCATTTTGGTTGGAAGAGACCCTCAGGATCATCAAGTCCAACCATAATCTAACTCTAGCACTAAACCCTGTCCTAAGAAACTCATCTATACACCTTTTAAACACCTCCCGGGGGGGCGACTCCACCATCTTCTGCCACATTACTGCCACACATCTTTACCCCTTGGTCTTCCCTGCCATCCTAGACCTGAAGATGAAAACTGCTGGTTTTAGTGCCAGGTCTTTTCTCGCTCTCTCTGCTACCTTACATCTGAAAGCTGAGCTGTAGACAAAACACACAGCGATGTGCACAAATCACAGAACTCAACCTGAACACCTTTGGGCAAAAAGGTTTATTCCTGTCTTGACAGATATGTGGACAGGCACCTCAGAGGCTATTTCCATGAGTCTGGTCATAAAGCATTTATATTTGAAGCCAAACTCTCTCGAAGGCTAGCAAATGCACAACACAAAACGATTTCAAAGCAAAACTGAACATTCTAGCTGGGATTTTTCAAATGTTACTTTTGTGCCTTTTGTCCAACACAAGGCCACTGACATAGATCAAAGGAAATGTTGTTCATGGTTAATTGGAGAAGACATTGGTTTCATGTGCCTTAGTGGGATGCTCCATTCTGCTCCCTCCCCCCAGTTTCTAACAGTTTTGGCACAATGATAATAAAGATATTTTCATACCAAGGGAAATCTTACCCATAAATATAAGCCTGAAACATGCACACAGATTCTGCAGAACATCAGCCATACATTGTCAGTTGACCTGGAACCTTCAGCTGCTTCTAGTTAAGAGTGAAGCCATGAAGCCAAAGGCTGCAGCAGGCTGACATCCTCAGGCAACTGATGGGGAGTTTTATACAGTGTATAAAACACTATTTCAGAAACACAACTTCTAGATATTAGGAGAAAATTCTGCACGGAGAGGGTTGTGAAGCAGTGGAATAGGCTGCCCAGGGAAGTGGTGGAGTCACCACGCCTGGAGGGTTTAAAAGGTATTTATATGAGATTCTCAGGGACATGGTTTAGGTGCTAGAGTTAGGTTATGGTTAGACTCGATGATCTTAAGGGTGTCTTCCAACCAAAATGATTCTGTGCTTCTTTAAAGCTCATTCAGCCAATAAGCTGGGTGAATGTCCTTATCCATCACCCCAATTTCAGGACAGAGCCATAGAAGCCAGTGACTGGAAGAGTGAATAGAGCAGTATTCTCCTCTATGCTAAGCCCCATATGACACTTGATATTGCTTCTCACAGCCTGGCAGTGTCAGCCTGTCATCTGTCTCCTGGAGAAACCCCATGAAAACCAGGATGTTCAGCTTGTCTCAGAGAAAAGAGAGAAAAGTCACCGTTGTATATTCACGACCTCATGATCCTCTTGTCCTTAGGATTTCTTTCTGTAAAAACATTTCCCTCAGTCTCTGAGGAAGCACTGCAGTTCAACTCGCTCCTGGCTCCAGAGTGACGAACAGGTAACTCCTGATTTCCTTCTACTCAGCTGTTTTGAGGGGAACAAACATGTCCCCTGGCCATCTCAAAGGACATGGGCCATTCTGGGTGAGTTTTCTGTCCTCTGCAAGGCTCTTACACCTGGGCTGCCCTCAGAGGACTGTGACTGAGCTCTCAGAGCATCAACAGGCAGATGTGTTGCTGATCAGAATCACCCTTCATTTTCCTCTTACTTCTCTAAGAGGATATGGTAGATATATTTTCCACAGTGAGGGGGCAGCGCATCATTAGCTTATCGAGACAGAGAATTCAACCTTGACTTGCCTGTATATTCACACTATCTTGCCCCTCGTTGACTTTGCTGAGTCAAAACATGAAATTAAAAAAGGAAAGAGAACCACATTAAACCTGTAAACACCCAACCCCACTGCTCTCTTTTTTCACATAATGCTCTTTTTGTCATTTAGGCAATAAAGGAGAAGACATTAAGGTTTTTACGTTATTACTTCACCTTGTAAGATCTTGGCAATTCGGGTTTCTTGATTTTTAAATACAGGAGACCAGAAATGGTCATGCCATAGCAAAGCCATGCTATAAAGCTGGAAAGAAAAAAAAAGACAGCATGAAATTTGGGGTGAGACCATCCAGGAATTCTAGTCCTGCCTTGCAGATCCCAGATATTCATATCACCAATTAAAAAGTAGAATATTGATATGAATGTAGTAGTTCTTCCATTCATTTCCTTTCCAGCACAAATGATGAGAACTTTAGAATGACCTGAGTATCACAGATTCATTTCAATATGAGGATGAATGGCATCCAGTTAAGCATACAGTGACAGAAGCACTCCTGCACTGCAGTGATGCTGGTTCTGAAGCTCTCTTTCCTTTCTCTCCACTCCTCCTCTCCACAATATTGGTTAGAAAGCAATAGCCCAGGATAAAAAAAAACACCCAAAAATTAAATACTTGTAAAGCAATGTCAAAAACCAGGAGCATAGAAATGCTACACATACATACCTGAAAAAGTTCACGATACTGGTGAAGGTTCCTGGTATTATCATTATTAAAGACATAGCAGATGTGAACAGCAGAGCAGGGGAGGGCGTGAGGCATCGCACGTGAGCCATGGACAGAATGTCTGGCTGAAGGCCAAAGCACAACAACAAACCATCATCTCACGTATGGGGAGATCCTCACTCAACCCCTCAGCTGCTGGTGGGAGCTCTGCCTGCAGCCAGAGCCCCTCTTAATTCAAAAAATAAGCGTCATAATATAAAAGCAGTTCAACTCTGAAGAGTGCAAACATGGACCACCCCCCCCCCCACCTCCGCAAGGATATTTTTATTGTGTCTCACTGATTTCATATCATATGTGTGCAGTTTAGGCAGACGAGATGAGGTTTTCAAACTACCAGTGTGATAGACCAAGGCTGTGCCAAATCAGAGCTTTCCTGATCATCAGCGGGACCTTGTGAATGGTCCCGCTCAGCCCTCTGTCACCTCTCTCTGGGACTTGACTTCTCTTGGGCTGTCTGGAAAATGAGATGAGGACTACTCCTGAAACATTTATGCAACCACAAAGTAAACCAGGATTTGTTCCTGAACACAGAGAGAATTATTAGCCTCTTCATTGCTTCATTGGGAAAGTTTAATGAGAAAGGCTTTCTTTTTTCTTTACAACGAAAATAGCATGCAAGCACTTCTGCTAGAGCTGAGGGTCTGAGAAATGGTACAAACATTCAGCCCTTATTCTGGCGTGGTCAAATTCAGACCATCTGTGAACTGCTCAGCACAGAGTTTGACACAATACAGCAGATGCTGTCATCACTAGGAAACGCTGTGGAACTACCCTGCTTCCCCGAAAATAACACCTACCCCAAAAATAAGCCCCAGCATGATTTTACAGGATTTCTGAGGACGCTCAAAATATAAGCCCCACTCCACAAACAAACCCTAGTTACAGCTCATTTAAAAAGTCAATTTAAATAGTGTCCAGACATCTATACGTGTAAAAAAGTAATTAGTCTTGGAGCAAAAATTAGTATAAGACCCTGTCTTATTTTCAGGAAACAGAGTAGGAACCACCAAAACCAGTGGCCACCAGCCCAGTAATCTCCACAAACCTGGTCATTCAGATACATAAAAGATTCCCTCCCATGTAGAAGGAGTGGAATTGGTGTGGACTGGTGTCCTTCGCACTGAGAGCAGAAATGCCAGATGGTGTGGGGAGGAAAGACCAGAGCAGCAGAGAGGTCCAGGAGGAACACAACATGCCCCCTCAAAACAGAGGAGGACAAATGCTGAAGCGCTGAGAGGGGGGAGAAGTGTGGGTTGGTGCGGCAGTCTGTGTCTGGGCGGGGGGGGGGTCTGTACCAGCATTTGGAGTGGAGAAGCAGCCTCATGGGCTTGTATGCACAGGTACCAGCAACTGGTGAGACTGGGGTCGAGGCACAGCTGTCTGCCCCCGGCTGCTGGAAGGACCCACACTGTACATACGTTTATACATATATTTCCCACTAACAGACTGCTGATCAGCCATAGACAGGAACAACATAAGGCTCTTGATGTTGTTTGTGTTTGTGTGAGCATTCACTGTGTCTGTATGTGTAGGTCTGTGTGGCCTGCTGTCTGTATATGTATATATACATGTGTATGTGTGTATATTTATGTGTGTTTGCCTACTGGGAACACTTGCTGAACTTACCAGTTGGACCAGAGAGCACAGGGCTGCAGCAGCCTGACCTCCGCTGGCCTGCCAGGTTTGGCCCAACCTAACAAAACCAATTAAAAACCCCAGCTAGGGCAGATGTAAGGCTCAGTGTCACCTTGTATTTGTTATGAATCTTGAAGAGCAGAGATATCCTACTCTGTATCTGAACTGGACTACCCCATGGGAAGGCTGGAACACCCCTGAAAGCAGCTTGAGCAGTCAGCATTGCCTGCAAAGGCAGCTCACCAGTGCTGGGCTACCTTCCCAGTGGGAGCAAGGGTGCCTGACAAGATGCAGGCACGGTCAGGTTTATTGGCTAATACTTCAGTATTTCAGCTGTTCCTTTCAAAACTGTTCTTAACATTCAGGCTAGGTGTATCTTTCTGAAATTATCTGGTTGAAGAAGAAAATCTGTAGACAACACATACATTGCATTTGAAAAGATGGGAAAGAAACTCTTTGAGCAAGAAACAAACCACCGAAGAGCTACCACCCTGTCAGTTGAATATACACAGTGTTTTCCTCTCTGCTTTAATGTCACAAGAAGGTAGAGTTGCTCAAAAGAAGCCAGACCCGTTGTCTTCTGTCCTTACCATATGGCCTTCCCTTGCAGCAATGTAGCACACGCGGCCTCCGCTAAAGAAGGTGCCGTTTGATGAACCAAACGTAGACAGCGCCACCGCCAAGGACATGAGCCATGCCCAGCTGCCCAGGACTTTGTCCCTGAGGTGGGAAAGAGTTCGCAACACAACATCCAGCTCACATATGTACCAAATACTCATCGTGAGACCAGACAGCCTTAATGGCCTAAATAGCTGCATGTTCTGGGCCCCTCAGTTCCAGCAGGACAGGGAACTGCTGGAGAGTCCAGCACAGGGCAACAAAGATGATTAAGGGAGTGGAGCATCTCCCTTATGAAGAAAGGCTGAGGGAGCTGGGGCTCTTTAGTTTGGAGAAGAGGAGACTAAGGGGGGGACCTCATTAATGTTTATAAATATATAAAGGGTGAGTGCCATGAGGATGGAGCCAGGCTCTTCTCGGTGGCAAACAATGATAGTACAAGGGGTAATGGGATCAAGCTGGAACACAAGAGGTTCCACTTAAATTTGAGAAAAAACTTCTTCTCAGTAAGGGTGACAGACACTGGAACAGGCTGCCCAGGGAGGTTGTGGAGTCTCCTTCCCTGGAGACATTCAAAACCCACCTGGACATGTTCCTGTGCGACCTCACCTAGGCGTTCCTGCTCCAGCAGGGGGATTGGACTAGATGATCTTTTGAGGTCCCTTCCAATCCCAAACGTACTGTGATACTGTGATACTGTGATCTCTTGCTCATGAACCACAGCCCTTGCACCCTCCTGGGTCTGCGGCTATCAACCTGTTTGCCAGGCTTTGCAGTGTCCATCTTTTGGATTGCTAGTTCATTGCTTCTTCCTGAATTGCACTCTCCGGGTGAAAAGGTTGATCAGGCAGGAAAAGGAGATGTGTTAAAAGGGAGGAAGCTCAGAAATAACTTGTTAATCAGGAATGATGGAAAAGGAAGTGCAGGGAAAGTTCATGATGCTGCAGCTTAGTGAAGCTTTGTAACCTGTTCAAAGAAAGCACGAGACCTCTAAAATCTCCTGCTTTTAATGACATGAAAGGCTATTAGAGAACACATCTAGCAAGAGGTCAGTCAGGTCTTCACACTGGAGATCCAGTGAAATTCACCCAGATGCAAAGCTGCTCCTGACTTTTGAGGAAGAGGATGAGCAGCAACAAAATCTCTGGACATGCTGTGTCATTATTTCTGCCAGGTGACTCATTTAGGACTGTCATGATTCTTGTGTCTTCGGAAATATTTAGATTGAGGTTGGATGACCTGGTGGAAGATCATCTGGTTAGAAGTCACTGTTCCCTACATCTATCATGACGGTCCCTTACTTCTCTTCCTAAAATCCTTGTCCTGAACAGGGGCTGTTTGATACCACCAAACACTTCAAGATGATGGAAGGTACAAATAGTTTCTGTGCAACTCTGGAAAAGCACAAGCCAACTTAGAGATACAACCACCAAAGTCTACCCAACTCGTGTATAACACTTCTCCTCAAACCGTGTGCTAGAGATCAGTCTCATTTCCCGTTTTCCACTATTCTGGAAATACCTAAAGCATGGGACACCTCCCAGTCCTCATGTCTGGATATGAACCCTCACTGCATCCTCACTGGCTGTTGGGGGGATGCTCCCAGTGGGCGCTTCAGTCCCTCCTTAGGACACTTTCCATGGGGAAAAACATGGACTGGTGGGGAGCCACAGGTTCCCAGTGGGAATGAATCATAGAACAGTTTGGGTTGGAAGGGACCTTCAAAGGTCATCTAGTCCAATCCCCTGCCATGAGCAGGGACATCTTCACCCAGCTCAGGTTGCTCAGAGCGCCGTCCAGCCTGGCCTTGAATGTCTCCAGGGATGGGGTATCTACCGCCACTCTGGGCAACCTGGGACAGTGTTTCACCACCCTCATTGTAAAAAATTTCTTCACGTCTAGCCTGAATCTCCCTTCCTTTAGTTTAAAACCATCACCCCTTTTCCTATTGCAACAGGTCTTGCTAAAAATCTGTCCCCATCTTTCTTATAGGCTCCTTTTAAGTACCAAAAGGCCGCAATAAGGTCTCCCTCTCTTCTCCAGGCTGAACAACCCCGAGTTTCTCAGCCTTTCAATAGGAACAGGGAGTAAGGGGTGTGCTGCAGAGCACCCTGTCTTGGCAGCCTAGGTGCACCTTGGAGACTATGGGCCAGACGGGGCTGGTCAGCCTTGGGCTTTGGTGGGGGAAGACTACCCATTGCTCTGAAGATAAGAGAGTGGGGACCAGCAGCAGTTTTCTGTAACATGGCCTGACAGGTCTTCCTGGCCTGACCAATGCTGTCACTCCCACTGGGAACAGCACCTACATCTCCTGGAACTCAGGAGGGAACTTGTGTTTCACTGCACTGTGGTGCCACCAGCAGAGCTCACCCCCAAGTGACGGCCACAGCTCCTGAAGACAGCAGTTCAGCTGGAGTCATGGCTGCCAAGTAGCTCACGTTTACCAGCAAATACAGGCAGGTAACCAAGGGAATGGCAATCATCACCGCTCTGGGAAGGGTCACCTGGAAAAGGGATGACAAGAGTGTTATGTGCAGCATATTTGTGCCTGCACTGGCCTCTTTCTGTTTGTTTTTCCTTTGCCACCACCCACATCTCTCAATCAAACTCCTCCACTTGCTAAGCTTTTCCACAGAACAAGACTTAGATCCAGATTCACATGGCAGTCTTTACACCAATCCTCCAAAGATGTCAGGCAAACAGTAAGGCTGTACATTTCAAAAGCTAGCCTTAAAAAACAAAACAAAACAAAAAAACTACAACCAAATCTTATTAAAAATATTTTGGTTCAGAGCTGCCCAAGATGTCTGCTGCGTTCTTCTTGATTACTTTAGTACTGATTTGTTACTATTGTGTTATGTCTTGTAGTGTGCTGCATCATCCCATGAACATTTCGCCATCACTCAAGGAGTACCAGTGTGTGTTGCACCACATTTAATCCTCTACAGGCTAAATCAAACAGAGCAGCACAAAGAAGATTTTCTCTGGGTAGGAACTATTTTTCTTTTTCTAGTGGCAGGATGCTATCTTGGAACACCACACATCATTTTAAGGCTCAGTAAAATCAAAAAACACTACCATATGCAAGTGAAAGCTCTGGAAAAAAAGCAGCTAGTAGGGTGATCACAGAGCAACTGTGTACATCTAAAAACCTGGAATATCAATTTTTGCATTCCCCATTCCCACTGTATGACAAGATACAGCAACTCCCTACATTGTTGCCTCCAGTCTGCAAGGGTGTGAACATCAGTGCTCATGGTCTTGTGGGAGACAGCACCATATGACCCTAAGATCTTTGCTGCCTGCCATTTAGGTTAATATTTAACTGTGTATATTCATTTAATCTGTAAAATATTGTGTGCTGCACACTCTGCACACTCTATACACTCTGTACCCACAGAGCTCTTTCTAAAAAAGGGCTGCCTGCTGCTGCAGTATCTGATCTGTGAAAAGAGGTAACATGGCACAGAGAAGGCTGGTGTGAGATGCAAGTGAGCTACCTCAGTGCCTATAGCATGGACGGAACAATGCCTAAAAAGCAGATGTTTAAAGACATCTGGGTCACTCCGAGTTAGATTCCCTCCCCAGTGGGCCTTGGCTTGCTCTGAAGCTCCCCCTCCAGGCATTGGGGAGACAAAAACTGTTTTTTTGATGCGTACGTTATGGATCAAGTCTTTTAGGGAATACATGGTGTTAGGAAACCTTTATGGATTATAGCAGAGAGTGCTTTTCTCCATAAATCTAAGAGTCTACAGTGAGATCCTCTAAACACTAAGGCAAAACTTCATCCCCAAAGCATCCAAGTGCTGCCTAATAGCTTTTATTTTTTCCCAGTCAAGGGGGTATTTCAGTGCTTTCTTGTAGGCAGGCTGTTATTTTGTTTAGAGATCTATTTTTATCCTTTCTGGACACATCCGTAGGTGTCTTGCCCCAGAAGACAGAACAAACCAGGAGGAAAGCTCAGTCGCCTTTTCTCAATGCTCTAATCTCTTGATTACCACTCTTAACACAATCATAGATAGAATCAAACGTATTAGCAGCAGGATTAAGGAAGTAAAACCCAGCTCAGTCACTCACCTCAGGCTTCTTCAGTTCCTCGGTTACATAGTTCAGGTTGTTCCAGCCATCATAGGACCAGAGTCCCTGGTAAAACGCCACTCCAACTGCCCCGATACCTGCAGTGGTGTTTTGGAAGGCATTTTGAAAACTCTGAGTTTGTCCCTTGGCAAGCAGCACCAATCCACCCACCACGATCACCAGCAAAGCCAAGAGTTTGGCAGCTGTGAAAATGTTCATGATTGACGTTGCCAGCCTCACGTTGAGACAGTTGATGATCGTTAAAAGCAGGATGCAGGCCGCCGCTGCACATTTGACGACAACCTGTGGGGATGAGCATCCTGGGTAGAAGGGCGCAACGGCGTATTCAGCAAAGCTCAGACAGACAGCTGCCAAACTAGCCGGTCTCACCAGGATAACTGAGGTGTAGGCGAAAAGGAACGCAGGAAAAGAACCAAAAATCCTCAAGATGTAAATATATTCTCCTCCAGACTCCTTAATTATGGTTCCAAGCTCAGCGTATGACAAGGCTCCAAGCGTGGCCAGGACACCACAGGCTGCCCAGATAAGCAGGCTGCTGGCGGGGCTCCCCATATGATGTAGCACCCACTCAGGGGACATAAAGATCCCTGAGCCTATCATGGTGCCTGCAATTAATGACACTCCACTAATCAGGCCCACCTCTTGCTTCAGTCTTAATTTCTCCTTCCCTTCACCCAGATCTGAGGATGTATGAGGTGAATCCACTGTCTTCCTTTTCCTCATTGTGGAAATGTTAGGAGATGTTGTCAGGAGAAAATATGGAATGACACTGTGGCATTTGAATAAGGGCTATCTCAGGCTTTTAAGGTTAAGTTAATAATTACAGAAGTCGTGCTGAACACTTTCAAGAAACACAAACCTACCTTCAGTGTTTTGCATTCTTTCACTACCCATGTTATCTCGATAATTTATTATGGTTCAGATTCTGCCAAGACTGATTATCTTGGACTCCCATTGCAAGCAATGGAAATGGCATTCAGCTCCACCTCAGAATCACTCAATACCTTACTAGACTGTGTCCCTGATTACCCTTCCTTTAAATTATGCTTCAAAGGGCATCTGAAATAAGGATCAGGTAAGCAAAATCCCTATGCAAACCTGTACTTTATTCTTTGATCAAATGTGAATGCTCAAGCACCTGCTTTAGAGCTCAGTCATATTTTCTTTCCCCACTATAAAGGATCAAACAAGCTTGTCACCCAACACGCTATGGCTTTGCTCAACAAGGAACATTTCCAGTGTCTTAATCAAAGACAGAAAAATGTTCTGCTAAAAACAGTCCAGAAACTGTTTTTCTGCACAACAGTAGGGGGCATTTCTGGCTTTTTCAAATTTTAGAAAGTGAAGGAGAGGAATAAAAAGGCTTTAATTACATTTCAATGGCCCCTTTTCACCAATGTACCTGAGGTATGCACATTCTTAGCAGACTATGATCTTCAAGAGCACTTCGTCACTGCTCATCATATCCATGTTTCAGTGCACACCCAGGAGAAATAGAGAGGCACAAGCTTTTGGAAATGCCACTGACCCCTTCTTAGATATCTAATACACAAAATTTCAGACCTTGGGGCAGATTCTGCCATAAATCCAAATATTGTTACAGTGCATGAGGGTGTATTTTGTGTTCTGTAATACATACGAAGTATTAAGCAGAAGGGAATGTCCGTATGGATTCCTTTGAACTTAAAGTAAACTTCACTGATTGCAACTGCAAAGAAGGAGAGTTTCTGTCCCTGGTGGTCTCTTGCAGACTCGTGCTGTGATAAGTACCAGAAAACAGGAGCGAGACCTTCCTCAGCCCTTCATGCAAACAGCAGACCTCAAATTTTTAAAACTGCCTGTCTTCCTCGACCATCTGAGCTAAAAAAAAGCATGAATATAAACAGAAAAGTATTTTTACTGTTTGTCTAAAATTTCCTTATCTTCTAAATAATTTAGCTTTCTCTTTCCTTGCCTTTTTTTTTTTTTTTTAATAATCTCACTAAGCTTTGCAGTTTTCTGCAAGAAGCATCCATGATAATGCTTGGACTCTTACCAAAACTCATGGGCCCATAAGTAAAACAACATATACAACTCATGTAATTTCTCACACTAAGACAAATAATGTTGCACAAATTTTAGCACTGGGCTGAAAGCCTTAAATTTCTTTAAAGAAGCAAAAAAGGACTGAAATTTCATTAAATAGCTGGGGTTTTTCAACAGTATAAATCTTACTAGATGAGGAAATAAAGAGAAAAGCTGGGGGGGGCTGTAAGGGATACTAGAATACGAGCTATTCCTAATGCCAGCTCACTTGTATTCAGTAGGAAATGGATGGCAGCTGCAATTCTCCTAATTTTAAAGTCGCCAAGAAAAAATCACAGCTGACCAAGCCACAGCTTTAACAAGAGCAAAATGTTACTTTATCTGTATCAAGTAGGTTTTTTTAAGTCTTACTTGCAAAGGTGTGAGTTCTGAGAATGAACATCTGCACCTTCTACTGCAAGGATGCAAGTTGGCGAGTTCCAAGTTAATGGTTTGCGAAGTGCTTGAGAACTTTGAGGGAGGCATCTCAGTAATGCAGAGTGTTTTGTTTTACTTCCACCAAGGGACAGCGCTCTTCTTGTCAGCTGGTTTAGCTATTTGTAGTGTATTCTTTTTTAAATTGCTAATCACAGTGTTAGGCAACGCTGGAATCCTTCCGAGGTCTGAAGGTCTGGATTTTTTCTGCACTATAGATACCCCTGTGTGCATCCATACACATGTTATATGCGCCAATCCTAACTGAAAATGTTTTCACAAAATACAGTTAAATCAATGCTAAAGGAAAAACTAATATCACTACAGGTAATTAAGTGTCCTTCTAGTAAGGTTATAGATATTTCCATAACTATTATCCTATTTTAATGAAGGAGCTTCTTTTCTAAAGTGTAAATGCAAGGTTCTTGGAGGGCATGAGAGGATCTTTTCAAAGCTTTACAGTTCCTGCTCCAAGAAATCAAGAACTTTTAATCTAATGTTGTAGAAAGAATCAGAATTTCTTCAAAGTTGATCATGTAAAAAAAAATTCTGTAAGACCACTCAGATAACAAGGATTAATTAACTGTACATCAATAGCTCCAGTCAGTTCCTAAAGGAACATCTATTTTCAATCCCAGGATCATTGTTACTCAGTTCTAACTGCTTCTACCTAAAGTAATAACGCATCAGATAAATCATGATAAGAACTTCAGGCTATTCCTGTGTAAGCTAAGACATACTGATTACTTTAGAATTCTTTTTTTCCATTGACTTGTTCTTCTTTTGACTGGTATCATAAGATATTTTAGTCAAATGAGTTGTCACAGTTATAATTTGTCAATACTGGATTGGCAAAAGGGCATCTCACTGCTCTTCTTCAAAAGATGTGTATGAGCAGAAGTAAAAATAAGGTGCTGCTTTCTTCTTATGTCAAAGCAAAACTTTGTTGCTCGGGCTGTCACATAATAAATCCCTTGCCTAAACAACTCTCCCTTTTCATTTACCTTTGACATTGCAATGAGTGGTTGCCATCTACTGGTCTCAAAACAATAAGGCAGCTTTGTCCAGTGAAACACGGTGCACCCTGCATTTGGTTTTGATATTTTGCATTACTGATTAAAAAGAAACCCTACAATAAGTATTAGTTCTTCAGTATTAAGGTAACACAGATAGACAATATACTTGAGTCGTGAATGAAAATTCTCTTTGATGTGTTTAGTGCTATTTTTGTCCCAGCAATAGCTACAAGGGCTAGAGAAAGCTAATTTAAGGTAAAGGCCAATGTCAGTGGTAAGAGCTAGTCAAAACATGTGGGCAGATATTTTGCAATATTTAATTTCAGGTCCCAGGAGTGATATTTGGAACAAAGTTATAGGCTGGGCTTCCCTGTTCCATGCTTGGGAGAGGGTTACAAATCTCAGAATGGACTTTAAAAATAACCCACAGTCTGAGGGTGGACCAGTCAAAGCCATTCCCAGTAACTTTCTTCAGAGGTAGACACCAATATTACACTTGGAAAACTGTGAAGGGATCGAGACACCTTCTCACATCCGAGCCCCCAAACAGCTTTGGGTTCCCATCCCGTGGGAGATGAGCTGGACCCACCACGTCCTCTCATGGTGCTGGCAGCCCCCATGCACCATGGGGACATCAGAGCTCACTTGTCCCCAAGAGACCAGGGCCCCCGATACACCTGGGAACAAAGACCTCTGGCTGGGACTATAAAAATGTCAAGGTAAGACCCACCACCACCACCAACATAAAACCCCACACCAAAACACAGAACAACCTAACAAAACAAAACCAAAACAAACAAACAAACAGGTTGGGCTGCTGGGAACAGGATGGGGAGGAAAAAAAATGCATTTCTTAGGATGCAGGGCAGCCATAGTCTTCACAAGAATAGTCACTAAAACGGAGCTTGTTTAAGTTTGGACAGTAACTGCCTTTCCCTGGCATGTTACAATAGCAGATCTGAGCCCAGGGGATTAAGACGGAATCTAAAAAACCAGAATTTACCGTAAGCTAAGTTAGTGTTTCCTGTCTGGGTCTGCGGGCAGCCAGGGCTCAGCATAGTCTGGTTCTGCAACTGTTATACTCCGAAAGATTTGCTTTTGTTTTACAGATATTGTGCAGGAAAAATGTATTTGGTATGCCACATGTTGCTAATCAGATACTAAATATTTTGTTTGGTTATTATCTTACTGTATCCAGGAGGAAGCCACCAGTGTCACATTGCATGTTCTCTGGGCTGCTCTGTGGAGCTGGGCACAGGGCAGTAACCGTCCTGCCGCTATACGTTGTTTGGGTGTGCTCTTAAATAGAAGAACCGTTACAGAACATAGTGGTGGAATAACGCAAAACAAGAACCATGGCAGAAAATAGAGTAATTACAGCTTTAATGAGTACTGATCCCACCGCTGCTTGCAAAGGTCAGGAGTTGTGACTGAAAGTTCAGTTTGCCAACATTTCATTTTTATTAGAAAGGTTTATAATAAAACTAGAAAATATAATGCTGCTTCTGATACTGCTAGAGTAGCTTTCTGAAGCTAAACAGGCAAATAAGGATTGCATTTTTGCCACTGGACACTGAAAATATTCAAAACCAATACAAAAGAAGATCCTAAGCAAAGAATAAATATTTAAGTCCCAAGACTGAGAGAAATAAGAGTATCCATGCGAAGTGTTTATTCCCCAAGCTGGTGGAGCAGTGACATTGCTTAAAAAAAACCAAACAAACCAACAACAAAACACACACCAAAAAAACCCCACAAAACCAAACCCAAACTTAAGCAAATAAAAAAGCAAACAAACAAAAATAAAAATCAAACTACTAAAAGATCAAGAGTCTTAGACTGATGCTGGCTCTGGGATTCCACGTGTTGGCACTGCAGGCAGTTACTGTACCAAGCAGGATTGCTACATTTCCTTTCGCCCACTGAGGGAATATTATACAAATTTCCTCCTTCATTCCTGTTTACATCCATATTTCCTGATTTTATGGCTATACACAGTGTATAAATATAGGTGTGTACACATACAACATTCCAAACCTGTCCTATTTTTCTTTTCTGAGCAGTGCTTTAAATAAGCTTAAAAAATTATTTTGCATTTGTTTATACTCTTCAGAACTTCCAAATTTCAGAATTAACTTTTAATGTATTTATTAGGTTTAATTCAAGATTAGATTATCTTGTCCTATATGAAGTCTGTTTTCCAGAATCTTTATCAAATGAATGCTATAGTTTTATATACCAAAATACAAATAAACATTTTCATTAAAACTTTCAACCAAGCATCATGAAAAATAGAATTAAAGCATGGCTATATTTTAAACTCTGAAATTCTGAATAATCAGTGAAATGCATTCCAGCATCTATGAGTAGATGTATAAAAATACATTCACTAACACTAAGTAGTTGTATTATTTTTAAAATAAAAGTTTACATCACATGTTTAGAGCTTAACCTATAACTTCACATTCACTGTGTTAGGTATCATTCTGTAATAAAATAGTGTCCTCTGTATGTTTCTTGTCAAAAATATAATAATACCAGCCCAAATAATTCCTGTTTTTCTCAGGTGAAGAGGGATATTGTAACTGAAGGTACTTAACTTAGTGATTTCAAGATTTCATCAAAACTGATACCTATTTTTTAATGAAACCCTGGACCAGAAGTGGCACCTCGGGCCCACAGAAGCAGCTCCTTTCCCCAGCCCACACTACTGCAGCTGCAACAGCATCGTCCTCCCAACAACCAAAAAACAGAAGGTTGGTTGTTCTCCTGCCTCTCTTCTTAATCACTGGGCCAAAAGGGTAGTGAAGCAGAGCCGAGGAACCGTGTGGTGAACTAGGAATCATAGAATCAGAGAACAGTTTGGGTTGGGAGGGACCTTCAAAGCTCATCCAGTCCAACCCCCTGCAATGAGCAGGGACATCTTCACCCAGATCAGGTTGCTCAGAGCCCCATCCAGCCTGGCCTTGAATGTCTCCAGGGATGGGGCATCCACCACCTCTCTGGGCAACCTGGGCCAGTGTTTCACCACCCTCAGTGTAAAAAATTTCTTCCTCATGTCTGGCCTGAACCTGTCTTCCTTTAGTTTAAAACCATTACCCCTTGTGCTATTGCAACAGGGCTCTCTAAAAAGTCTGTCCTCATCTTTCTTATAGGTCCCTTTTAAGTACTGAAAGACCACAATAAGGTCTCCCTAGAACCTTCTCTTCTCCAGGCTGGACAACCCCAACTCTCTCAGCCTGTCCTCACAGCAGAGCTGTTCCAGCCTCGGATCATTTTTGTGGCCTCCTCTGGCCCCTCTCCAACAGGTCCATGTCTGTCCCGTGCTGAGGGCTCCACAGCTGGACACAGGACTACAGGTGGGGTCTCACCAGAGCAGAGCAGAGGGGCAGAATCACCTCCCTGACCTGCTGGACATGCTGCTTGTGATGCAACCCAAGAAACGACCGGCCTTCTGGGCAATAAGTGCATATTGCTGCCTCATGTCCAATCTCTCATCCACCACTCTCTAAGATGCTTAGAGAACTGCAGCCAGGAAGAAAAACAGGGTAACACAGCTTGCAGCAGCTCCTGCAAGTTTCCTGGACTGGCGCTGCAGGTTTGTTTTTTCTCAGACACAGTGTGAAGGGCAGAGAGGGACTGGTTGGGCTCATCCCTGCACGCACCGACTGCTGTCAGCACATGTGGGGCAGGTCATGGCCACTGCTCTTCCTCATGGGGTGGGGTGGGATGTGCCTGGCATCAGGCTTTGCTCCTACATGCCCAAAACATCTCTTTTGTGGAGACGGTATAGGCTGTAAAATGGGCTGTGGGCCATACTTAGAGCACTGTGATCTCCTGGGATGAGCTTAGTCATGGACAAGGGGGCTCAGCTAGCTTGCCTGCCAGTTACTGCCTAGCTCCATAAAAAGCTAGGACAAGGGATTAATTTTAACACCCTGTTTAACTGTAACCTCCCTTTGACTCTGTAAAATATCAAGGAAAAAAGGTTTGCCTGGAAAAGTCACTGAGGTTATGACACTCTCTTATATCTCTGGTTGGTGATTCATGAAGTTGTAACAAACATGTATTTTGAAGCTAATGCTTCATCTTGTACCATTTTACCAATAGAAAAACTAATGATCTCAGGAAGACAGTAATGTGTTGAGACTATAATTACTCCCATCTGTATCCTTTGCTTAAAGTTATAAATAGATACAAATAAAAGGAAGGATGAAATGGATTACACATACTCTCTTGGTCTCCCGGAGAAAGTATGTGAGGGAGATGGGGATCAGGTTTTAATTCCATTTGGTAAATTTTTGTTTGCGATTGCATGAAGAAAAGAACTGCGCTTAAAGGCTTGGAGGATTCTGTCTGGTCCTAGATCATAGCTTCCTAATTGCCCCCACCAGCGATGCAGTCAGATGACAAATTCATGATGTAATGATGATGTCCAAGAATTGCTCTGAAGTAGTATTGTTCTCTTGAATGCAAACTGGATGAATCTACAGGTGCTGTCTTCTAAGTCTTAGCCTTTAGCCAAAATTAGTGGAAAAGCACTCTTATTTACACATATGAGCTTCCTGTTTGCAGTCCACTAACAGGATGTATTACGAGCGAATAAGTTGTTTTCCAGCTGAAAGAGGAAAACAACTTAAGGGGAGGAGGGGCAAGTGCTGAGCTCTTCTCTCTGGTGACCAGTGACAGAACCTGAGGGAATGTCAGGAAGATGTGCCAGGGAAGGTTTAGGTTAGACATTAGGAAAAGGTTCTTCACCCAGAGGGTGCTGGAGCACTGGAACAGGCTCCCCAGGGAGGTGTCACGGCCCCAAGCCTGACAGTGTTCAAGAAGAGACTGGACAACGTCCTCAGACACATGGTGTGAACTGTGGGGTTGTCCTGTGCAGGGACAGGAGTTGGACTCAATGATCCTTTTGGGTCCTTCCAGCTCAGGACATTCCATGATTCTATGAATGAATTCTGTGATGAATTTCCATCTGAAGCCAGCCCAGGCCAGCAGGCAAAGCAAGCCGCAGGTTGCAGAGTGTCATCTGGTGCTTCCCTTTCCTGTGCCGGGGAAATGGGAATTGATTATTCCCATTTGAACAGCTAATCTCTGCTTCCCACTTGCAAAGCTCTTTGCTCCCAGGGTTACAGGAACAGCAAAGGAATAGCTGAGTAGGTCACAGGTTCCTCCCCCAGCAGCTCCTGCAGAAAAACAACGTGCTGCTCTTCCTTCTCAACTTGTCTTTTCAGTTTTCTGCTGCAGATGCAGGCTCACCCTTGGGTCCCCACCCCAGCACTGGGGGTGTAGAAGCCCAAACGGCTGTTGGGTCCTGATAGGAGATCAGCTGAAGACAAGGGTCCTGTACGGCAAGAGAGGGAGAGCTGACTCAGAAACAGAACTTGAATTTTGTAATATTAAAAAATCCATTAGTTCAGCTTGATGATTTTTTTGTTTTGTTCCGTGTTTCACTATGTGCCTAGGAAGAGGGATGCATTGAAAAAAGAAGAGGTGCTTTAGAAGTCTGTAAAACCTGCAGATAAAATTAAAGGTAAGCCCACATATGTATGAATACACTGTCGCTATTTATGTAATACTTTATGCAATACATGGATAACATTGACACCTACTTTTCAGTATTAAAGTGCTCAACCATTCTGTTTATGCTCAGGAAGCAAGCTAGGATTTCCTTTCCTGAATGTATCTCCGGCATTGTATATTCACTGTGCTACAACTTGTTGCTCTGAATGCATGTTTAGCATAGAATAAGGTTTGGGTTCTCTATGTGGAAATGGGGGCCAGTGGGTACGTCTTCATGCTAAGATGGTGACTCAGAGCAGGGCTCTTAACTAGCTCTGAGCTACTGTACTATGGCTGTGCTGTGTTTTGGTATTTAAATGATGTATCCCATCATGTAGGTGTATCTTGTTACTTGTGGTCAGACCCCTTGACACTATGTAAGAACAGGAAATTCTGGGGAGCTTCTGGTATGGTTACGACAGATGAAAAACATATAGTCTAGTGATGAGGAGTCTAGAGCAGAGATGATCACAGATGTCTGACGTTACCCTAAGCAAAATCCACTTGGTGTTGGGTTGCTTCTTCAGAGTCCTACCAGAAGTACCTGCTGCAGTAGGAGGACCAGTATTTCATACAGCAATAGTTAGAAGAGTATTGATGAACCTAGGCTGAGAAAAATGATATAAGCATAAATTACTGTTGCCAATCTTTCTTCTAGTTTATCCTCTATTACAGCTCCTCATTTCTGAAGATACAGAGAATTTCTAGTTTGTGCAAGCTAAGTTGGTGAGACTTTATGAAAACAACGTTAAAACTTCTGGATATGCTTTTAGGATTCTTAGAATATTTTTCCTCAGGAGAGAAAAAAAAAAGCCTTCTTCCCACTCTCCCTTGTTCTGCTATTGCTGAACTATCTTCTTAGTGCACAAAAAAAATATCACCTTTCGGAGCTCTTGTGATCGCTTCCACCGCTTGAGATATTTCTTTGAACTTTTTTCCCTTTTTAGTTATTAAAGTGTTTACTCATTACTGCTTAAAGTATGAAATGAGTGAGAATCAATGTGATGCTCACCTTTGAGGTTTCGCTCTTTGTACTGAGTATAGTATTCGATCTTCAGTTCTAAGAGCCACAGTCTGCCTTCAGCGTGAAATGTTCCTGGAACTTTATTCTGCACTGGAAGGGAAAGTATACTTCTGTTGAGACACATGGGCTTTTTTCTTAAGATAACCATCAACATCCACTCTGTTGTGAACAAGTGAATGTGAATCTAAAAAATAGCTGGCATTATCTTTGCCACTCCAAAGCTATTTACATTCATGCACATGAAGTGATGCCAATAGTTACCCTTGTTCTGTTACAAGGACTGTTTCTGGTGGTTGTGACTCTCAGGTATGTTTATGAAGCTTGTTTGTACCTCAGACACTTAAGAGGGGGTGAATGACTCAGGGACAAAAGCCGTCTCACTGGTGAAACAAGTCTTCGGCCGGCACCTTCTCTGCCATTCTAGCACAGGCTTGCTTGGACACTTGTTTCTTGGGACAAGTTCATGAAGACAAGTGCTGCAGGGCTGCGCACTCTGTCCACTGATGTCTCTTCTCATGCATTTTCTTTAAACCTCTTGCAGAACAGCTTACTTAGAAAAGCCAATCATGTCTACAGGAGCAATGACCATGTAACTGAATGGCAAACCAGTATCCCTGTGTTTTAAAGCAGCAGTGTAGTAATGAGTAAGTCAAAATATGGGATTAGTGACAAAAATTACTATAATCCACCTGTGAATTTCCTGTTGGTCCTAAACTGAACAGTTCTTGCTTGCATTAGCTCACTATGTTACGCCAGTTGCTAGCTAGTAAAAAAAAACAAAACCAAAACCAAACCCAAACCAAAACTAAAATCAAACCAAAACAAAAAACAAACCAAAAACAACAAAACAAACAAACAAACCAACAAACCACACACCAAACAACCTACCAAAAAAGCAGAATAGATCGTCTTCCTTGAAGAAACTTAGAGTTGCACAGACAAGTAGGGGAAACAAATGGAAACAGTACCACAGTTTTGAGCAATAGAGCAGACTGGGCTTTCAGTGCACTGTTGTCAAACGGTTTTAGTGGAATCATACCAAAGAAAGATATTTTGTACTAGTTTTTGTGTTGTTAAAAGGAAATTTAAAGGATGATAAGGCAACTCGGGAGAGTTCTTCCCACATACAGAAAAAAAAAGTTTAAAGATGTGTGTTTAAAACATTAAAGTTGGGATTTGGATGCAGTTGCATATAGTGGGTCAAATGTTTCTGTACTGCAACAGAGAGGGTTGGGACAGGAGTAACTGTAAGGCTTGTAGGAATTAAGGCAATAGCATCAGTACAATGAGATGTGGCAGGAACTGTGTTAATGAACAGGTTACATGGTCCAAGTAATAAAGCAGAAGAGAGAACGCTGAGTTAGCACAGCAACTGGTTAGGGCAGGGAGAGGCTGTGTTTGTGAATCAATGGTGGGGCAAAAGGATGAGTGGATGGGAAAGTCACTCTGTACAGAGAGTTTGTGGCTTGTAAGCACATTTCTCTGAGGCCCTGGGGAGAAGCTAGCCAAAGGGAACGCTTAGGCCACTGGGCCAGAGTTCTCATCTCAGTAAACACTCCTATCTATGTATTACAGCCACTACTGGCCTAAAACATGAAACACCAACCTATTCCTACAGAAAGACATTTAATAGCAAGTCTTGTGAATCTATTATTTCAGGGTCATTGATTTTTTAACTGATTAATTGTATGTCTGTTGACAAAGTAGAATCCAGAATTGTGCACTGGGTGTCTGGATTTGCTACACAGTATATGGGAAAATTAATAACTTCAGAACAGGATCTGCTCCAGTAAATGCACGAAACATACGTCTGGGTAAGCATATCTTATGGAGATGCAGGTAACAAGGGGCATGCTAAGGATATAAACCACCATTCCATAGCCCTTCTCCAGAACATGGAACCTGTGAAAGTGGTAGGTAGCTAACTGTGGCTGTGATTTCAGAGAACTGAGCAAGGCTCACCAATTTAGGACTGCTCCTCTTAAGCAGTAAAATGGTTGTTAGACTGGGGATTAGATTGGGGGCAGTCATATGTGGGGGTTGGATTAGGGGATCATTAAAGGTCCCTTCCAACCTAAAACATTCTATGGTTCTATGACTGTAAGGCCAGCAAGGCCATTCAGTAGAAGCTTTAATTCTTCCCTGCAGAACAGCCCAGCTGCAGCAGAGGGCAGCCAAAGTCATCTGCTGATTTTCAGAAATCTCTCTAAGCAAGCCAGACCTGTGAATTATAGAATCATTTTGATTGGAAAAGGACTTTAAGATCATAGAGTCCAACCATTAACCTAACACTGACAAATCCGCCCCTAAACCATGTCCCTGAGAACCTCATCTATGTGTCTTTTAAACACCTCCAGGGATGGTGACTCCACCACTTGCCTGGGCATCCTGTTCCAATGTCTGACAACCCCTTCCGCAAATAAATTTCTCATAATAACCAACCTAAACCTCCCCTGGTGCAACTTGAGGCCATTTCCTCTTGTCCTATCACTTGCTACTGGGGAGAAGAGACCAACCCCCTCCATGCTACAACCTCCTTTCAGGTAGTTGTAGACGGCGAGAAGGTCTCCCCTCAGACTTCTTTTCTCCAGGCTAAACAGCCCCAGGTCCCTCAGCCGCTCCTCATCACACTTGTGCTCCACACCCCTCACCAGCTTCGTTGCTCTTCTCTGAACTCTCTCCAGCACCTCAAGGTCTTTTCTGTAGCGAGGGGCCCAAACAGAACACAGGATTTGTGGTGGAGCCTCACCAGTGACAAGTATAGGGGACAATCAATTCTCTAGTCCTGCTGGCCACACTATTCCTGATACAAGGCAGGATGCTGTTGGCCTTCTTGGCCACCTGGGCACACTGCTGCCTCATGTTCAGCTGCTGTCAATCAGAGAACTGAGCAAGGCTCACCAATTTAGGACTGCTCCTCTTAAGCAGTAAAATGGTTGTTAGACTGGGGATTAGATTGGGGGCAGTCAGATGTGGGGGTTGGACTAGGGGATCATTAAAGGTCCCTTCCAACCTAAAACATTCTATGGTTCTATGACTGTAAGGCCAGCAAGGCCATTCAGTAGAAGCTTTAATTCTTCTCTGCAGAACAGCCCAGCTGCAGCAGCTGTCAATCAACACCCCCAGGTCCTTTTCCTCCAGGCAGCTTTCCAGCCACTTTTCCCCAAGCCTGTAGTGCTGCCTGTGGTTGTTGTGACCCAAGTGCAAGGCCTGGCACTTGGCCTTGTTAAATCTCACACAACTGGCCTCAGCCCATTGATCCAGCCAGTCCAAATCGCTCTGTATGGCCTTCCTACCTTCCAGCAGATCAACACTCACACCCAACTTGGTGTTGTCTGCAAACTTACTAAAGGTTCACTCGATCTCCTCATCCAGATCACTGATAAAGAGATTAAACAGAACAGAATCTTGAGCAAAGGGATCGATCAAATCTGGCTGCTCCCCAGTCCTGGGAGTAAAGGGAGTTGCACACTTTGTTTTCAAGGAATGCAACCTTTTGTAGGTATCTGCATCTTTCCTGAAGATGTTTTGAGAAGGTCTACCACATCTAGGTTTTTTTTACTCCCATGGAGGAATACCTTGGTTTTAATCAATACAGGTTAATTATTTGCTACCCTTCTAGATCTAATAGCACTGTCCAAACTGCTGGGGGACATGGGTATCATGGCACAGCAGGACAATGTTTTTCATATAGAGTCTTAGGTCCTGAAGTTTGTGGCTTTAGAAAAAGCAGACATCTTCAGGATTAGACAGTAGCTGAGCGAGGTAGTTAGGACTGCAGCTTTCAATTTCTGTGAGTGCTCTTCAGTTAAGTACCTTGCCCAAGGTCTCATAGGAAGGCTGTGGATGAGATCAAAAGCATCCAGGTTTCCCATATCCTTGGCTGCTTTTCTAAACTGTAGACTCTGTATTTGTTCAGTATTTTTTGTTGAGGAGGCTTATTCACACACACACACACAAAAACCCAAACCAAACCAAACCAAACCAAAACTGTGTTAATTTATTTTATCTGAAAAGTTTGGACTGTAAGCAGAGCCTAGACAGCTGTTAATGCCTCCTTAAAAATAGGAATAGCTAGGAAAAGCATTTTGTAATGGAATTTTACCAAGTTAAACTACTTAAGTATTAAGTACTTTCAAAGTTTCTACCCAGGACAAAGGTAAGAGAGGAAGACTCTTCTTGAAATATTTTAGCATTTGCCACAGCTTTAGTGCCATTGTGAAATTGTGGGGTGCATGTTGGTGGAATTTTTTGGGGCTTTTTCTTTTCTTTTTTTTTAGAATAATACTTTAGAAAATAACCAATTAATTGTATTTCTCGGATCAAATCTCAAACCAATTGTACCTAAACATTTTTATGTTTCGTGAGCAGGTTGTTTTTTTTCAGTACTGAGAAGCAAACTGATGTAGAATTCGTTCAAGCTTATACTTATCAAATGCACATTGAGTTCTTCCAGAACATTTAACGCTTTATACAAACACTGACCAGAATTATTCAGGACAAGCAAGGTCCCCCAAAAGGGTCTGAGCTGGAGAGCTGGTGTCAGTGTTCGGGGTGCCACGGGCGTAACAGCATTTTCTTCAGCCCCAGCCCGTCTGCGTGACAGGAAGGGCTGACTTGGAGGCTGTGACTTGGAGGCCATCTCTCCTCAAGGAAGCAAAATAATTAGCTTTTCAGCCCAGTAACTGGCTTTTCAGCCCTTCAGCCTCCCTGGAGACAGTCCAAAGGTGGCAGTGGGACAGGACACAGGGGATCACCAGGATTAGCCACGCGAGCAGCAGCAGACTGCAGGCGTCTGGGCACTTAGCTGACTAGTGTTAAGCCAAATATAACATTTTCATTTCTTGGGAGAACGTTTCTATCTTTATCAGGAGCTGGGAACTTTCAGGTTTTAAACCATGTCTATAAATACTGGAAACAGTGAGGGCTTTTTCCTTCGAGACTTCTCTGTTTTTAAGAACGTGACTGGTAGTCACATGCATCTCATCCCTCCAGCTGCTGCTGCCCACAGTAGCATCAGTACAGACCAGTAGAGACCAGTACAATGGTATTTCAGCACCCGAACCCACCTGCTCTTCCCTGAACGAGTTGCTGGGACTGGCAGAGCCTGTGTCCTTTCTGCTGACAGAAAACACGGCTGGTCACAGTGTTTTGAACAGTCACTGCAGTTTTGGGCCCTTCACTACAGGAAAGACATTGAGGTGCTGGAGAGAGTTCAGAGAAGTGCAATGAAGCTGGTGAGGGGTCTGGAGCACAAGTGTGATGAGGAGCAGCTGAGGGACCTGGGGCTGTTCAGCCTGGAAAAAAGGAGGTTGAGGGGAGACCTTATCACTGTCTGCAACTACCTGAAAGGAGGTTGTAGCATGGAGGGGGTTGGTCTTTACTCCCAAGTAACAAACGATAGGATGAGAGGAAATGACCTCAAGTAGCACCAGGGGAGGTTTAGATCGGATATTAGGAAAAATATTATTCAAGGAAAGGGTTGTCAGGCATTGGAACAGGCTGCCCAGGGCAGTGGTGGAGTCACCATCCCTGGAGGTGTTTAAAAGACGCTCAGATGAAGCTATTAGTGACCTGGTTTAGTGGCAGTTAGGTTATGGTTTTCCAACCAAAATGATTCTATGATCTATGACCGATCACCCGGTTGTGTCTGAAGGTCTGAGCAGTGGATGGCATCTGTGCACTGTTCCCTCAGAGTACTTGCTAACCAGGCTCCTTAAAAAACAGGTAAAAAGGCAAAAAATAGCGGATTTCTTTGTGAAATCCGTATTTTTTGAAATGCAGAGCTCCCTCTCTTTTCCAGAGGCTGCTAAATCAGCAGGTTTGCTCGTATTGAGTGACTCTGTTAAGAACTATCAGTGTTTACTGTGTTCACCAACAGCAACCACCCAGCTGATCACAGATCCCACATTTGACTCTCTCGAGGGAAGAAGATAATTGGGAACTCCTTCCCCCAAAATCATCACACAGCAACGATCTGCTTAACAATAGTTAACTAATAACTACGGTGACGCGCTTGTGTTTATTGTAAAAACAAGGTAACCGAAGCCCTCAGGAGCCACCAGGTATCACCCCCAAATACGGGCCTCGCCTTCCCCTTTGTCTCCTCGACCCAGAGCCTTCGGCCGGGCACCGCCTCCCGCCGCCACCCCGCCCCGGCGGCGAAAAACGAAAGTGAGGGACAAAAAAACACCCAGAAGAGCCGTGTTTTGACCGGTGTGTGTGGCGGGAGCGAGGGGAACGCACGGCCCGGCCCCACTGCCCTCCCCGCTGCCGGGCGGGGGAAGGCGGGCGCTCTCGGGGCGGCGGCGCATGCGCGGTGCGGGCGGAAGGCGCCAGGGCCACCGCCTCCTTGTCCCTGCCGGGCTGTGGCGCGCATGCGCTGTGGCGGCGGCAGGGGCGAGCGGCGGCGGGGGGAGGTTTGCCGCGCTCTCGCTGTCCCTCTCCCTCCGCGCGCGCCGGGCTCGCCCTCCCGCCATGTTGTTGTGAGCCCCTCGCGGCCGAAGGGGGGGCGGGGAGGCAGGAAGGAGCGCCGCCGAGAGGGAGGAGGAGGAGGAGGCGGAGGCGGGGGGGGGCGGTGGCGGTGGGCCGGCGGGCGGGCGGTCAGGGGTGTCCCAGGGCCCGCTCCGGCTCCATCGCAGCGAGCAGCGCCGCCAGCCAGCCCGTGAGTATCCTCGGGGGCCGGGGCCGCGCTGGCTGGGCCTCGGGCGGGCGGGCCGCCCTCCCGCTGCTTCCAGCCACCCCCCCTTCTCCCAGCCCCCTTTTGTCTCCGGCCTTGGCTGCGCGCCGAGCGAGGGGAGGGGAAGGGCAGGGGAGGAGGAGGGCGGGAGGGGGCCATGTTGTGGCAGGTCACCGGGCGGCGCAGGGCCTGCTCGGCGGCCGCCCGCGCCTCGCCGCCTTTGTGTCCTCCCGGCTCGCCGGGGAGCGGCGCCGAGGTGGGGAGGGAGCGCCGGGAGGGAAGGCGGCGGCGGCGGCGTGAGGGAGGCGGAGGGCGGGGGGGCGGCGGCTTTGTGCTCTCGGCGAGCCGAGCGGAGCGGGGACTCAGGGAGCAGTTCCTTCCCAGCGGGTTTTGCGGTGGGGGGCCCGGGGCCAGGGCCTTGGGAGGCGGTCGGGGGTGCGGGGGGAGCGGAACCGGGCGCGCACACGCCTGAGGGTGAGCGGAGTTCGGGGCAGGCCTGGGGGCGGGAACACGGCGGGGTCACAATGGGCTGGGGGACCTGGGGGCCTCGTTCCGGCAGCCCCGCAGACAGTTCAGTGCGGAATTTGGGTGAAATGGGCTTTGTTTAAACGGACCAAAAGCGTGAAAAACTTGTATTATTCTTTTCTTAGTGCTCTTAAGGATAATGACTGCTTTCTGAGGGTGGAGCGAGAACGCCAAATGCTTTTTTGGTAGTTGATGCCACACAATGAAGTGTTAGGTTTTAATTTTTCTTCAAACGTGTCTGCACAGACAACAATAACAAAAAGTTGAGAAAAATGCCAGCCGCCCTGAGTGGATCTTGCTTACAACTAACAGTTTGGTTTTTAATCTCCTTGGCAGTCATTGTGCAAAGATTTTTTTTTTTTTTTTGGCATTGTTCTCTTTCATGTATTTCATAACCTCAGACTCTTAATTCCTTGAGAGAAAATTAATATACTCAGGACTCTTGATATTATTCTGGCCTAGTGTTTGAAGCAAGATGGCTTAACACCAAAAAGTGTAGCATGTTTTATATGTGATGTGGTAAAGAGGTTAAATCAGCTGATTTTGGGATGCTTTTTTCTGAGTCATGTGGCTGTTCATGAGCTATATAGGTCATTGCAAATGAGAATTGGTAAAACTTCTTATATCGCGTAATTGTTGGTCACTTCTGTGCTACCTGTTACAAAAATACTTAGGAATTTATTTTAGCTTCTCTTTTACTGAGCTCTTTCTTACATCTCAACTGAGAGATCAGGCTTTTTTTAATTACCATGAGTTGATAGTATAACTCTTCAGGTATGTGGCATATTAATACATTTGAAATATAATTACTACCCTATATTGCCATTTTTACATATAAAACAGTATTTTGTTATATTTAGTCATGTCTAGGTTTAAAACCAAGTCTTAACAACAGTTGCAGTTTTTTTGAGAAGCTGAGAGAATTATTGTCTACCTCCCTCTGGTCTACAACTCATTTGGTGTCAATACGAATATAAATATGTTAGGTAGGTGGCAGAAGGAAACTTGAATAAAGAGGGAAATGATAATTTAGTTGTGGTGTAGTTTGGGTTTTATGTGCAGAAATAACACTAAATCACCTCATAGTTTTCTGAAGAGTTCAGAGAGTTGAAAATTTGGAATTTGTACCAGCAGATGGGTTAGTAGGTAAATACATGTGAGAAACTGCTTGATAGTGCAGATTCTGCAGTTTATTATGTGGATATTGCACATAGGAAAGTCCATGTTATTTGAATAGTATTTTTTTCTGCATTAATAAGAAATGGTTCTTTTTTTTTCCCAATATCACTCTGTAGTACCTAATATTTCTTTTCTATGTTAGGGATATTAGCACAGTGCTGAGGCCATTATAATAATTTCTGGTATCCTGGTTGAGCTCGTGGTACAAGAAGCTGTTGGCTGAAAAAGTTGGACTTGTCTGTCTTTTGAAGAGAAGATACCTCTTATTACCACAGTATATATTTAATCTTACGTGGGATTGTAGTGCACATTGAAAGCTTTATGTGTACGTTTTTCTCAAGATTTGTTCTCTCAGATGTTTCTTTGCAGTCTTCATATTGGGCTAGATATTGCATATGTTTGGGGCAAGTGTGCTAACAGGACATCACCTTGTTGAATACTGTGAACTAGATCTGATTTTCAACAGCGCCTTCTAGTTCACTTTTAGCTATTTTTCCCTCTTGATTTAATGATAGGTGAGTGTGCGTTGAATAATCAGTATATGTAGAATTTTCTAAAAGCATTCTCCTTGATAACTTTATTTTTTTTCCTCTGTGCAGTGGTGTCTAAAATTATTAAACCAAGTTCTTATACACAGAAGCAAGTAATCCAGTGGATGGTTTGAATTCCTGCTGTATATCTTCATGCGTCTTTTCTAATGTGGAGCTATATAAAATTTCACTGTCCATTGCAGTAGAAAGAAACCTGGATTCTCTTGAATGTTAAATTCTCTCTGTTTTGGGAATCTTCTGTGAAACAAGCATTAATACATTGTATTTTCTTACAAAAAGTTTCTAATAGAAAAATCTGTAAAGGAAGCAAAATAAAACTGTGGAGTAGACATGTTTTATAAATAACTCTCATCATTTGTATTATATATATATAGGTATGAGAGTTATCAATCTCTGCTTTTCTATAAATTTAGTTGAAAATGCTTACTTCATTTAATGTGAATTTTCCCCACCCATAACATGCTGTTATCTTGATTATTCTGCACAATGCAACCATTCCAGTGTTGTCACAAAGCCACTGCCCAGGCTCTTCTCTCAGAAATGGGACAAGAAGTCTTTAGTTTAAAAGCTCATTTTTTTCCTACTGTAGCAACAAATACCAGTTTTATAGTGCTTTTAATAGTGAAGTTGGAGGCACTCCACAGTTATGGTGTGGAAAAGTTTTAAATGACATCAGAACATGTGAACGTGTTTAGTCCTAGCTGCTTGGGTGTAATTTCAAACAAGTTATGTAAAATTTATTTTATACTAATGGCTTACATACGGAAACTTTATAGCAAGATTTAGTTTGAATCCCACTCAAAAATACCTGCTGTGACTTTCAGAGTAGTAGGCAAGAGCTTTTCAAGCTGGTATGTGAAATGTTTAGCTTACAAATAAAGACCAGATGTCATCTCTAGCAATATCTTTAAAGATTATATTTCATTATTGGTTAACAGATTTATTTTTTTTTCTGAACCATAGCTATTTAAGAACAATTGTAAGCATGTTGAAGAAAGATGTCTGAAGAGGTTATGACAACCATCTTGGGAGCTGAGAAGGAAATGTTAAACCCTCAAATGTACCAAAAAAATCTCTGTAATAATCTGTATTTCTCTTTTTTGATAGCTGTTCTAAAAATTGATCTATTTTCATTGAACTTCAGAGTGGTGATGTGATCCTCTGTCCTGTACTGACTGTGCTCATATCACATCTTCAGCCTTTCTAGCAGTCAGATTTTTACAACATATACTTGTGTACACTGGACTAAGTAATCTGCTGTACCTTTTGTTATTTTGATTATTTTCAATTTTAATTTTTCATACAATTCTGAGATAGGTTACCTCTTGCTTCATTTTTGCTATTGCTGCAAAATTGCAGTTACAGGTCTGGTCATCTTTGCATTATAAAGCTCTGGACATGTAAATCCTAATGGAAATAAGGATTGTGTCAGACCTGTGTTCATAACTTTGCTCTTAGATTTCATCCATGTTATTCTGAGGAAGAATTTTGAGTGATGTATTGAACTAGTTATATACTTTTTTTTTCTTTGGCTGGTCTGAAGTTTCATATAGAATTTTTTCACAAATCCTTTCAAAGGGGAAGTGAATTTTTAAATGCTGGGTTGGTGTGTTTAGTTCCATAAGTCTTTACATATGTGTATTGATTAAATACAAAACTAGACTTACTGGAGATGATTTTGTGTAGTTGAGCTAAAAATAACGAGTCTGTCTGGTTTTGACTAATTTTTCAAGTTTCTTGCTGTTTATTTCCATTACAATGTATATTGCTTAAACTTTAGTTCTGGGTGTACTGCAAGGATGGGTTAATCATGCAGTCTGAATAAGTTGCAGAACTGATGTTAGTTGGGTATTTTGACAATAAGCAAATATCTACTGTGAGTAATAATAAGACAAAGTATCTTTAGAGCTTATGTATTGCACGTGAACCCAAGATTGTTCAAGATTATAAAAAAATCTTGCTACCATGTATCTATCTATATATTATATATCTTCCTAAAGATTAGACATTCAGTAGTTGATAAGGCTAGATTAAAAATGTAGAATTGTGTAGAAGGATTAGAGGATTGTGGTTTCTTTTGTTTACATCTTCAGACCTAAGTGTTCTATTCTGATTGAATAGCTCTCCATACATGTCATTTTTTGTTGTTTGGACTTAACATTCTTGATTAGTGTGAAAAGTGAGACATTTCATGGACTTGAAAGTTATTTGCCACCCCCAAAAAAAGTACTTTTTTAGGATAGTAGGGGATATGTTGGGTTTTATATATGTAGTCCTCTTGCCTTAAAAAGTTCATTTATATAGTAAAAGATTGTTAATACATCAGTTATAGTAGTTGAAGAATATGTATGGAGATCATTTAGTGTATGTGTTCAGAGACAGGTATTTTTTTCCTGCGGAGCAGTTTCTCAATATCAGAGAGAGATTTTTGCTGTTTTCATTTATGCTTGTTTCAAGCCAAGACTTAAATGCTTAAAAAATTAGTTGACAAACTTCATTTTAATCTGAGTCTGGAATCTTTCTTTCATGAAAAGCCCAAAACCTGTGGCTTAGAGAAGTTTAGTGTCAATGACTGGATTAGAATCTCACGTAGTTTAACGAATTTGAAAGAAAAGCTGAGGTTGGCATGTAAGAATGAGCTGTAGTTCAGATAGGTAAGTTAGTTTTCTGTGCTACTTCATTCCATAGCCTACAAATGTATAAGTCAGACATAGCAGTATGGTGGAATTAGTGTTTTTACACATCATTCTGAGTAGTAACATTAAAGAAACTGCTACCATTATGATTTAAAATCCTATTTTGATTGTTTTTAGTGGGTAAACGTGGACAAGCATTTATGATACGTGAGAAAGCCTTTTATGTTATCGAGACTCTTTAGGTTTCTACATGGCATTCCGTGTGCTCTCCTAGGCATGAATGAAGTGGCCTGGCAGGAGACCAGAGAAACTGATGCATGTGAACGATGCATGTGAACGTGGGTCAGGAAGCCCCGGGGAAGCTGGAGTGGGGGTTGTCCGAGCTGAAACAGTAGCTGGAGCAACACCAGGGCCCAGCTGAGGTGGGAACACTCGTCACACTATCCCTGCAACTGCAGTGTTGGGTGCTTCCAATGTACAGGCACCACTGAGTCTGTGTCTCAGGGTGATGCTGCAGTTGGATGTTTCTTCCAGAGGCTGGTGAGCAGTTGAGTGGTTACTCCAGCAAACGCTGCAGGCCCACAGGAGATAGCATTCATATAGATTGTTCAGTAGGTAGTTTATGTGGTTTTCATTGAAATAGTTCCTGTGTTTTGTGTTGCATCTACATCTTTAAGAAAGGTATACGTGAGTGAAGCTATGTTTTCAAAGCCTGTAGTAACCCAAACTCTGAAACTAGTTTTTTAAAGCAGTTATAATTGAAACTGCATAAAATAATTTGAAATGTTTGGTTTCAACCGTTTGTTTAACTTGCATAAGCATTTTGTATTTCTGTGAGTACCTGTTTTTATCAGAATATCATCAAACCTTTAGGTTTGAATTTATGCAAAGCAGTTGGTGCAGTTTCAAGAGGGACTATCCTCTGGTAGTCTTTATGACAAGTAATATGGGTTTAGCCCACAATCTTTCTTGTTATACTTACAGGTAAAAAAAATACGTTCACTTAAAATAGAAGTAGTAGAATTAAGTGTAGATCAAAACTTAGTTTTCTCCTTTTGCAGACAGTAACCTAGAAGAAAAAAAATCCAGTTTTAAACTTTTAGTCTCAAACATTTAATTGATACAACTTCTTATTTTTTCTTGAAAAACTTCATTGTGAATTTTAGATAGGAATGGCTTTTTTTCCTCAGGACTGTTGCACTGTGCCATTTTTAAGGCCACAGGGAACTTTTTTCACCTTCCCAAGTCCACGGCCTTATGGAATGTGTTCAAAAATGTAGTAGATACAGGAGCAAATGTGAATAAACAAAATTTTATGACTTTAAAAGCAGGAATATTTGTTGTCTGTTTTTTTTTTTTTTTTCTTCCGCTGTTTTTTTCCCATTCTTTAATTTCTTTAAGGCATTTTTTTCTAGTTTTGCTTTTTTATTTTCTTCTTATTACATTGATCTACATAGCAAAATAAAAATTCTTTTCCCATGACATCCTGCTTCATGCTGTATCACATTCTGTATTATACAGAGACTGTAAAGCAGGTCTGTAAATATGAAATTCTACAATATTCTGCTTGCCCACTTGGACACAGATCCCGAGTATGAAAATGTTGGGCTTTTCCTTACAAGCGTTTATTCTGTTATACAGGCAATGGTGCCAGTTTTCACTAGTGCTTCCCATGGTTGATCTGTTGTGTGGATAAAATTTTTTACAGATAAGTAAGTGCTGAGTAACAGTTGCATCTCTCTTCTGCCACCTGCTTTCCATCCCCAGTGGGAATCAGAGCCATGTCTTAATCAGCAGCTTTAATAATCAGTTAGGTGCCTCAAAACGTTTCTGCAGTCCTCCAGCAACTAAATGTCATGAACCTTGTCTGTTTCCTGGTAACTTGAGTGGGGGATGCATGCACAAGTTCTCTTGTGTTTTAAAGGGCTTCAGTGGCCTTACAGGTCATGAAGATTTAGTGAAGGGAAAAGTACTCTTTGCTGTGCATTCTTACCCCAGTGAAAATAGTGTTTTTTCAGCTTGCTCTAATCAGTTCTGCCCATTTTCACTGCTCTCATTCTTCTTTAGTGATATGAACTAACAAAAATCAAGTACAAATCAGGAGACTTTTCCATTCCAGTTATTTGATTTGAGTGTTCTCTGTGTACCAGTGTTTTTTGGGATTTTGTTAAGATGTTTTTTTTTTTTCCCAAGTAGACAACTCTTGAGTTATAAGTACTAAAGAAATGAGTTTTCTGAAATCCAAGTTAATGCAAACTGTAGAGTTGAGATTGTATTCTGTGAGTATTGGGTAGACAGAATCTCTGTGTACATGAATATATATATTTTTTTTAATACATTTAGAGAAATAATCCAAAGAAAATTATTAAATGCAAATATAGTAGATAAATATCACAGAATGGTTGAGGTTGGAAGGGTCTTCTGGAGGTCATCTGGTCTAATCCCCCTGCTTAGGTAGTACCACCTAGAGCCAGTTGCCCAGATAGTTATATACATACATATATAAGAAGTGAAGATACCAAAATCTTTGATTCAACATACATTATCTAAGCTTATCTTAAAAATGTGGATCTTACGTAAATTTTAGTATGTCATAGTACAGTCGAAGAATGTAAGACAGTGCCCAAGTAATAAAAAAGCATTTTAGATAAATACAGCAAGACTGAATAATTTTTATTTTTTTTTGTGAAGACAGTGAAGCCGTAGACCTGCTGATTCAGTTGGAGCTTAAGATGTATAGAAAGTGACATGCGAAAATGGAAAATTGTAAATTCAGCAGGGCTTTTTTAGCAAAAATGATCACAGAAAGACATTTTCATTTTTTGTCTTCTGGGAAGAAACTTGTATAAACCTGAGGCATTAACAGATAAATTCAAGTAAATACAGAATGTGCAAAAAAAAATCTATTTTCTTCTGTACCAGAAGATACCTGATGCTTTTGACTGGCTCTTTGAGTGGTGTGTAGAAGTGGGTTGAAAAAAGAGTTGTTGGGAGCAATTTGAGAGGAACAAATCAACTTGGCTGGAATCACTGATGGGTTTTGAAGAATCTTCAAATTAGGTGAAGTGCTGAAGAAGTTGAGTAACAGAATAAGGTAGTAAGTATACTTGATTAATTCCAAGGAATGAATTCCTGGGAAGACTAGGGAAACATCTTGGTCTTCTGAAAACCATCTGGCATGTCTTCAGAAGAACTGAACATCTTATTAAGCGTAAGCCAAGACTGTCTTCAGTATAGGTGAAAATATGTCTAGTGAGATATTTAATTTTTACCCTGGTTAAAAGGTGGAAGAATTGCTTGTCTGTGTCCATCATCAGGGATTATTGAGAAATGAACTATGGGAATTATCAGCAAAGTCTCAATAGTTGGAAGGCAGTTTATGTCCTTAATAACATGCTTTAACTTTTAGCCAGCCCTGAAGTGGTCAGGCAGTTTGACTTGGAGGTCCCTTTCAGCGGAAATATTCTATATTAATACACAGTAGCATTAGAGGCCATTAATAGTACAGGGAAAGATCGAGTGGGTTATCCTGGAGTTCCATTATACTACTGATGCTTAATGTATTTTGATTTGGAAATTATCAAGACTGTGATGGAAAAATTGCAGGTGCCACACGCATTTGAGAGAAGAGCAAGAAAGGTCAAACACAGCAATTTGAATGGAATTCAGCCCTTAACAGCGATGGAAAAATCTTCTGAATACGTGTGTGGTTGATTCGTTGGTGTCTTAAATTAACTACCCGTTCTGACTCAAAACTGTAATCATTGGCTCATAGAACATTTTAGAATAACAGGCACAGAAATGTGTGATACTGTTAACACTCACATTCTGTCTGTGTTCTAAGGTTGCTTCAGCTGTGGGAACAGAAAATTAAAGTGATGGACAGTGGTTACTCAAATGGCAAAAACTTGGGAAAGTTGAAGTATTTGGCAGGCAGAGTGGGAGGTTATATAGAATAGTTGGTAGCGTAAGGGAGGGCAGAGGCTAGAGGAGCACTCATTTGCATGAGAGATGATATACAAAAGTGTTTGAACGCTCAACTGAAAGGTCATGCATACACAACTCCTCGATACTAGATGTCAGATCCAAAAGTCTTAAATGGAGTCAGGAGATGGCCATTGTCACACTTCATATTAAAACAGCAGCAAATATCTAGTCACTGGCTGGTGGGATTAAGTATAAATTTCTTAATCTAGAAATAGCTGTCCCTGGGTCTCATTCATCTTCCTTTAAAATACTTAAAGGAACTTTTTCCAATAGAACTTTAAATTTTTTCCAGTAATGATGAACTAAGTGCAAAAACTATCTCGCTTGGGTTTTTGACATTTTTTTCTTTCCCTCAAGACCGAAAAAGCACATCAGGCTCTTTGGTAGCACAGTGTCTAAAGACCACACTGTCCACTGCAGCATCATCCTTTCGTCATCCCATGGGACTGCAGATAGGTTAGTGATCTGTCATTGATTCCCATCACTTCTGTAACAAAGAACTGTGTAGGATACAAAGCCTTAGTGATCAGTGGTCAGTCCATAGTATTTGGAGTTACGGAGATGAGGTTTTGCTGAAGCTCAGGCTGTATTTTCTTGGATGTCAGAGAATTTGCAAATGTTCTTCCCATGTGCTGGAGATCTACAGCAGTGTGACATTGCCAAAGCTGTTTGTTCCGTCTTTTCCCCTGTCTGCCTAATCTACTTCCCTCACTTCTGGCAAAGGTACTTAAGCACTTCAGCAATTTAAGCTAAATACATCAGGTTATTCATTTTAATGTGATATTTGCTGCTTCTCTTCTTTCTGCCTTCAGCAGAGGGAAAAGGGTAGGAACTGATGGTGAAAACATACAGAGTCCTGCAGCCAGGTCTGCCAGAGCCTTTGTGTCAGGTCTGAAGAAGCAAAAGTCGATAAGCAAAAGAATTCCAGAGAAGTGCTCTGGTTGTAGCAGCCTTTTCAAAGCATCTGAAGGATAGTGGTGTTATAAACAGGAAAACATAAATTGTGGTTTTGCACAAAGCTTCACTTGAGCTGCAGTTGTTATAAGTCATCTGTGTTAGAATTTACAAACTTGTGGGGAAGTTCTCTGAATAGCTGCTGAAACTAAGAAAAGTCTTTTTTTGGTGGTTGGAGGAAACAAAGGAAAGAGTCTTACTGAGTTTGAGAGTTTTTTAGCACTTTTGAAGTATGGAGGAGAAGCTCTATGTATTAGTTTTTGCAAGTATTCAGCACTACTTCCATGGGGATCTATTAGAATTAATATAGCTATGAGAAAATGTGTGGATGTTGTTAAACTAATAAAATGTGCAAATGTTTAAAACTGTTGTCTTCAGGATGAAATTAACAGTTTCTAGTGAAAAATTTGCCTTGATTTTAAACAATAAGATTGTTTTCTTTGCTGTTCAAATAAGATATTCTAATATGTTTGTATATTGGAAATTGGGAAATAATTTTCCCATAAGAGACCTCACAGTCGTGTAGCCATCCCTTGGAACAATGAGCATAATCTTATCATTCAGGTTGGGAACAACATAATCTGTTTTCTGACTTTAGAGTGGGAGTCGTGTTTCCTGAATCATTAGTTTTTCCTTTTATAGATTCTACTTAAAACTGTCCCTAGAAATTTAAGTGAGCTTGCAGTCCATATTTTTGATTCCTGACTTTGTTTCCAACTTTTACTTGAGGTTAAAAATAAAGTATAACTGTGAAATACAGGTATTTTAAAGTGCTTTCAAAATACCTTTCATAAACAGATACTTTAAGACTTTTTCAAGTGCTAAGCAACTATGCAGCACATAAATTCTCGGCTTTTATTTTTAGTCTGTCGTAGTAAAAGCTCGAGTTTTACCTTAGCTGATGGATGGCTCGTAAGTGTTGTCTTTCTATGTTTGAGTTTGCAGTGGTTTCAGTTTTTGATTTACCTTTTTCTTTAATGAATTACAGTAGCATTTAGCTCCACTTAGCTAGGAACCCAGATTCTGAATGTCAAATACATGATTTAAGCAGCATCTCAGACTTGCAAATCAGTGAAAGTTTTCAAACCTCACAAACTAGGAAAAGAAATCTTTAGACTGGAATGATTTTTCGATTGTGTTTAGGGGAGAGCTGGGTGGAGGGTATTTGATTTGTGTCTTGGAAGATGTTGTGTGCCCTGTTAAAACAACCTCGTTTAATATGTTCTTGGTGGGATTTTTTCCATCATACTAGTGCTGTATAGTTTGGAGCCCGTGTCTTAAGTTTTTCAGGTGAATTTTAAGGTGGTAGCTTTTTGTGTGTTTAAAAAAGTCTAAATGTCTTGCAACGTGCATACGTGAGACATCACCTTGTAACTTGCTTGTGACTCTCGCAGTTCTGGCAGCAGATGTAGCTGGAAAGAGGTAACATGTCTTTCCCTTTTATTTGACTTGAAAAGGCTAAAAAGGAGTATTTGTTACATACTGCAAAATGTTTACATGTAATTCAATTGAAAGAAAAGCATTGAGAACTTTTCTGTGATACACTTCAAATCACTTCCCTAGCTAGAGAGAAGAAAATCACAGCATTGAATTTTGCAGATTTGCATTTTTAGTAGTTTCAAGCACATGGAATAGACATCTCAATGTTAACTGTCATCAGGATAAGGAGAGTAATTGCAGTCACCTGACTGGTGCAAACAAATTATTCCATGTAACATCTGATCTTCAGAGACTTGTTTTCTTAATCACAGTGCCATTTTGATGCATCTCTGTAGTTTCTGACCTTTTCACCAACATTTCAGTGTGCAGCTGATAGTTTCAGCTCTTGAGATACTTGACCAATTCCCACCCACTGCTTGTTGTCTCTTACACCATCAAGCTGTGAACTGCTCCCCCACTTTGTGGATTGTAATATTAGTTGTGTCTTTGTTAAGTATATTCACAAGCACACTTGTGCTTTCTCCAGCTTTTTTGTGCTGACATAGTTCTTGAGTTAGTCTTTAAATTTTCACCCTTTCTGACAAACTTCTTGGGTTAGTCCTTGCATTTTCACTTGCCTCGATGTCTCCAAATACCTGACACTCATGCATTGTTAAGTGTTTTAATGTGAACAACTACTTAAATCTTAACTTCACCAATTCAGTTTCTCCTTGTATAGGTATTTGTAATTTGTCTGATGCTTAGATTGAGAACTCTTTGAAGCAGAGTCCTCCTTACTTTAGTGCTTATTCAGTAATTAGCATAGGGAGACTCTGATTTGACACTACTGCAAAACAAATGGCTTGTGGTCAGCTGTACATTATCTTCAATTCAAATACAGACAAATTATCCTGCATACCTGTGCAGCAATAGCTCTGTGTGAGGAGTTACTGACAGTAGCAGGAATCTGAATAGCAGCACTTCTTCTGGAGGTGATGGGGGCTGGAAGCCGCCGTTGTGGATTTGTGTGCCTTGGAGCCCAGCAGAAAGGGAACCAGAGACCCGAGCTGGCTGCTGAGAGAGCCAGTTGGAGTTTCTATGCATTTTATTCCCATGTGCTCAGTGTTCTAGGTGGGATTGAGTGAGGCCTCATTCCAAACACAGTTATGTGGTTGTGGGATTTTGTCCCAAAGCTAAAACTTTGCCCTTGTGGGTGTATCCTGGGGTGTATTAGAAGGGGGGTGGTTAGTAGGTTGAGAGAGGTTCTCCTGCCCCTCTACTCTGCCCTGGTGAGACCACACGTGGAATAATGTGTCCAGTTCTGGGCCCCTCAGTTCAAGAAGGACAGGGAACTGCTGGAGAGTCCAGCGCAGGGCAACAAAGATGATTAAGGGAGTGGAGCATCTCCCTCATGAGGAAAGGCTGAGGGAGCTGGGTCTCTTTAGCTTGGAGAGGAGGAGACTGAGGGGTGACCTTATTAATGTTTACTAATATATAAAGGTTGAGTGTCATGAGGATGGAGCCAGGCTCTTCTTGGTGACTACCAATGATAGGACAAGGGGTGATGGGTTCAAACTGGAACACAAGGGGTTCCACTTAAATTTGAGAAGAAACTTCTTCTCAGTGAAGAACACTGGAACAGGCTGCCCAGGGAGGTTGTGGAATCTCCTTCTCTGGAGACATTCAAAACCTGCCTGGACACATTCCTGTGTAACCTCATCTAGGCTTTCCCGCTCCTGCAGGGGGATTGGACTAGATGATCTTTGAGGTCCCTTCCAATCCCTAACGTTCTGTGATTCTGTAAAACTTGTTTTAGGCATTCTAGGAGAGTTTTGCATAGACATCCAGGATAAGGTGGTGGGAGCTGTAAGGTTGGGTGAAAATGGTTGCATATGGTCATTCAGACATTTTGCATTTGCAGTATATTTCTTTATATTTTCTTATTCACTTCTATTATTCAAGGTGCCAGGAAAATCAAAATATTTTAAGTTTGGGTCAGTGTTTTTTATTTTGCCTAATCGCAAGTTCTTATCTGCAGGTTTATAATGTAGTTTGCCTTCTTTTTTCATGTGATTAAAATTGGAAATTGGGGTTTACGAAAGTGTATGATGTTGCTTTATTGCATGGAGGAGCTACGTTTATTTTTCTGAGCTACCTTGGTTTGGTACAGTTCGCATGAAAGTTGGGGTGGTAAGGGCCCTTGTATCTCTGTGAAGGTAATGGAAGAATTATGTGAAAGCTTTTAGTGAAGACAATGGATGTTGGAATTCACAGGGAGCAAAGCAAAGTGGTGGATAAACGTGTGAAAGGAAAGAGGGGGGCAGCACATATTTGGATAAATGGTTTGAGGGAATACATTATTTTGGATGAGAACAAATAACCTGGAATTTAAACACCTCGTCAGAAATTTTGCTTGTACTATCACCTCTTTATATTTTATTAGATGGTAATTCAAACGTGGTGGAGTTTTTTTGTCCACAGTTACTGCTTCTACCTATCTTAAGTTCTGCTCTTTACATGCTGATAGCGGCTTTCACATGTAAGTGCTCTTATATTTTTGTCATCTTAAGTGGAAAAGTTGAAAAATTTGGCTTTAAATATGTCATAACACAGATTTATTAATGCCAGTGTTTGAAATAATTTTTTTTGCTACAAAGCATCTATTACTTTGTTTTGAATTGTAAATAGGCTACTTTATTTCCAGTAGCTTAATTGTCATCAATATAAAGTCTTAGTTGTTATTTTAGACTTCTTTTACTTCTTTTGAAGGGCAGCTATGCTGGCCAACATTTAATGAGATATTAATGTCCAAGCTAAGCTTCTGTTCTTACTGAAGTAGAAATGAGGCTTATTGAATTAGAAGTAGTCTCTTTAGGTTTTTTTTTTTTTTACAGTTAGCTGTTTTTTTTCAGTTTTTAGGCAACTGTAGAAATCTATGGTTAGTTTAAATACACATCTTGTCCAAAGACAACATCCTTAGAAAACAGCTGAAAAAACTGATAACAGCAATTTCATTAAGTGTCCTTTCCCCTGCTTTAGACAGATAAAGTAGAAAACACATATGCCTCCCATAGTGATTCTTTTAAAAATGTGTTAGAAGATGCATTCCTTAGTGTTCTCTGGCTGTCTTGGTGGTTACTCAGAGTTTAAAGGCTCAAAGAATCAAGGTAGATTTTGAAGCAGACTGGCATATATTTGAAACTTCTGGGTTTTTCACTGGCATTTTATGCTGGTGATACAAAGAAGTTGTGTATTTTATCAGCAGCTTTCTTTAGAACAACTGGTTATTCTTAAGGTAGCGAGCAGTCTAAAAATGCTGAATTTCTTCTTTGTACTACCCACAATTCAATTAATTGCTAAAGACTAGGTAGCTCCATTTCTTCGTCTCTGGTTTTAACACCACGTTAAGAACATCAGACTGTGTTGGTGTTCCCTGGTTTCCTCTTGCCTGCTGGAGCAGAAAAATGGAAAAAATAAACCCAAAAAACCCCACAACCAACCTAAGCAACAACAGAACTTATTCAAAGGATGCTGGACTGTGAGGGAGGGTAAGTCATGGTTGTAGAAACTTCTAAGCAGGAGAATTACTGATGGAACTTCAGTTTTTGCATCTAGTGTTCTTGAAAACTATATACTTGAAAAAATAATAATGTTATGGGAAACATTGTGGCCATATTCAGGAGGAAAGAAAGTGAAAATAAATGCTCTGAAGAAGGGGATTGCTATATATCCAGAATTGCTGGGGGTGGGAGGAACTTTTCTGGTATCAGTGCTGCAGTAACAAAAAATAAAACTGCTTCCTGGAAATCATCAGAGTGACTTTTGTCATTTCCTCAGCCTGACTTTTAATGGGGGGAAGGCGTGTGTGTGGGTGTGCATATGCGTATGTACAAAATCTTTTTCTTGGTATAAATTATATTGCTTATGATTCAGTTATGTTCCATGGGATTCCTTAAAATCACATTCTTTTTAAGGTGATATTAAAAAAAGACAGAGTTTTTGAAACAAATGTAAAGCTTTTCTTAAACTTTTTGGGCTGAGGGGGAGAGATGCTCAGTTTTGGATTCTCTGGTAGCAAATAGAAAAGAAATAAAATAGAAAATAATTTAAGTACCTAAAGAAAACCCATCAGCAAAAAGAAGCCTTGATTGCAATGTAGAAAGTAAATTCATGGAAATATTCAGTTGATTCTGGGCCTGTACATTCTAATTCTTCTGATTCTTGTTAACACATTTAAGACAAGCTTGTTGACCCTCAATTAGAATGAAAGTTGTATGTTTCATTAATCTTTATAATACATATTGAGATAAATTGTGCCTAGTTCCTGCTGGTGTGTAGATAAAATTTGGGTTTATACAGAGTTTTCCTCGTCAGAAAAGGCAAAGTTTTAAGCCTTTGAGTTTTTTTTAATAGCATATTGCCTAGAGATCTCTCAATTTTTAAGTTTTTTAACCTACTAAATACAGTTTTTTAGTAAGAGCTAATGAAGTAATGAGGGCTGATGTCTCAAAATACCAATGCGGCAAATTAATATCATGTTTTCTTATAGAAGCAGCTGTATAGTGTTATTGCTTTCAGTGTAGAATGGAACAATAATGGTTAGAAATTGGTCTTGTGAATTCCTCTAAACTTCTGTGATGTTACTGGTAGCACTTATTGCTCTGTTATAGGAAGGCGATGCAAGCTGGTGAGCTTAACAAGAAACGTGTAGATTTTTAAAATAAGGGATTTGTTATGTACATATATTAAAGTAACAAGCACCAATTAAATAATGAGCATGTTAAGACAAGATCTGCTATTCAAGTTTCGTTTCACAACTTCGTTTTCGAACTTCTGAATATACTTCGTGTCTTGCTTTTTTGTTTGTGGTATATTTCTGCAGGAACATTGCAGTGAGAAATACAGGATAATATATGCTTGTCTTAGAGTGCAGTAGGGGAAAGGTTAGGAGTCTCACCAAACTAGATGGGATTACACCTAAACTATTTGACATTGAAGATTAAACTTGTACATTTTCTTGTGTGAAAGACAGTTCTTCAGTCAGGGCCCAGTCAGCCCTTTTTTGGAAGAGTTACCTTTTCTCATAGCTCATTTAAATAATAAACTAAAAAATGCATGATAAAATTTAATAAATTGTTTTAATAATTTTTAAAATAATTTCCTGTTAACAAGAACTCATTTTTATGGGATTTTTCTTTGATGTTGTAAAACCATATATAAACGTTTTATCAGTTGCCTCTTCTCAGACTTATTTTACAAATTTCTGCAACATCTATCACCCTGACTTCCTCTTCTGTACATTTCTCAGAAATTCTTCTGAGTAGATAATTTCTTAGAAGATGAAAAGACTTTGAGAAACCTGCTAAGTTATATAGTATGAACTATATGCCCTACTTACGTTGGAATATATCACTTGAGCTCTTCTAATGGAGCAAGTGATGTAACTGTTATAAATAGCTATAAAATCTGGTTTCAGTACAGAAACATTATTACTAATTTATGTGGGGCTGGTGATTCTGCCAGTATTTGACTGTAGGGATCAAAATCCAGAGCTTGAGGACACCTGAGAGTGGTTTAGAAAAACTGGTGCTGGCAGTTCTGCCAGTCTGGGGGCAGAGCTGGAGCTGGTTGGGTGGGCAGACGGACACAGCCTGTGTGAGGGAGAGATAAGTTTCTTATGGCACAGTTCGTGTTGAGGGGGAACAAGTGCAATTACCTGTTTCTTGGAGCACGTTTCATTGCATAGCTGGGAGGAGAACCCAGGGCTCCTGAATCTTGTTAGGCCGATGAGCCATCATGGATCTCTGAAAGAGGTGGCACGATTTGCTTCTTTTTCCTCTGTTTTTCTTGGTGGGAGGTGCTGTCCTGTTATTCTTGCTCTGTACGGTCTGTTGACAGAAGGCTGTGCAAGTAGATACGTAGGTTACAAACTTGGCAGTGACTTGTGAGATGCTATCAAACATAATTTTATGTATATTTTTATATATATATGCTGTTGATAAAAACCTAGGAAATTCTTTTTTCCTGTTTGTATGCTTCCAGATTACTGAAACTCCTATTGAAAAGAAAGCAAGCAAAACATTTGGTCAGTGTTGTATATAAAAGTGTCAGCTCTTGTGATCACCTTGTCCCTTTGTGATTCAGCTTTTTAAGCAAATGGGACAGTACTTTTGCTGAGTATTTTTTTTCCCCCTTGCTAAATGCCGCAGAAGCCCTACCTTGAAATCTGTCAGGCCAACTAAGTTAACAAACCAAATTTGTTTTGTATTAAGGGTCATATGATGCAAAAGCATAACTCAATCTGAGAATATGAGTTAAGTAGCCTAAAATACAGGGACTGAAGAATTATTCACTTGCCTGTAAAAAGTTTGAGTTGGTTTTAGAACAATGTGTTTTAATGCAATGAAAATTGTTAAATACTTACTGGGGGAAGCATTTTGCTTTTGAAACTATAACCATGGAAATGGGTTGCAACTTAAAATTGGTTGCGTGTTTTGTCAGAAATGCCTAACTTGTTTATTTGGACTGCTTAAGGAGCTTGGATATATTTGAGTATTTATTTAAGTCTGCATTACTGTTCTGTATGGTCCTCAGAAAATGTTAACTCTTTCCAAAACGCACATGCCTGTAGATTTTGAATTACTCGGGAGCAACAACTTTTATTAACCAGTTTGGTAGTAAGTGAACCTTTGATTCCCTGGTGCTTCAAAGAGGTATGAGAAGGTGAATCTAGCCAAAGGCAGCTTTAATCAAACAAGTGCCCTGTTTTCCCAAAATGTTGCGCAAAATATTTAGTATTTTGTAACTAACTTGTGTACAAAACAGTTTGGTTGTGATACTAGTAGTTGCCTATTCAGCTGCTTAACAACCTCTGTTGTCTGGCTGCACTATTCTAAACCAAAATAAGGACATGTTAGGTAATTCAACAAAATATATCTAGTCAAGTGTCGGATGGGACTTTACAAGACAGTGTTTAGCTTAATGGAGGGCTGGCAGAATTGCTATGTATTGTGTTTTAAAATACAGCTGTTTTTGTGTTCTTAAATTACTTTAACTTGCTAATAATGCTACATCTCTGCTATAAGCATCTATCATATATCAGGTAAATGCTGCAGACAAGACACCTTGCAGAAAAATTACTAGAAAGGTGTTTTGCCTTAAAGTCATTCAGCAAAAGAAAAAAAAAGTTGAAACATTTGCAATGTAAACAGCATCTTCCCTTTCCAGTCACAGTACTGTAATTACAGGTGTTCTGTGTTCAATTTCTGTCCTGGTAGCACAGCTTGAGCTGCAAAATGCATCCTCCTTTTCTTCATCAGGTGGTTTAGGAATTCACCTGGGAGGGGAGGGATGAGATTCAGAATTTCTTAATGCAGAAAAAGTGGTTTTCTTTCTGGTCGGCTGCTTTAACCACTTTTTGTTTTATAAAATGAAGTCCTATATTTCTCTTTCATACTGTATTTTTTGTTATTATTTTTCTTCAACTCTTTTCTTCAAAGAAAGGGCTGTCTTTGCTTTTTGCAAGAAAATGCTAAGAAGCTTGTTTCAAGCAGGATTCAGGGTTGTTGGGAAGAGTACTTGTCCCTGAATCTGGGTGCCTGGATTGCAGAAATTGATATTATTTTAAGCAGTGTTTCTTGTGGTAATTCTCTATGCAGTCAACAGTCTGCCTTGTGAATTTTGTCCTGAGTTATGTCAGGACACTGTTTCGTGATACCGGTTTATCATCTCATGCCACTGAGCAGGTGCTCCTGCCCCACCTTGCTCCTGATCAGCTGCTTCTTGTTGCTTTCCCTGTGTTGTCTCCTTTTCTAGTGGTCTTGTGGCTGCGGTGGTTGAGCCAGTTCAGCTGGCTGGTCTGCTGAAAACCACATGCGTGGAAAAAAAGAAGGAAAAAAACTTCTACTTGATGATGAAGACCAAGCCCATTGCAAAAGGGAGTTGTAAAAGTTGTTGGGAGGATGGAAGGAGTGTCCTGTTTGTCAGTAGCTGGCTGGATGATCTGGGGGTTCGGGTTGATGGCAAGTTGAACATGAGCCAACAGTGTCCCTGGCAGCCAAGAGGGCAACCGTGTCCTGGGTGCATCCAGCACAGCATCGCCAGCTGGGCAGGGAGGGGATTGTCCTGCTCTGCTCTGCACTGGTGCGGCCTCACCTGGAGCACTGTGTGCAGGGCTGGGCACCACAGGATAGAAAAGATATTAAGCTACTAGAGAGTGTCCAGAAGAGGGACATGAAGTTGGTGAAGGGTTTGGAGAGCAAGCCGTGTGAGGAGCAGCTAAAGTCACTTGGTTTGCTCAGCCTGGAGAAGAGGAGACTAAGGGGAAACCTCATAACAGTCTGCAGCCTTCTTACAAGGGGAGGAGGAAGGGCAGGAGCCAAGGTCTTATATTTTAGTGACCAGTGATAGAACCCGAGGGAATGGCAGGAAGATGTGCCAGTGGAGGTTTAGGTTGGAAATGAGGAAAAGGTTTTTCACCCAGAGGGTGCTGGACACTGGAACAGGCTCCCCAGGGAGGTGTCGTGGCCCCAAGCCTGACAGTGTTCAAGAAGAGCTGGACAATGCCCTCAGACACATGGTGTGAACTGTGGGGTTGTCCTGTGCAGGGACAGGAGTTGGACTCCATGATCCTTTTGGGTCCTTCCAGCTCAGGACATTCTATGATTCTGTGCTCAACTCTCTGAGGAACTCAGTTTATTGCTTGAACATTGCAGCATTGCTGATTGAAGATTGCCTTGTGTATATAGTGTGAGGTAATAGTGAAATATGGTAGAAATGAGGTAACTGGTTTTAGGAGTTTTGACAGACTAAAGGTTGTGTAGGCCTCTAGATTAAATTACTTTGTAAATTTCAGGTGGAGAGAGAAAGAGTGAAAATTTTAGGAATAGAGAGACTGCCAAAAATATAACTTTACATTTGCTCCATGTTAAAATCTCTTTCCTAATACTGTGGTGAAGAATGGACTAATACTAGCTGGAATGTTGTACCCAGCTTCTGTGTAAGGGTATTGCTATGTCAAAGGAGATGTTGTGGATATGCGTAAGCCGTTCTATCTATTTAACAGCAGTGTGTGAGGAATCGTTATACCTTAAGACTCATTTGGTGTGTAGTATCCCTTTGTGTGTAATTTGGGGGCTCTGTGGGATGATCTGATGTGTATCAGAAGTCTGGAACTGTTGCCAGCTTCTCTCAGTTGGAAAGGCTTATTAGCATTGAATTCTTGAAAACTAAAGATTAGATAGCAACTAATTCCAAAAGCAGGTAGGTGGTAAATGGATAAAGAGGAGTCTCCAGAGTTATTTAGAGTAAGATGGAAAAAAGAAAAAAGTAATCAACCAAAACCAGGAAAAAACTGTAAATGTTGAGCAGTATGTTTCCTACATCTCTTTTATTTATACATTATTCCAGATGACATGGAATGAATAAAAATAGAGAAAAATATTTTTGAGCGTTCTGAATTTGAGGTAAAAAAGTACAGCTTAAAAATGTTTATTTCTGGAGCATATGAATTACATGAATATTGGCATTGAACTAGAGAAAACTAAACTTCCTGGTGGTACAGATGATCTCAACCAATGTTTCTCCTTCGGGTAGGGGGGCTTGGCTTTATATGTAGTAGATCTTGCTGGGTTGTCACTATTCGGGATGGCTTTTAGTGATAGAGCTAACACTGAAGAAAGCAGATCTTCGAAAGAGATTAATGCTGCCTCTGTTTTCCCCAGTCTGTAAACTGATCTGTGAAACGTGTTCATGCTATAGGACAGGGTTTTGTGGGCTGCTCTTTTTGAGGGAACCACAATGAGACCCACTTTGCTACAGTAAAAGGGTTGTATTATTCTTTCTATTGCTGCTGATAGCAATAGATAACATTAACTTAAATTTCATGTTTGTTAGAGGAGGTACAGTGAGCACAATCTGTGTTCAGTGTCCTGCAGTTTATTTAGAGTTTCAGAAAACCCCAAAACAAACAAGCAAAATTATACATCTTTCAAGTTTAGTTGTTTTTTAACTAACAGTGATTTGGATAGCGTTCATGGTAAATACAGTTTGGCAACCGTTAGTTACAAATTTCGTTTAGAGATACTGTTAGAGCAAAACCACCTTTTGAGACAGAAGTACCTAATTTACTATTCGATTGTAATTGAAACTAAAGTGCCTGACTTCAGCATGGGCAGTGGCTTATGGTAAAATAATCAATTCTCTCAGATTGTTAGAAATCTTGTGGAGTTGTACAAACTCAACTTTTGAAAAGACATTTGACTAATGGATCACTCTTTTGTTTTTTCCCCCTTCAGGTTCGATCTGTGGATGAGATGAATCATGAGTTTCAAGCTCTTGCCCTAGAATCTCGGGGAATGGGAGAGGTAATTATTGAGAGCTGAAAATCCAGTTGGTGGTTTGGAAATGTTGGTAAAATTTAAGAAGTCTTAAACAATATTACACGAAGCAAAGAGCTTCTGTTAAGATCAAATTGATTTTTCAGGCAACTGAAGAGTTCTGTTCTAAAGTGAAGTTAAACTAAGTGCTTTCCAAGAACACTGGGATGGTTGTTGACTGGATCTACCCTGTTACTATGTCTTAGTAGGTGATTGATACACTTGGGGAAGTGACAGGAAAATTTATTTGAAAGTTCGTGCAGTTCTGTGAAATGAGGCCTATTTTCAGTGTCCCTGTATCTAAGCTGGGGAAGCAATTGTTTACTGCCTCTGAGAAGCCAAGGAGACGAGGATCTGAAATAGGTTTGGCTCCAGAAAAAGTGAAAATGGCATACCCTACCTAGCAGAAATGTGTGGTGATTTACTATTTTTTTTTTTAACTGGTAATTACTACTTAAAAGAAGATTTTAACCAGGCTTAAGAGTGCTATTGTGTATTTTAGCTAGAGTGAAGGACTTTTTTGATTGGTGTGGTTTGTTTGGGGTTTTTAAGTCAGTGTGCTTTGGGGGCGGGGGGTAATTTGAGATCTTGGGGGATGACGTAGCTCTTTCAAAGCAATTCCCTGAACTGTTTAGAAAGAGATCAGCGTGTGTTGGGCTTACTTGTCCTGTCAGGACATAGTAATGAAATAAAATCCCATTGAACTATGATTTCTAATACCGATCCTTTTGTCTTGCTGGATATTTACTTAATTCAGTTGGTAATTAAACGAGTGACAATATTTCAGCTTAACTTTCTTACAATGATGATAGGACTGTGATCTCTTCAGAAACCATAACTTATTGATGAAAAACAAATTCCATATTCTAGCTGCTGAACACTTCTGGGCTGGCACATGGCTCTTCTTTCTTGCTTTTTTCACTTTAATGAAGCATTTAACTGATCAGTTTGCTTTTCAGCAATTTTTGCTTCATCCAAGGGTTCCATGTTGGCTTTCTGGAACCATCTCACATTTGAAAAAGCAGAAATAGATGTCCTGTTCTTTAGAAAGCTGAATAGCCACATTGGATATTCTTGCTTCCCCCTTCCCTCCTGGCTTTTAAAACTCTTCTTGAAAGGTAAAGCTGTTAGTAGGATGTCTGTGATAGAGCAGGTGGGTAAAGTTCGTACTGGTGTTGGTTCCTTTGTCACCCACAAAGTGCTCTGAGAGACTGAAAGCAGTGAAAGTAAAGGATGACATGAATCCTGGCAATTAAATTGAGGTATAAATGACTGCTCATACAGATCGTCGCTTTATGTTATCTCAGATTGAGGGAGATCATAATTATGGAGAGTATTTTGTTTGCTTTCATGGTATTCTGTGAATCTGTGAAAGCCAGTGATCTCATACAGTAATATGGCATCAGAAATTGATACTATATTGTGACCCTGCACTTATTAGGTTATGTGTTTCATTTCAATGGTGTCTTCCAGGTATCTTGAGGGTAATACACGTTCACATAGCTAGGTAGACTTACTCAGTAATTTTCTTAATGTATTGTACGACAATTAAGTAGTTCTGGGATAGATTCCATGGCTGTTTTAAACTTCTTTGTGATTATAACATTCCAAAATATTAAAGAAAATGTCCTTACAAATACCCTTGTAAGCTAGAATTGGTAATTGTAGGTTCTTAACTTGCTGTCCTCTGTCTACTTTGAAAGGTGTGAAGGGGAGTTCATGTCAGGTGATCTAGCTATTGGGAAGTTGTTCTCTTCCTCATTTTCTCTGTCTGGATAGATTTTTCTCTGAAATTTTTCTTATTCATAATTCTAATCCTTCTTTTTTTTGTGTGTGTGGGAGACTGGGAATCAGTACTTGACATTAGGAGGCTGTTCATTGCTAAAATCAAGGCTGTCTGTGCATCCTGAACAAGTTGCTCTTCCGTGTGCTGATAAGTGTGTTTTCATTGTACCATCATGCACTGGCAATAGTAGAAATGGGAAGTTCCTCTGAGCTGAGCTCCATTCAGGTGGGACTTGGAATCAGTCACTATTGGGAACAGGACAGTGTAATGTGAGCCAGATGTACGGGTTCTTTGAGCTGTTTCTGTCTTGCAGTTCTTTGTTAATTTACTCTGTAAAGAAAAAGACTGAAGTTTTATTAGCGAGACATCTGCCGTATTGCAGTCATCTTTTTCTAAATGTCATCTTTTAGCTGCTAGATTGGGTAAACACAGGTTGTGCTTCTGGCTCCAGCTCCCAAAAGCTATCATGACCCTTGAGGCTGTGGTAATATTCTGAAGAAATACTGACACAAGGTGCTATTTCTTTCCTCTAGGCATAGTGGGCCTCAGGATTGTTAGTGTGACCTAATATAGTCGTACATAAAATTAATTAGCAAACGGAAAACTAGATATTTTTTTATAATGTTTATTCTTAAAGAAACTTACAGGATCAGGACACACACAGATTTCATTTATGGGGACAAGCTATCCATTTCTGGTGTCAAAATCTCATTCAGAGAGATTGTAGAAGGCTCTGATCTTAAAAATAAATTTAAAAATATTAAAAAATCCTTCTTGAAGAGCCAGTAATCGAGACTGTAGAGTTACTTAGCAGAGCTGGTGAAGAGGCAGCTTTAGCATAATTGGTTATTATCTATGTGTAGAAAAGGGCTTTGTTCATCTGGCAGAGACATAGCAGGGATCAGTGCTGATACTGAAAAAGACACTTTAGAGTACTGTTGGAGGAGATTAGTAAGAGAAATGGCAGTCTTTTCCATTATTTTGAATGAGGTTTGGATGTATCTTTGTAAAATTTCTCTTTTATTGGATTAGATGCAGGAAATATTGAGTAAAATGCATGTTATCAAAGGGTAAAGCATGGTGATTTTAGCTACTTGTATTAATTTGTGATGACTTCTCAATTAAGTCTTTTTCCAGGAGTCCTAATTAAGTGGGTTCTTCTTCTTGTCTGTTATAGAGGAACAAACTTGTTTTGTTTTTCTGAAAAGTTCTCTTTTTTGAGTTCCATAATGAAATAGTTGACAGCTGCTTGGGCTGCTCATTTACATGGTAGTCAGATAGCTAAAACATCCCTTTAAAAAGAGCATAGTCTATGTCGTAGCCATCATCTGTCCAAAAAATGTAAGTAGTAAATAGAAATCACTGGCCCTCTGGGAGGCACAAAATTGTAAACTTAAAATTTTTACACAAAGTCTCTCAAATATTTAAATAAATGGGTTGGGTTTTTTAACTTTTTTTTTTCCTATAAATCTGTTTGATCTTCAGTAGGATACAGTTTAAATTTATCCTCTTAGAGGTATAGATGATGCGTTATATTTTGTGTTAGATATTCTATGTCCTTTGTGTACTAGTGTATGTGAAGACTGCAAGCAGTTGAATCAATCTGTTGGGAATTTGAGAGTAGTAAAATAAATGCTGACTTTGAGGTATTTATGTTAGTGTGCTGCTTCTGTCACATCACACAAAGTTTTTTGTCCTTGAACACAGTATGAGAAGAGATCCTGATCTGACTTGAAACTTTCTGCTTTAGAAGTAGTAATGAGCAAAAATCATACAGCTAATTGTGATGGTTGACATGTGGAACTTCAGATTTGAATGTCACAGATTTCTAAGCAGCAGATTCCTGTGGTCTAAAGGAGGTGACTTGCCACTGTGTGTGTTAGTTGCTTTCTGATATTTGGAACATGATACATTTCTAAGTGAACAGAACTTTACAATGAACTTCTGCTGTTCCTGGTTATCATGATAGTGTTAACTAAAGGCCAAGCTTTTGAGCCAACATGCAAAGAAGGCCATGATAAAGTTTCTGAGAGGAATGACTTGGGTTAACACAGGGATTAATTTGATCAGCCATTTTCACAGCTGCTTGTATATTCTGTATCTCTCCTTCATAACTTCAGAATCTCAGTGTTCTTGGGGTCATCTGAGAAATTTATACAGCATCAGCTTCAGTAACAGAACATAACTTTTAAGTGTTTATAATTATTTCTTGGCAATGTGTGCTTCCTTATGTAAAGCTGACTTTGATATCTAAAATGGAGTACTTGTATATCTTAATAGTCTTGCTGTTTCCTGCCCATCTCTAAGAATACTTTAAATAAAATGGTTTTCTGTTTTGGAACAGCTTTTACCTGCCAAAAAGTTTTGGGAACCTGATGATTCAGCAAAAGATGGACAAAAAGGGATATTCCTTGGTGATGAGTGGAGAGAGACTGCATGGGGAACTCCTCGTAAGTCATTGATGTACATGTATTGAAAAATGAGTCATGCTTAGTAAATGTTATTTCAAAGTGAATTAATATGATAAAATTTAATTGTCTATTAAATTTGATTTTTCCTTGAATTTTAATTGTGAAAATGTATACTGCACTGGTGGTTGTGTGCCAATAACACTTTTTGAAACTGGGGTTTGGAATTTCTTATTTAGTTTAGTTTTGCTCATGTTTAATATAGTCACTGTAATGAAATGCAAAAAAACATTACAAGTGGTATTTAAAATGTACAATAATTTTTTTTATTTATTTGTTTTTAACAGACCATTCTATGTCCCAACCTATTATGGTACAGAGAAAGCCTGGACAGGGTTTTCATGGAAACAGTGAAGTAAATGCTGTATTGTCTCCACGATCAGAAAGTGGTGGCCTTGGAGTGAGCATGGTAGAATATGTGTTAAGTTCCTCTCCAGCTGATAAATTGGATTCCCGGTTTAGGAAAGGAGCTTTTGTAAGTAATGCAGCGTGTTAAGCTTGCATAGTTACCTACTGTGGTCTTACTGTCTTGTATGGTTATATTTTCTACTTTGTCCATTTTCCTTTTTTTTAACTCTTTTCTTTAGAAGGAAGTGTGTAGTTTCCGTCTGTCTGTCTGCCTTGGTTGAAGGGGGCAGAAGAGGGAAGTGGTTTGGGAATGTTGGCTAAATAGCTGTCTTTAAAAAAGTACTTTCCTAACACCTTTAAATAAAGGTAGGAAAAAGATTGCAAATAGCTTAATTTAAAATGTGTGATGGGCTGTATTCTAGATCTTCCTGTTCTGTGTTTCCATATGGGTTTGTTTTGTACTAGCTGTTGTAACTGTATGAAATAAACTTTATCTAATTCGAAGTGTTACTGCTTTAACAGCACCGCTATAGTTAAGGTTGAGTTAGCTCTTCCATTATAAATCTTGGCGTTCCTTTTCACCTTTTGGCAGTTATTAATTGGATGTGGTTTAAACTTGATGACCACGTTACCCACCAAATGCAATTTCATTGAAAACAAACTGTTTGTATTGTTTACGTACGCTGTAGTGTAGAATTAGGTCACCTTGTGGTGCTCCTATTGTGTTCTGTTCAATATTCAGAATCAAACAGATTCTTTTTCCTCAGGGCACTAGAGATGCTGAAACAGATGGACCTGAGAAAGGAGATCAGAAAGGCAAGGCTTCTCCATTTGAGGAGGACAAAAACAGAGATCTTAAACAAGGAGATGATGAGGATGTTACTAAAATAAATGGCAGAGGTTTGCCAAATGGAATGGATGCCGATTGCAAAGATTTTAAGTAAGCCTTTAACTGTTTCTCAAGAAGACAAGCATGTCTCTTAAGGACATTATTACAGTTCTGGTTTGTATGTCAGCTTTAAACATTACCCAGCCGCAGGCTGATTCCTCCTACCTAATGTCCTCCCTTTCCTGCTGTGCCACATGTTTCTTAGGATGTCATTAATGTGTGTGTCAATTCTCATGAGACAAATTCATCTTAATATAGTAATTACTCAAAGTATAAATGGGTACTTTCAAAATGTGGTGAATTAAAGAGGGATGACAACTTTAACCCTTTTAATTTCAAACTGAATTCCTTTCTTTCTGTGCTTCTTTTTAATACTCGGTAACTTTTGCATCTGATTGTTGTTGTAGACAGTAAGTCCTACAGAATTTTAACTTTCCTTCTAATTTTGCTAGTGAATACCACAGCCTAACACAATTATTTCGCCACAAAAGTCTTTATGGAAATGATTTATTTGACTAAGTCGAAACAATGGGTTTCCCTATTCACATAGTTAAATGTCACCTATGCACAGGATAGAATGGTGTTATGGCTTGATTGTTTTCTTAGGTTAAAAACAAAAAAAAAAAGGGACCAAGCTTGAGCTATTGAATGGTGAATTCCTATATGATAGTACAGCCAGTCTGTTTTTGCATAATACTGATCTGCATTTTTAATTGGGTATTTTTAAAGGACTAACCTTTGTTTTTAAATGACTGTGATGTATTGGTAACTGTCATACAGAAGAATTAACAAGATCAGGAAACTTGAGCGCTGCTCATAAATTTGTATTGTTGTGATGAATGTGACCAAATAGTTGTGGTTTCATTAGTTCATAATTGAACAAGTATATTAAAATGGATGTTTGAATCCCATACGTAAGTATTTCCTACCCTTTAAAAAATGTATTTTTCTAAGGCTAAGGAGGGATTTTTCAAGTGAATTTCTCAAGAAGTATTGTTGAAAAGAATGTAATATCAGGCATGTTAGAAAGCTCAGATTAGCTTCTTTCGGATGCATGCTGCAATATGCACAATGAACAAATATGCCTTCAATATTACATGTAGAAAACGCAGAATAAATTTTGTCCTGCTTTTCTTTACCAGTATCTACTTGAGTTTTGAAATAGTTGCTTGCAAATTACCTTTTGTGTTATTTAAAGAGAGGAATTACAAAAAAAATTCAAGTGCAAAAAAGCATCCAAAGCCAGTAAACCTCTCAAAAAAATAAAGCCATTTAATGTAAATGGACTGTATATAGTGGTGGCATAAAGCCCTCCAAACAGAGGTTTATAATTGAAGCATTGACACAACTTTAACTATAGCAACAGAACAGCACTAATATATGGAGCAACCTCTATTAGAAAAATTATTAACAAAGAAACTTTGTCCTGTCCTCCTCTTTGTATTTTTATTGTACTTACAGCTTTTCTTAAACTAAAATATGTACTGAAATAACTGCCTTTTTTCCTTTTATTCTTCACTTTATGGGTACTGTACATCATTTGGTAAGAATAAGGAATATTAAATGGCTCAAACTCAGGTTTCGTGTGTTGAACAAGACATGGTTGATAGCTAGGATCCTTAGATGGTAGCCAACATATTATAGACGATTGTCATGAAGTTGGTTATTACATTTAAAAAAACCCTAGAGTAACTGCTTTATCTTTGAAGTGTTTTGTCCGCAGTAGTAGTTCATACAGTATTGTTGAATAATCTCACTGAAAGACTGTGTATTGGTACAGTCTTTAGAGTTGGTATCAGTAAATACATAATTGTTGGCAGATTTCTTTGCATTAATCTTGTGCTTCAGTGAGGAACAGATAAGATACTTCAACTTTGGAGCCCCGGAGAGGGAGGAGAACAGGTAGTACTAAGGCTGCAAGGTGGTATTTTGCATTTAAGCCCAGTTTTCACAAATAAAGCAAACTTAACCAGAAGTTGTATGTTTCCTGAGAAACAATATAGAATTATGGAGTTCTGCCAGCACAATAATAGTGTTAAAGGATCATAGATTCTCTCGCACAACTCCTTCCTAGTAGTTGACTTAGCAGTCTTGGTAGTCTTTAGACTTGGTAGTCTTTAGACTTGGTAGTCTAAATATTATGGCCTGACACATGAGATGGGCTACCACTCCCAATTAAGGTACCGTAGATTGAACCAAATATAGGGTTGGGAATATGCTTAGGATGTGAATCCCTAGACATCTCACTTCAGGTGTTTCCATGTAGGTGTTTATAGGTGCACAGAAATTCCCCTGTACTCAGTGGGGCTGTACTCAGTTCAGCTGGTGGAGATGAGAGAACAATTCGGCTTTTATCCCTAAAGTAAACACCTACTGACTGGTTAGTTGAGTTGCCATCTGTGCTCTGTCAACGGCTTTGACTAAATTTTCATCACTTCTGGTGGGAATTTAACCACTAGTGCACCTGGAGACGTGTCAGGATACTTTTCTACGTCTCATTTGCCACCAACCCTTAATGTTTGGAAACAACTACCAGGGGTTTGGCACAGTAAATGATTTCCAGCTCCATATTTCTGTCTTACTGTCAGCAGAAATCACAGACATACGTTTTGCCTCATCCTAAAGATTTTTCTTCTGGAACAACAGGCTGTATTTATTTTTAGGGAAACTGAGATGAGTTTATATTAGGAATGCTTTTTTCCCCCATACCAATTATCTGGTGTAGTGCAGTCTATTACATGAGTTGTGTAAGAAATGAAATGTTTTAGTCAAATGCTAAATAAGGTGGTTATTAGTCCATTTTACTTAAGGTAAAAAAACGTATTGTTTGCTTTTGAAATATGAAAGATACTTGCTATATTGTATGTTTGTCTTTTCCAGTTGAAGTTTTATTGTCTCTTTCCTTTGACATGAGATGCACTTAGCCATTTCCTTTTTACTTTCTTTTTTTAAAAAATTCTAATCAATACACTTTCTAATAATTCCTGAAGCTCCCAAAGTGTAACAGACATCCCAAAAGTTACAGCTGACCACAGTTCACTCCATTTCACTCAAAACAGCATCAAAGATTAGTTTGTTTTTCTCACAGTGATTTGAAGAGGTTTAAAAAATAAATAAAATTGTGCTTTGAAATGAAAGATGTCCTTTGTCTTGAGCCGTCAATACATGCTGGTTAAAATTGGTCTGTCACTTCCTTTTGTAAAGTGTCTTGAGTTCAGAGATCCTTTTAAAATAGAAATGCTGTACTCTGTCCATGGGCAGCTTTATTTAAGACTGAAGAGTCTATCTTGAATTATTTCTAAACAGTCGTACCCCTGGAAGTCGACAAGCCTCCCCAACAGAAGTAGCTGAACGCTTGGGCCCCAATCCCAGCACCACAGAAGGATTAGGTCCGCTGCCCAATCCAGCCGCCCACAAGCCTCTGGTAGAAGAATTTTCAAATCCAGAAAATCAGAATCTAGATGCCATGGAACAAGTTGGTCTTGATTCTCTGCAGTTTGACTATCCTGGCAATCAGGTACAAATGGACTCTTCAGGAGCTACTGTAGGACTTTTTGACTACAATTCTCAGCAGCAGGTCAGTACTGGACTTGAAAACATGGCAGATTGGTCCTTTAAGTTGTGCATTATCCTCTTTGATAATCAGTCATTTAAGCATATAATGTATTTAATTTTGTCTGTGACTTGCTCAAAGGCAAATAAACGTGTATTTAATCTAGAAGAATACTGACGCATAATCTTCTAGTTTAGTAACTTATTAGGATAGAAGCTTGCTTTAAAAGCTTTTGTAAGTGTATCATAGCCCTGACTGTTGAAATGCATCTCTTTTTTCTTTTCCAATAGCTTTTCCAGAGGACTAATGCTCTGACTGTCCAACAGTTAACAGCAGCCCAGCAGCAGCAATACGCGCTGGCTGCAGCTCAGCAGCCACACATAGGTGAGGTTTTTGTGAACTAGAGCAGGCATCCCTGCCAGGAGTGGGTGTGTTGCTTTGTTGGAATCCTTTCTAGTTTTACCCACAGTATTTTAATTCAAATGGATACTGATCAGTTGGCCCACTTTAGTGGTTCTTCTGAAAACTACCCAGACTGTCCTGTCCCTAGAGAAAGTTTTCTGTTGTGCAAATTTAGCGTATTTTGAACTGTTGTGTACAAAGAAATAAAAACTATTTTTGCTTTTGTAGCACGGTAGTTGGATTTTATGGGGGGAAACGTTAAAAACTTTTCTGCTACAAGTACTGATGTGCCGGCTTTATTTACTATAATAACAAAAATATGCAATTCTGTTATTCTGTTGCAGTTTAGTATTTTTGATAATCCAGTTAAAAACCATTATATAGTAGGATTTTGAAAACAATTTTATGTTGATTAGTTTATTCTTGTCAATGGCACCTTCTGAACAGATAGTCCTTTATTCTTGTGGATACCTTTCTTTGTGACAGAATTATTCTTTAGGGAGCATTTTTTTCTGTCCCTTTATAGTAATTCAGTGAATGAATTAAATGCAGTTCTCGGTGTGCTGGCAACTCAACAAGGAAGCTGTGTTTCGGTGGCAAGAGTTTCATGTTTGGAATGAGGGAGGTTGGAATGCATATGGAAACCATTATTTAAGGAAGGGAGCTCCTCACGTACTGACACTGTAGGACAGGTTTAAAGATTCCTGCCCTTGCCACTCTCCACCACGGGGCTATTGAGCTGTTTGCATCTGTCTCCTTCCTCTGCGAGGCAAAAAGAGTTGTCAGGATCAGAAGCAGGAAGCAGCACCTCTAAAGGAATATGTTCGTGTTCTCCTGCAATATGTTGACAGTTAAGTTTTCCCACCGTTTTGTTAAGCTGAATTGTAAGGCTTATTCAGGCAGGAATTGGCAGGCTAAACTGGAGTTTAAAAGTGTCAGCTCTTTAGTGTTATGTAGCTAAGACACTAGGAGCATGGCAGATTGAGATGTTTGTGAGTCCACAAGTCCTGTCTTCTGCCTGTCTTTGACTTCTGGATTGTAGAGAAGCCCCTACTTTGTACAGAGTGACTGAGCAGTCAGCTGAGTCTTGCCCCTTTGAAATGCAGCACCTTCGGATATGTGTGTTAATAGAAACTTAGCAAGAAGCCTCCTATTTTGAAAGAGAAATGTAGTTCAATGGGCTGTGTTTGCTGGACTAGTTACTGCCTCAGTGTTGGAGTAAGTCCATGAACCTGACTGATGTGGGAAACCCTGGGTAGCGATGCTTCGATGACTCTGAGTTTCTACAGTTGTCTCCTTGCGTTACAGTCCTGAAATGTAGATTCTTGAAAGTGAGATAGCATCTCATAACTGGCTGTTTAAAAGTCAGGTATTGTTATTTAAACTATCTGGTGAGATTTTTTTTTTCCTATTGTCAGTGAAAAGAGATTTGTATCTCTAGCAGGTGATTCATTCTATCTGGCTGATTCGCTCAAGATTTGTCTGATACAGATTCAGTTGCAGAGACTAGTGTGACTTAGTTAAAGTTGGGCAAGGTAAATTCCACTTTGAATAATCCCTTGTATGTAAGGGTGGGTGGATAAGTATGAGATAATTTCCTTTGGAGTCTGTAGATCCAGCAAAACAAAGCTGTTAGGCACTGGGATTAGCAAGAAAGGACCAGTGTTGATTTCTGTAGCAGCGTACCTGCTCCAAGAAACTTCTAAAGTACAAGCAGTTCTGATTTCAACAGAAACACTTTGTGATTTGATTGGTTTGAATGTGATGATGATGCTTGCTAAGTATGTTAGCTATAATTAAACTCTGTTTGTTACTGTAGCGGGCGTATTCTCAGCAGGCTTGGCTCCAGCTGCTTTTGTGCCAAACCCATACATTATCAGTGCTGCTCCTCCAGGTACTGACCCGTACACCGCAGCTGGATTAGCTGCAGCAGCTACTCTGGCAGGTAACCAAACACTTTCTGGTGTCTGTCTTGAATAATTTTACTGAATGAAATCAGAAAAAAGCTGAAATCCATCCTGCTAATTCTCTGTAGATGTCTTTCTAGGAAGGAAAGACTTGTAGGAAAATTAATATTGCTGTTTTGGAAAGATTTACTAAAATGTAAAGGGATTCAGTTTTTATTATGTGGATTCTGAGTGTTTCTTTCCACTGGACATTTATATGCAAGAATTAGATTTGTTCTGTTCTAAAAATGTTTGTCCTTAATAAGGTTTCATCTGACATCAGTAGTACGTATTATATTCGAAAGACAAGAAAACTAGCCTTCTATGTTTTAACTCGGTTGGATTAACGTTCTAATTGCAGGTTTTCTCATTCCTAGTGAGCATGAGAATAAAGATGGTCTCCAGCATGCTAAAAGGCCCAGACAACAGATTAAGCCCAACCCCAGGAAAATATCTTAAAATGTTCATAGATATCACTGTGAAACACTACTGAGTATTGAAGTCCCAGCTAATGTTCAGACTTGAGCATAACATTTTGAAAAAAAACAACCTGTATCTTCAGTTAGTGGTTTTACAGGAAAGGCAGTAAAAAGAGTCAAAATATACATATACATAATGCATTATGTGTATAACACAATGATGCAGAGAGCTCATCCTTCTGTGTTTATCAATAGACTGGAAGAGGTAAGCGAGCCCACTCTGAAGAGTGTGACGTAGTACACAGGGGAGACAGAGGCAGTAGTTGTGTTTATGAGCAAAGGAAGCACGCAGAAAGGAGGAATAACACATGATCAAGGTTTCTGTCTGTCACTGTCAGAAGGATGAATTTGATTCATTCTGTGATGTTCTAAAACAATCTTTTTATTCTAACCTTGGAAACTGATTTTTGAGTGTTCTTTGGTGTGTACAAGCTTTGATTACTCTTTTTCTTTGTCACCTGAGCCTCACAAGGGTATTTTTTTCATAGAGAAGGTATAATTTGATGTGAATCCTTTAAATTAACCCATGTGTGTCCATGTATCACTTTGGCTAATATGGGAATTAATTTCTCTTTAATACTGATGTCTCTTTTGACGTTTAGAGGTTAGATCAATGAGGGATGCTACGAACAATATAAACAATTACTTTAACTAGCCTCAATAGATGGAATAATTATTGTTTCTGGTTTTAGGTCCTGCTGTGGTTCCGCCTCAGTATTACGGTGTTCCATGGGGGGTGTATCCAGCCAATTTATTTCAGCAGCAAGCTGCAGCAGCAAATACCACAGCAAATCAGCAAGCGGCTTCACAGGCACAACAAGGACAGCAACCGGTATGTTCTTCATAAAAAGATGTGCATTTAAAGCCTTACCTTAACATTTTCATTATATAAGGATCAGCTTCTAGGAAACTTTACATAATTCAGATGTTGTGTTGTATCAAATAATAAATGAATAGTAAAAATTCTCAGTTTCCTTACATTACTGATCATAGCTTCAAAAATTCATTTACTGCATGCTAAATATTTGTCTTATTTTGCAGTCCAAATTTTTAAAATAAGAAATATTTAAAATAATTTCTTTAATCCAGGTTACTTTGCTGTTATGTTTATGTCTAGATAATGCTGTCTGTACAGTTACTCAAAAAATAATGTAAAGTTAAAAGCTCATTTAGAAAGCTAGCATAAGGAGATGAAAAGAGATGTTTTAACAGTTTTAGGAGGATATTTTTCTCTTAAGCTTGGGAAAAAATAAACTGTGTTTTTATTAATTAACTGGCAAATGAAACGTTAGAATTTTTTTGTCTCTTTAAAAAGTAGGGAAATAAAGTTGTTACCAGTAGTTTTGTTGCTTCATGGGGAAGAAGGATCACCCCGTATATTTTTCTGTGACAGAATAGCTATTGCAACATTACTATGTGCTATATGTTATTTTTGCCTTAGTAAATCACGTGTAAGCCATTGTCACAAGAACTCATTGACACTTCCCTTTTTTTTTAAGTACCTTTAATTTCAAAGCTAATTTTCTATTGTTACCCTGAGTACGTTTGTAGAACTGTCATATGATCTTTCAGTATAAACAAATGGCCTTTTTCCACAAAGGCAAAACCCAGATCTTATCACGATCTTATGTGTGAATGATTGTGTGTGTGTGTGTGTTTGTTTTTCTGGCAGTGTAGTTAATTTCAGTGCCATTCGTATAAATGTAACATGAGAAGTGACTTTGAGTTACCGTGAAGTTCCAGAGTAGCTTCATCACTGTTTTAATATTCAGTCCTCCTGCTGATTGTTATCAGTGAGCTGCACCTATAAGTGAATGTATATAATTTCTCAAGTGTTTTTATTTTTCTTTCTTTATAAAATTAATATCCAACTTATGCAAAATCACATGGAAGATATTTTGTGGGGATATACTTTAAATTGTATTTCTGTCTTATTTTGAACCTGGAAAAGATTATTTCAACCAAGAGGAATAGAGTGGTTGCAAGAATTTAGATTGCTTTTCAATCAGATTTCCAGAGATATACTGTCATAACGTAATAAAATAAGCCTGTGTTACATGGTGATGGAGTTTTATGTGAATTCTTAAAACTTAGTGAGTGCATTTTCTTACAGCACCGTTGGCAGTGTAGTGTAAATTATTTAGAGGAGTTACTACAAGTTTTAAAGTATTCAGACTCACATCATTCAATTGCCTGAAAATAATGTAAAGAAATGCATTTATCAGGGAAGTACAGGTGTTCGGTTAATAAATAATGCAGATCATAAATGTACCGCTCTCACAGATTTTCTTCCTTACTTTATACTTATTACCGCTGATGGAACATACATGAGTTTTGCTGTCCAGAGCAGGGCAGGTATTTTGTTGTCACATTCGTTAGCAAAATAGTTTATGCCTTTTGTTCTATGTGTCTGTGTATATCTATATCTATATATGTATATATTACACATATACCCTTGAAACCAATAAGGTGGCATATTCTCAAAATGAAATTCAAAGCTAAGTGGCATCATATATACAAAGCAACTGTTCTTGACCTTTTTTAGCGTACAGTGGGCTTGCTTGCTTTCTTTTGAACGAATGTTGTATTGGTCTTTTCCAGGTTCTGCGAGCTGGAGCGACTCAGCGCCCGCTCACTCCCAACCAGGGGCAGCAGGGGCAGCAGGCGGAGTCGCTCGCGGCAGCTGCTGCAGCAAATCCAGCTTTGGCTTTCGGTCAGGGTCTTGCTACAGGCATGCCAGGTATGTATGTTATCAGCGAATTAAGAGAATCACTGGTAGTTAAAATACTGATGTTATTAGAGACCAGATTAACTGCTGTGTTTATGATAAGCTGCTTAGAATTGAGTTTTATGTAGTTTTATATTGTTCAGTTCCAATAAAATACTGGCACGGAATTCTCAGAGTACAAGAAATTCCTCTAGCATTTTTCATGTGGAGCATTTTGTATGGTTTTCCTGTTACAAACATATGCACAAGTAGTATCGTAGATGTTTTGCAGGATAGTTTCATATACAGTGAAGCAACTACATGCTGTCTTAAAGTCATGAGTTGTCTGAATGGGTACTCTGCAATAGGAAGTATTTGTCTTTCTAAAGTATTTTTTACTCGTAGTACATAATAATAATACAATCTAAAATTCAGAATCCAAAATTAGGAAATTTAAGAGAAAACTACTGCTTGAGAATCCCTGAAGATCACAACATATTTGAAGTAGAAGCACTCGAAAGTTTTGGACCCTCAGACCATTCCAGTATGTGTGGCTTCTGACTTATCCAGGGAATGGTTATTCTGAGTCTCAGTACATGTCATAAATGCACAATGGTTAGCTTGGAGTTCATCATCACTTTTAAGTGTTTAGTACAATGATCTGAGCAAGAACAGTTTAAGTGTACTCAGCCATTCTTCAGTACAAAAGTTAAGATTTTACATAGATAATGTTGATGGTAACTACAAAGGCATTTCATAGAATCATAGAATGTCCTGAGCTGGAAGGACCCACAAGGATCATTGAGTCCAACTCCTGTCCCTGCACAGGACAACCCCACAGTTCACACCATGTGTCTGAGGACGTTGTCCAGTCTTTTCTTGAACACTGTCAGGCTTGGGGCCGTGACACCTCCCTGGGGAGCCTGTTCCAGTGTCCAGCAGCCTCTGGGTAAAGAACCTTTTCCTCGTGTCCAACGTAAACCTCCCCTGGCACATCTTCCTGCCATTTCCTCAGGTTCTGTCACTGGTCACCAGTGAGAAGAGCTCAGCACCTGCCCTTCCTCCTCCCCTTGTGAGGAAGCTGTAACTGCCATGAGGTTTCCTCTCCCCTCCTCTTTGACTTGTCCAGGTTCTCTCCTCTGTCAGTACTACTTTGAAATGCCTCACAACCTACAGAAGTCAGTTTGTTGCTGGATGCTCTGGGACTGCATTGTGCGTTTTGCCTCCCATTATCAGATTTTACACCTCTAGGTGCAGAATGTACTGGTTCTTGTGTTTTTCTTGATTGTTTTATAGCTGCTATTTTTATTTCTTCTCATGCAGTAGTATCTTCAGCTTTTAGCATCTTTCTCTTTCACTTAAAATGAGGAATCAGCAAAATGTGCTGTCACAGCACCTGTCAAATCGTGTCTCTGCATCTCACCAAAGCAGGGGAGAAGGCCTGCAAACAGTGAGGTGTATCTGAGATGCTATAGGTGTCTTCACAAAAGCCTCAAAGGCTTAGCTATGCGTTTTTGTGTTTGTTTAGTTACGTCTTGGTTTTTCGTTTGGCCTTGGAGCTTTAAGACTGTGGAGTGGTCTGTGCTTTGTAAAAAGCCTGTGATGTTTAACTTGAGTCAGATCAATACCTGAGACCTTGATCTAGCCCAAATTTGTGACTTACAGGAAGATGTAAAAGGGGCGTTATTTTCAAAAATAAAATTATTTAGTTTAAATAATTCAAAGGCAATTCGTAAAACTCACAAAACCCCTCTCCAAATGGATGATTGAAAGTAGTACTAGGTGATTGAATACATAAACTCAGTCATGTAAGAGCCTGTCCTGTGAGGACTGGACTTGAAGCCTTTTTTCTTCCACCACAAGCCCAGAGAGATATTTCTGCGAGGGCAGGAACCTTTTTACTCAGTTTCCCTTGTAAGTTGCTGCTTTGTCCCATCTGCTGCACACCTGGATGGCCAGCGAAAAACTTTATAATAAATGTGAACATATTTCAGACTGTTCTGTAATAGGGTTCATATACAACTGACTTTCAGCCTTACTGACCACACTTTTCAGGGAGTGGGGCTCAAAATGTAAACAAAAAGAACGTTTATTTTCTCAGTCATTATAAGCTGGTTTTGTAGTGAGTCACAGGGAACACTGGTGATGCCTCTTTCTAGGTGAAGGACATAAGATGATGAAATGAATAAGGGCTGTTTTAGATGGGAATCATGATACTGATTTAGATGTCTGTATTTGAGGTAAATACTTAAGGCTCCTTTTATAGCTAGTGAAGTAGGAACTTTTAGTCTTGTTTCATCAACTATCTTAGTTACCTGATTTAGGATGAATCGGATTTTGTTCCAGAGGTGTCTTTATCCATTCACTTACTGCAAAATTGAGTCGGCATCACTAAATTACATCTAGATACTAAAATGCGGTTAAATGAATCCCAGGTAGAAACCACAGAACAACACACGTAATGTAATAAACAAGCGGAAAATGTGTGGAGTTCTTGCTCAATGAATTTACATGTTTTACGAGGAAGTGTGAGTCCAAATGGAGTTTCAAGCTTTTGAATATTCTTTATAGAGAGAGTATTTTTAGTTTGGCTCCACTGTGAGCTAATAAGTGGGAGTGTTATTCAGCTTGTCCATACTTCTGTCTTTAGGTTGTTTTAGCTGCTTTCTCCTTGTACAGCCTTCATGTTAGATGAAATTCATGAAATATCCCAACTATGGGGTTGTTTTGCTTTTATTATTTAGGGAGATGTATTCTTGTAGCACGTAAGGCACGTATCTCTCTGAAGAGAAAGTGTCTGAAATCCAGGTTACTTTTCATATAATGTTTTTGTTAAGTCTCTTTTCAGAAAAAATCCAGTTCTTCTTTTTAAAAAACAGCAATAGTGAAATATATTTTTCAGTGATGTGCAGTTGCATTTTAAATTCTTCCAGTCACAATTTCACAGAATCACAGAATCGACTGGGTTGGAAAAGACCTCAGAGATCATCGAGTCCAACCCTTGGTCCAACTCTAGTCCGTTTACTAGATCATGGCACTAAGTGCCATGTCCAATCTCAGTTTAAAAACCTCCAGGAACAGTGAGTCCACCACCTCCCTGGGCAGCCATTCCAATGCCTGACCACTCTCTCTGTAAAGAATTTCTTTCTAATATCCAGCCTAAATTTCCCCTGGTAGAGTTTAAGCCCATGCCCCCTTGTCCTATTGTCCTATTGCTAACTGCAAGTATTCCAGTAAAGAAGGCTTCCTAAAAACCAGATAGTTTCCAACTGAATAAATGCACAACACAAAGCCAGAGGGTACTCCCAATTTCATCATAAGATGATCAGTATATGTTATTTTTTACAAATAAAACCAGTCCTTATCACAGACCAACGGCTGGGCTCAGTTCAGTCATTGCAATTCAGGAGACTGTGTGGCCTCAGTTGTGTGAGGAGCCCAGAGGATGCAGAGCTGCCCAGATTGCCAGAAAATAGGTGTCAGGGGTGGCTCAGCCAGATCCCTCCAAGAGGCTTCATTGACTGCCTTGGTGAGATCAAGTGCAATTTAGTTTTATTGAATTTATGCAAATGAATCTCTTAGCACTGACTTGGTGCATCTAGCATGCAGGTGGGCATGCAAATTGAATTGTCTGACAAATGTGTAGAACATAGAAATCAACAATTTCTGTCTTATTAGCATTGCATTTTTTATTACCTAATAGAGGGATTTGAAGTGTGACATTGCAGTGGGTGGTTCATTCCGTGCCTCCAAGTAGTATGAAATAGAAGTCTAATTGTGGCAGACGTACAGGGAGTTGCGGTATTGGCAAACTTAAAATGGTTATAGAAAGTGTAAGTCACTTGCTGGTAGGTTGGTGAGCTCTCAGTTTGATTTGTGAGAGGACAAGTGAATATCTGTCACAACAAATGGAAGGTTATAGTGGTTCAGGTTTTGGTGAGCTTGGGAGGCTGAAGACTGCAGCACTTAAGGAAAGATGCAAGATTAACGCTGAATACTTTTTCAAGCCTGCATGCAGAGGAAAATAATTCAGTCTTGGGTATGTTGAGAAGGGAGAAGCTGTAGATTTGGACGAATGGACTCTACAGTGAATTTCAGGTTATGTTCCTGCATGGAGAGGGAGGGAGGTGTCAGGATGGTGGTGTTAAAAGGGGCAGATAATTGAGTTGGCAGTAAGAAGTGTCACATCTGTTGACTCAAATTGAGTAGAGGGAAGTGACAAACTGACATACATTTGGGTGCCATCAGCCAGGGAAGTTGCATAGAGGGAAGAGAGTAGGAGATCTGGGCAGAGTTTTGTGGTATTACATATAAAAATGTGAGAAGAGAGTGTGAAGTATCTAGTGGAAGACACTGAAGAAGTTACTGGATAGATAAGCACAACAGTAAGAATGGGCTGCGTGAGCCAAGAGAACAGATTTCTTCTCATTCTTTAGGAACATTTAAAGTTTGTGTGAAAAGAATCCAGAAAGTTTTCAGTCTGTGGTTTTGAAGACATTTACAAATTATCCAGCAAAGCACAGTAGCGTTAAACCAGATTGTTCACTTACATATTCCCTGCTGATCTGGGGACAGATAGTGTAGATAGAGCAGCTGAATCCTAAAATAAAAGGTGTGATTAGGAACTGATTAGGAAGCAAAGAGCACGTTTTAGTTTTTTGGTTGCAGTGGAAGACCACAGTAAGCTTGAATGTGAAGGCACTAAAGTGAGCTTTGATAGTTGTTAATTTGGAGGGGAAATTGCCCAGTCGAAGGGAGGTGATGATGTTCTAAGGTAATAAAGAGGTAATAAAAACTGAAACAGGAAGAGAGAAGGAATTATAAAGGAGAAGGAGAATTATAAAGGAGAAGATCTGGCGTGTTGCCATAAGAGAGAAGGCTGGGAAATAGTTTTTATCTTCATCTTTTTATCTGACTTTCTGGGGTGGGGTGATTGTAAAACACAAGTTTTGCTATGAGAGCTGTTCTTTGGTTATTTACTCTGTTCTGAGGTGATCTATCTGAAATTGTATTTTTGATGTCAAAGCAAATAATTTTATACCTTTGAGGCTGCAGATGGACTTAGTGAGGTCTCAGCAATTTCACAAATAGTACAATGTTGCTTTGTTTTAAGTAGATTTCTGCAGAAAGCTGAGAGGTCTCCTATTCCAGGTCAGGTGTATTAATTTCAGCGATTAGGAACATAGAAGCACCCATCAGTTCTCATTAATAGCTTGAACCTTCTGTGATGGTATCTTGATGCTAATGACCTACCTTATTATTACTAATTTTGGATGACCTGTTTGTGGTGGCATCACAGATAGATAGTGGCAAGGAAATATCAAGAAAAATGCATTTTGTAATGAAAAGAGCAAGTGCAAGTTGCTTCCATTTTTTAATTCAGCAGTCATGCTAGTCAGTTATGTTAGAAAAGCTAAAATTAATGTATTAACCTGCATTAGTATTCCCAGTAAGTTTGATTTATACAATACTGGATAAGATGCAATACTGTGTAAGCTTGTTTGCCTGTTTGTTTGTTTCTCCCAAGTATTTTGCATCGGAAAATAGACTTGTTTACATTGTGGGCCTGAAGTTGTATAAATTGCTGTATATTAGTTTCAGATCAGCACATGGGTGTAAATATAGGATCAGTCCTTTTTCATACAGCTGTAGCATTATCTGTGGGTTTGAACATTTGAAGAGAATAGGTGGACAGAGTAAATACTAGTAAATATTAGCCAGATGTTCTGAAAAAATGGTGTTATATGATACAGCAGTAACAAAAGGCAGGACCGACATGGTGTTATCAATTGAATGTTGTATGAGTAAAAGTAGAAATGATGTAGGTACTCATAGTTAAATGTCACGAATGTATGCAGGAATGTATGTGGTATTATAAAGAGCTTTCCTACCATGTCAATGATGTTGTAATATTTTATGCTGTGTTGTCTAGAGAGCTACAGTCAGACAGACAGCAGTCATTGTCACCTTGCCCTGCCTTGGGAATGTAGCCTTCATTGTATCTTGGTGCTGTAGGTGGTAGAAGCAGTGGCATCTCTAGTGAAGGTTTCCTACCCAGTTCCTTTGACAGAACCTGTTTGGGTTGGTTTTAACTAGCCAGACTTTCAGACATTCTGTGGGGCACAACTGTCTTCTTGTGCTGTTGATGAGAAAGGAAAAGGTAAATGCACCTGGAATGCAAAACAAGTTGTGAGCAGTGAGAACGGGTTTGGAATGATGGTAATGACAGGTTTTCATAACCACTACGTGCGTTTATCTCCAGAACCATTAATTGAACCTAAAGATCTGGGTTTTCATCACTTCCCTCCTTTTCAGTGAGTGAGTTTCTTTCATATCTTCAGAGTTTCTTAGTGTGAGAGAACGTGGACCTGTGTCCAGCTTCCCTGCAGGGAACTGTAACCACCAGGCCAGTTGGCAAATGGTGCTTCCAGCTCTGTTTTTGGAGCAAGGCATCTAGGCAGAAGAGATTCCACAGATGTATTAGAAATAGAGTAGGAGAAAATATGACTTGGAAGCCTGGTGATTGAGGTGCTCACCTGGAATTAGAGGCCCAGGTATTTATGTTCAGGTCCAAATCTATTTCAGAGACAATTCTGGTTCTGAATGTACATGGAATATGACTTAAAATAGAATGGAAAATCTTGGTTCTTACACGTACAAAAGCAGATGTGTGATTTTTGCGATCTTGACTCTCTTAATAGCATTAGTATATATTTGAACATGGGAGGAATATTGAAATTCTCTTGAATTTTAATGCTTTATAAGAGTAATTGAGCTAAAAATCAGATGGTGTTATGTTTTCATTGTCAGTACCCTTTCTTAGGTTATCCTAGCTCATCTTACATTTTTTAGGGATTTTTATTCCAGTTCTTAAAGTGTCAGAGCTTTGAAATTAATTATCGTGTTCTTGTCCTAAATAGAGGGTTTTTTGTTTTGCCCTTTTTACTCTTTTGCTTTCCTTCATTTGTATCTTGTATCCTGTTTTCCATCCTACTACTTGTTTTTCTCCTTTTTCTTCCCCAGTTCAGACTCTCAACTCAATGAAATTATACTTGGATTACAGTCTTTTTTCTGTGAAACTGACTGATCCAGGGTATTCCTGCCCACAGAGCGCTCCTTTCCTAATGTGTTTTTGTAGAAGGACTTTTGAGTGTGGTTAGGAAAAGTGTGGAATTGTCAAACTTACATTTAGTTCAGCCCTTTAATTGTACAGACTGCAGTCCCTTTTACATGTACAAACGAGTACAAGGGAAATGCAGAGTATTTTAAATTGCTAATGAAATTGATTCAATAGTGATCCAAATGCGACCAGTTGTGTTGTTCTTGTAACTTTTCACTATGGTGTTAGAAACCTAATTTGTTAACTTGGAAACAAAATTTGACTTTAGACTATTAAATTTAGCTGTTCTAGTTTTGAAAAATAATGTAGAATGATCCTAAATAAGATTTTGTCACACGGTGCTATGTTCACTATTGGGGTTATTTTTATGTCCAGTTCATGTTCTAAGGCAATATGGCAGAAATGCTGTTTTCCTCCTTGTTTGTTGTCAGAAATTTTCAAAGAGAGAAGAATTGATTTTATAAGACTATCTGCACTACTAACTCTTGTGTTCTGTATTGTGTAGGCTATCAAGTACTAGCTCCCACTGCCTATTACGATCAGACTGGTGCCTTAGTAGTAGGCCCTGGAGCAAGAACTGGCCTTGGAGCACCAGTCAGATTGGTGGCCTCAACCCCTGTTATCATCAGTTCTGCAGCAGCACAAGCAGGTAAGTGGTTGGTCTTGCGTGGACATTTCTTCCGCTTTGTATTGAACCTTAACAGTGATTTTGTTGATCAGTATTTGATATTGTTGCTATGTTTTGTACACATCTGTGAAGTTCTGTAGTTGTGAAGGATATACCATACATGCTCTCTATCTTACTCTGTCACCTGCCTGTCTGAGACACTGTTGTTTCTTGAAGAGATAGCTTTTCTTTTGTAATTCAGATTTACAGTCCTCCCCCCATACATACACAGGCATGTTTCTGCTAATGTTGCTTGTCAGATATGAACATTTTCCCCATTCCTCTCCCCATGCATATTACATGCACTTCTCATCAGCCCCGTAAATGGTGTCCTCTAGGAAGCATAAGTTCGTTGCTTCAGCCTGGCAAGAGATGATGGAGCGCTCTGGGGCCTTGCTGTGCTTTTCTCCTAAAGTATTTTGTCCTGAAAATTGTGTCGAAGGAAAAAAACTGTGGAATGGACAGCAGAAGAGGAGAATTAGTTATATCAAAAGCCTCTAGATTTCTTTTTTTATCAGTGATAGGGTCTGGTACTACTTTAATGAACAATTGTATTTATTGCATTTGTTAACTTAAAATCTAAAGTACTGGGTTAAATGAATGTGTTCAGTAAATTAGATTTTCAGTTAATCTAAGCTTCTCTATGCAGAACTTTCTTCTGACATTAGTAGCTGAAGATGTCTTTGCGTGACTTTTAGCTGTAACTCTGCTCTTGCAACTTCAAATATAAAAGTACAGTTCAGTAAACAGTGATGTCTGATATGTTTACACTGAAACTTCCCTCTGTTACAGCAACAATTCTGCAGCCTTGATTAGCCTACAACCTATACTGTCTTCATTTTCTTCCTTGGGTAATTAAGACTCTGTAATACTATGAAGTCTCTCAGTTCTTTAATATGGGAATTTCTGCTTGTTTAAGAGGGCTTTGAGAAAATACGATTTAGATCTGAATAGTCCATTTTCAGTCAGAAATGTTTGAGAGAGTTAATTATGATTGAAAACCTGTGTTTTACAGCTGCAGCTGCTTCAGCTGGAGGAACAGCAAACAATCTCGCGGGAGCCACGAACGGTCTTTTTCGGCCACTTGGTGCACAGCCACAACAACAGCAACAGCAAACAAATAGTAGCCTCCAATCCAATTCATTTTATGGCAGTAACTCTTTGACCAGTAACTCCCAGAGCAGTTCCCTTTTTTCCCATGGCCCTGGCCAACCAGGAAGCACATCCCTTGGCTTTGGAAGTAGCAGCTCTTTAGGAGCAGCTATCGGCTCTGCACTTGGTGGATTTGGCTCATCAGGTAGGTTGTTCATATAGTGAGGAAATTCTGTGAGATTCTTGCGTTAAGCAAAAAAAGTGTCTTTATCCAGTCATGTTATATACGCATACATTTCTAAAAAGAATGCAAAAATAGGTTGAGTTAAGAACAAATTATAGGGGAACAAAAAGGGTTATCTAAAATTCATTTGGGCTCTGTATACAAGATGGATTTTAGAAGAATATCCTGTAGTCATAGGTATCTCCAAAATACTTTTCCATACTGAGCACTGTACCCTGCCCCAGGAGTTTATCATTTTTAGTAAGCTTTTTTAATTTTCTAGGAAGTCTTCATTCTGTGTTTAAAATAACAATTGGTGATGTTCAAGATACGTGTTCTTTTGGTGTAATTTTCATGTCAGGAAAATTCCTAAATTATAAAAAAGTAAATAGCATCTAATTTTCTAAATTGGAGCTAGGATTAAAATGTCTGTTTAAAAACATTTTAATAGGATGTGTAAAATAGAAAGACTTAATACCCCAAGAATAGTCCTTGCTAACTCTACTAGGTTTACTCTCAGATGCAGTTAAGTCTAAATAGTTCTGTGCAAGCTGGGGCCTTAAACTATTTCAACAGACATTATCAAACTGTAAAAAAATAAGGAAAAAAAATCACTGTTGCCATTATATTTCTGCACTATTGCAGAAATTTCTTATTTGCACAGTTTTTAAACATGCAAGGTAGGTTTTCTTAAATTTCCAATTCCCAATCAGTATGGCAAGTGATATATCTTTTCTGAAGAATCTCTTAAGTTACAGCACTGAATTGCTGCTAATTATTATTTTAATTAAGTCAGTGGAGCTTGTTTAAAATCTTTACATATCTTGCAGATCGTTAGAAATTTGGGAAAACTTCTGTACTCTTAAGTGTTATTTTTGAAATCAAATGCCCCATGCAAAATAATTTAAAAAAAAATATGTTGAAAGAAATGTGAACAGTGAAGACCATATACTAAGCTACCTTGTAATAGAATACCAGAAGGAAATCGGAAGGGAAAACACACTCTTCAGTGTTAAAACATCACAGTATCATAGTACGTTTGGGATTGGAAGGGACCTCAAAAGATCATCTAGTCCAATCCCCCTGCTGGAGCAGGAACACCTAGGTGAGGTCGCACAGGAACATGTCCAGGTGGGTTTGAATGTCTCCAGGGAAGGAGACTCCACAACCTCCCTGGGCAGCCTGTTCCAGTGTTCTGATCCCTGTTATTTGGTAATTACGTGGAAGTGAATAGTGACATCAAATATACTGCATACCAACACAGAGATTTACTCAGTGTTGTGTTTTTGTAAAATAATCTGAAAAGTTATATAGTTTAACAAAACTAATGCTAGGAAATCCAGAGTTAAGTTTTACACTGATCCTCTCCAATATCTGATTTTAAAGAGTACACTAGGAGACTCTAAACATATCATCTTAAAAAAAAAAATGCAGAGGCTACTCAGTTGTGTAGGCTTTCTCAATTTTCTATAATACCACAGCAGGTAGCTATTATTTACAAAGTAATTGTGCTATTCAAGCATTGTATTTTGTAATATAATTTGTCCTGAGCTACTTGTAGGATTTCAGTGAATACTTAGCAGCTGTGTCTCGCTCTAGGTGCAGTTTCATTTCATCAATGGATAATGATCCTAAGTATATCTGCGTATTTCATGCATTGCACCCATTTTAAGTCTCTAGATAGAATAGTTTTAAGTCATAAAAGTCTTTATCCAGCATTATCACAAGGACCTCCATAGAATAAAAATTTCAGTTGTGTATCTACTTGAGAAGAATCAGCGTAGTTCTTTCTGTCACAGGAGATGCAACCTTTTTCTTGTAGGAAAGGTCAGTTCCAAAGCCTTCAGCACAGTGTACACTGAAATCTTGCAGCAGTATCCTGGGTGATTTAATTAGCACGGGAGTTTCCACAGGGAAGGAGGAATCCTTTGCTTTTGCAGTTTGAGAAGTGCTGATGAAAGGTGCTACCTAAACCTGAAATATTTTTAGTAGTATTATTGGAATAAAAGTATATTGAAAGTGCCCTTCTGCCAAGTATAAGTTGTACTTGCCATAACAGCTGCTTTAAAAATGCTTCCTCAATATTTTTAAATAGTTCCTGAGCTGTATGTGTATATTAATTGAATTACACAGATGAGTAATTACATAAATGGGTGTTCATGCATGTTGAGGCAAATTAAAAACAAGTTTAATTTTTTATCTTAAGTTCTGGCTGCTTTGTAACTCTACTCAGCATGTTGTAAAGGTTGAATTTCAGTTAAAATACAGCCGTGAAGATTGACAGATGTCAATACAGATCTTGCCTTTATGTTTTCAGTTGTTGCAGGGAAAAAAAACAGTAGCTCTGCAAAAAAATGCAAAGGTGAACATGTTCTAGCTGAACAAGTTAACAACAATGTAAATGCAGGAATAGGCAAGCATACAGTCTGGATGTCTGTATGCACTTTACAGTCTCTGCTCTTTTATAATAAAAGTTATTCATACTCCATTTTAAAGGTTCAGGTACACGACAAGTTACTGCAGCTTAACAGGTAGCTAAAGAATTAGATCAAGTATGGCAGCTTTCCAGATGCCTCCTTCTGGCTGGGACCAAGTGTAAAGTCATTGCATTAGCTTACACAGTGGTCAGGAGCGCCACACAAATCCAAATTGTCTTCTGGTTTTCATGAGCTTTGCTTGTGTATGTGTGAAAATGCAGCTTGGCTGGTTCGTGGTAACTTGTTAAGCTGCAGTAATTTAGCTGGGTAAGAAACCCGCAAAGAAAGCTGAAGTTTGCTTCACTTTTTTTATAGTTTGGAAAATAGCAATGCATCATGTAGCATTGTATTGACATTCACATGGCTCACTGCGGAGCCAGAACCTGTAGAACTAGTCTCAAATCTTGAGATTTCTTTCAACTGTTGCCTTAATTTGCTCTTCTGATTTCTTGTTCTCAATCTCCTCACCTAGTTAGTCCAGTATCTCTTCCTTCTGGCTTCTCCTCTAGTATGTCTTCCTTCCCAGTGTCCAGGCAGCATTTCCCTCTCGCTTCCCCTCATCCTCCCAAACACGTTTCTGTTTCTCCTTGCACTGTGCGATGTTCCCATCACCAGCTCGCTACTCCAGCTGTTTTGCCCCACGGTCACATACACCTTCTGCAGCTTGACTTGCCTTCAGAACTGCGTTCTTTTCATCCTCAGTCCCACTGGTTTCAAAAGTGCTTGCCAGTTTTCTTGCAGTCTCCTTGTTGGCTCCTTTGTCTGACCCTTCTCTCCTCCTGCTTCTGTTTTTTCTATTTTTGTTTTCTTTTTCTTCCTCTGGTCTGTTTCTTGTGTTTGGCTTTTGCCTCCTCTGCATTTGAAGTGGAAAACTTCATTTCCACACTGCCTGATGGGCCTTCCAAACACAAGGTGGGGTCTTGGACAGCAGTTTCAGAGGCCATTTTTTGGCATGGCACGCAGAAGCCCAGAAGTCAATTTCAGGAGAAACCTTTATCAGCCATCTCAGATGTGCCATAGATGGGCAGGATTTTTAAGTTTTCAGCTGTGAGTCTGTAGCAGAGCTCTGCTGAAACTGTATAATGCATGATTTTGCTAAGATTTTTAGCTCAATCCAATAGAGCATGAAAATAAAGGTCTCCTGTTGCTGGCACATCTGTCTGAGTACATTAAAGCATTAACTCCTCCAATAATAGGTAGCTGGATTATTTTACTAGGGATAAAGCATCTTTTTTCACCTGTTTTTCTAAAATGGCAGTGTTGTTTGGGCAGAACTTCTTTGAAATATTTGGTCCAAGCAGGTACCTGCCGTGAAAAGTGTTCGCCAAGTTACTAATGTTAGGAGGAAACCAATTAGTGTCTTAAAATGGCAAGTGTCAGACACTCTTCAGGTTAGGCCATGCTGCCAGCTGTAGTAGGGAGGTACTTCCAAAGGTAAAGATTATGGAAGTATAAATAAATTCTGACCTTTTCCTTTTTAAGTTGGAGAACAATTTTCCAAATTCAGCTTAAGAAGCATCTTTGTTACCAAAATATCCTCAATCTTGGTTTTGCTTATAATACCATCCCAGTGTTTAAAATAGACACTCTAGTTTAATATTTCACTACTATGCAACAGGTACTAGAATTTTAACATTGCTAAAAGCTCTTTATTGTTCTATTGTTACCCTAGACTGTCCATGGCCATGCTGAATGATGCTGTGCAGGATAACCAGTCCTTCACTGAAACACTGTTATCCAAAGCTTCCAGTCTAATTTGACTTTCAGAAATACTGGTAGCAGTATAATTTTTCAGTTTCTCACCTTAATTTTCTGTTTCTATTGCACTTCTCATCTTCTTAGCCTGTTACTTCTGTATATCTTTTCAAACTACTTCTTTGAGAACCATAATTCTTGTAGGGAATTTTTAGTGCTTTTTTTTCCTGCAGGTGCGGGGTTCACAGACATGAGGAAGTTCAGAAACAGCTGAACAGCAACATAGATTATTTTCTGAACCCTTAAACAACAACAACCAAGTGTCTCCAGCCTTTTTCCTGAAATCACGTAACGCTGTCTGACTAGTAATTTAAGGTGCAAAAAAATTATCCAAGAGTTCAGTGGAAGTATTTTTAGAATCATTTGTTCTATAAAGTGAGAGTGTAATCTAATTCATAAATTCCATATTTGTCCCAAAGCCTGAAGCCAGACAATTAAAACAGAGTGCTGCAATATTACTGTGAGAAGTCTAGAATGAAATGTTGAAAGACATGGGCATTGGTGAAATTACTTATCAGTGATATGTTTACACCCACTTAGATTTACTTAAGAGCATGTGTGGTTATCACAGTAATTGTCTTTGTCATAACGATTGCTGTAATTATTGTGATCGCATCTGTTATTGCCCAGCTGTAGTTGGGGATAGGTTTTATTCAGTTGACACTGTGTAATTAGGGTCTTTTTATTTCTTCTTCAGTTGGCAGTTCTGCAAGTAGTAGTGCCACAAGGAGAGATTCTCTATCTACTAGCTCTGACTTGTACAAAAGATCTAGTAGCAGCCTAGCACCCATAGGGCAGCCTTTTTACAATAGTCTGGGATTTTCCTCCTCTCCAAGTCCAATAGGCATGCCTCTGCCAAGCCAAACGCCAGGACATTCACTTACGCCACCGCCATCACTTTCATCACATGGATCCTCATCCAGTTTGCATTTAGGTAAAAAAAAAAAAAAATCAAAAACAAAAAAACCAAAAAAAAGCCACTTTTTGTTTGTATGTGTGTATGTATTTCTATGTGTAAAATATATGTTGCGTAAGAGATGTCACGTTACCTTTGCTGTTAAACATTTTTGTAATGAAGAGGGTCTGTTCCATGCTCGGGTGCTCAGAGATTTGACGGTGGAGGGCACTCAGCAGCTTTTTGCATATCGGGCCAGCAACTGATTTTCCTTCCCTTGCAGATGCCCGATAGAGAGCCCAGTAAGACTTATTGGTCCTTTTTGCATTATGTTTCCACAGTATGACAAGCAAAGGTGCATTATTTTTGTATCTACTTCAGTGTATTACCACGTTAAGGATGTTCTAAGATGATATTGTATTTAACAGTGAAATGACTTTCACTACTGCCCCTTACCAGGATAATGTAGAAAAGTGAGCAAAGATCTCAATGTAAAATGTACTGAAAGGTGTTTTTTGAATCAGTGAGTCTACTACATCATGGGCCAGGAAGGCAATAGTTCATCACCAGGCTGGTGGAAAAAAAGAAAATGCACTTGTGAAGGAAATAGGAATAGGAATGATGATACTAATTTTTTAGGAAAGTTTTAAGCTAGTTACCTGACAAAAGTTTAAAATTTAAAGCAAAATCTAAAGAAACCCCACCATAGCCTACAGTATATTTGGAAGAGAATAATAAACTTTCTCTTTTGTTGCTGCAAAAATTTGTGGTCATTCAGTTTGGATGCTAAAATCATACAGTGAAACTAGATCTGATTTCAAGATTGAGTTGCCTGTTGCTTCACTAACTATTCCATGCACAGTTTTGTGCATGTAATAGGCAACCTAATCCCCTGTACTTCTGTTAGTGCAAATAAAACTGGAAAAAGTTCAAAAGTACCTGCTAAAATGCACTTTGAGTGAGAAATGTGTGAGTGGTTTGTATAACACGGTTAAAAGTAAATTAAATATATTACAGTTCAGTATCCCCTTCATGGTTAAGTGCTGAATACCCAAAGTAAAACTGGGCGAGGGGATATTTCAGCACATTTTATTTTTTTTTACTTACCTTTTTTCCTTTTTCAGGTCTACAAAGTGCACCTTTGGGCTGAGACCAAGCATGGAAAGTTTCAGCCCAAATGGAGGCTTTTGAGAAAGTTCTGAACATCTGACAATGGGGTTATCATGGAAATCTTTTTCTTTCTTTCTTTTCAAAGTATTCTCACAATAGTTTTCATATTACTGAAAACTATACTTCAACCAAATTTTGGAAGGCATTATCTAAAATTCAGAACATTCAAAGTTTTGTGCTGTTTCACATTTGATAAATGTTAAATAAAAGACTTTCCAGTTCTGAGAAAGTGAGTTGTGATCGGTATAGAGGATTACCTCCATCAGCAGAAATTGTTAAATACTGATCTTAATCCATTTTGGACTGTTTGGCAGTGTGAACTAAGCATAATAGTTTGTTAAAATCATGTACTAGATCAGTGTGTAAAGACCAGAATGTACAGTTGTACTCTGAAAATTGACACAACCTCGGTGGCTTCCATGTGTCCTGGTGAACCTCGGTCACGAGGGAACTTTGCTACTTCACCAAATCAATCTGAAATTTGGAAATTGAGGTCTTCTGGATTTTTGCTTTCACAAAAGCGCAGTAAATTTTTTTTCTTAGCATTTCCTGCATTCAACACTGTGTAATATCTTTGTGCAGTTACCTCTAACATGCACCATTGTAAAAAAGTTGAAGACTATTTCTGCAGTTAATTGTCTTTTCTGTTAAATTTATTCTGGTGTGTCCATCAGCCACTCTTGGAAGCATTTGTTTTGTTCTCACTTATTTAAAAAAAGGCAAAGCTTTCTCACCAAGTGAGAAGTTACATTGGAAATCAATCAGGGAGTATATTGTCAGCAGGGTATGATTATCTTGTCGTCACTTTTCAGAGTAGAACAACGTTTAAGTTCATGTCTGCATGCAGTTTCCATTGGTGTTCTGATAATGCCTGTCAAATGCAGCCCTCCCTCCACCTTCAAAACTTGTGGTCCTGCCTCCTTACATCGACAGGTTCAGCTAAGTTTAACTCCTGCTTTCAAATGGGCATCAAACTCGGTTGCTCCTGTTTTGGCCACCAGAATACCCGAGCACAATCCTGGGAAAGGGTGCATGGTTTTATAACCCCTTTGTCAGACACCGCTGCCATTTGTAGCTTAAAAGACCAGTTTCCCTTTTACAAGGAATTTGTGATATTTTACTGGTTTTTTTTCCTCTTCTCACCAACTCTTGTCCAACATCCTAAAATAGGAATGTGCTAATTACTTTGTTCTAGTGTCAGTTTTCCTGTATTTGAAGGGATTTGTCAGTTGTCTGTAACTGCTGCTTTATTGTCATCAGCTGGAGCAGTAAGGTCATGAATTTGAACTACCCTTTCACTCCCAGGGACAAAAAACTGCCAGAGGAAGTATTTTTTCCTATGTTTTACAAAATCCTTTTAGATTGGTGCTGCTTATTCTGATTGATGATAGATTTTAGCATTGGTGTAGAGTAGGATTTTTTGAGTCTGGGCTCTTGGAGGTAATTCTTTCCTGTGCTTTGCAAGCCAAGCTTGTTAGTAGTTTAGATTGATGTTTTATCTTTAGAAATGGTCATTCTGGGTAAGAGTAAAGGCCCCTTGGCAAGAGTGCGTGGGGAGCTTTGCATTGCCTCTGCTGGGGATGTACTCTGTAGGGCTTCAGTAAACCAGGTGTAATGGCCACTTGCATTGTTTCATTAAAAAATAAATACATATGTGTACATACATATGTAATTCTGTTTTCCATATGAACATGAAGTTTTTAGCTGAGGATGAGATGAAGCTACTTTTTTTACAGATGAACAAATACTTTGTAAAAATCAAGTTAGAAGTGCTTATATACTAGCAGGTACTTTACTAGGAGATAATGTTGCTGACTGATTCAAACAGTTACTGTGCAGTAGAGCTGTTTTATGTCTTGGTTAGAAATGATTGAAGAAATACTTTGGTAATAAGTACTAACAGACTAATGCTATCAAAATAAATGCGCCTAGATCTAGTTTTTAATATTTTTTTCTTAATGTTCTCCTTTGCCTTAAATATGCTATCCATGCTAAGGAGTTAGTGATTTAACATGATTTGTGTCCTTCAAGCTTAGTAAGGCTATTTTAGATAGTCCAATATCCCCTTACACTTCTGTGCCTCTTCTTCCCTGTGGACTAGCCACAGGGATTTTAGGTTCAATTAAGCTATAAAACAACTTAATATTGTTCATTGCATCAGAGATCTTTGTTTTACCAGATCAGAAGTGGTAGCTAAGTGATTATCTGAAGAATGAACTGCATGCTTTATTCCCCATCGGTTTGTAGCCGTGTACTCTACTGATGCCCAATACATCCGAAAATTTCAGTGTTTGCAGAAATGTTTAGACTAGATACTTTATTCAGTAGGGCATGTTCCCCAAATAATCTGTAAAACCTAAGCTGTTACCTTTCTCATTTGGAATCAGTATCTGTAAAACAAGTGTCCTGAATTCTTGAAGAGCACAGGGATGTGGTAGAATAACCAGGAGTATTTGAGTAACTAGAATTCAGACTTCAGTTTACATTTCTAAGCTGTTCACACTCAAAATTTTTGGGAAAGAGACCAGGTGTCCTTAATGTCCACACTCACACTTTGGTGGTTTTGGACTAAGAAAGTAATGAATACAAGATTTAGGAAGATAGCCCATTGTATACAAGAATATATCTGCATATAATAAGTACCTGTGACAATTTGCTTTTATTTTGGGGGGGTTTACTGTTTTTCAAATCTGCCAAGTTGCCACTGAGCTATAACGCTGCTGCCGTAATGAAAGGTTACATAAGAAAAAAGAGCCAATTACCTATTAAATTACTGTTTTTTTTATAATAGCATCCAGGGTTTTACAGGGTTAAGCTTTGTGTGCTGTTGAAGTATGACAGGTTCTTCTAGGCACAGTGGATGTGTGTTCAGCCTGCCTGTGCTAGCATCCTGCTCAACATGATCGTCTGAAGTAGTTTCACAGGCTGGACAGGAATCTCCCAGTTGCAGCACAGTTGTCTTACAAGTCTTAAAAAAGAACAGTTCCCAAATTAGACTGAAAAAAGGCTTGATAATCCCCAGTGTGAAATGTATTGTATACGTGCAGTTCTACTGCACATATATAGCATGTTTGTTGGAAGCTACCATGTTTTTCCTCGATAAATTATCACATGTAATTTATACTTGTATGAAGGCTCAGTTTAAAAAAAAATAAATAAGAAAAGCAGAAACAATTCCTGATTCACATGTGCAGTTCCATGACAGTGGATGCTAGTTAGAGCCACGCAGTTTGTGAACATACGATCAAAACTACCTGCTGGTTTCTGGCACAGAACTGAGCATAAGACCAGTGGAGCACTAGAGATGCTACAGAGGAAAGGAGCCTGCAGGAGTTCCTTTTAAATGGGCTCTGCTGCCCTCTCCTGGCATTAAATAGTGGTACTACACAGCTTGACACTCATATATTGAATAAACTAGATGAGAAATTTCAGGTATGTGAGTTTTTGTTCTTTGGGAGGCTGTTCCTGGAGGAGAAGTGACTGTAGGGTGTCACTCTGCATGCTGCTCCACCTGCAGAATGTTGGGTTTCTTTTTTCTTTTGGTCTGGTAGTATCGTGTTGCTGTCGGTTCTTTTCTGGAAGTAGTGGTTGTCAATGGAAACTAGAAGTGATAGTTTAAAAAAACCTGATCTTTTTCCGGCTGTAAAGAATTAAGAGGCTTTAATTTAAATGAAAACCTAGTGTTTTCTAAAAGGTATTGTGGGGCATAAAGTATTTAGTGATTCTTTACTGATTCTTAGCACTGAATTTTGAAAACTAATTGTAAAATAAATACTAATTACTTCTATTTTAGGGCATAATCCTATACAGTGCAATAAAGTTGATGCTTGATATGTCTTGCAGAGCACTAACATGCCAGACTCTGGTATTTTGATTTGGCCTTTCAAATAAGATACTTGACCATTAACAAATTACCAGCCCACTGTAACGCTGTTGTTGCCTGGCCTTATAAATACTTGGAACCAAATGAAGGCTTGGCTGGGGCACTGTCAGCTGATTGCTATTTTTTTGCTTTTGTTTTCTTTTTTTAAATTAGTTTTGTACTAGAGCACCATTCAAACAGCACATACTGCAATTTTCTTAACATTCAACTGTAGATATTTCTTTTGACTCTGAAAGGGCTTTCAGTTACTGTATCACTTTCTAGATAATTTTTAGGGAAATTGAAAATGCTTTCATTTTCCAATCCATTCTCAATCATTTTAGGTTTGGTTTTTGTTTTTAGTAGCAGAGTTGAGGTTTCTAGGTGGGAACTGTCTTTGAATATTTCAGCTTGCAGTATAGTAGCAGTATCCCTTTTAAAATCATACTGTAGTTGAGAAAGATGCTTTGCATGCTTACGATGGTAATTGCTGCCTGTTTAAAGGGAAGGGGAGAGAGGTTCCGAGTGACATAAGCTGACTGAGAGCAATATATGAGGAGAATTCACAGGACTGAGATGATGATAGCTGTAGCAAAAAGGACCAGGACCTAAACATTGGCAGTTCAGGTTTTAGAAGTAAGGAAATAGGAATTGTAGGGAGAGTTACGAATGTTCTCACAGCAAGGGAAGGTCTTCATGTTTCTAAAAGGAACTTCAGTTTGATATATCTCTGGTTGGTTTAGAATTAAGTAGATCATTCTTAGCTCCCTGGTTTGAAATGTGACATATTTAGGGCTTATAAGAGGTAGCAGATTGAAAGCCCAGGATGCTGAAGTCACCAGATACCCTGCAGAACAGGTACAGCGTGACAAGAGGCACCACATGCCTTCTCAAAAATGCCCTTTAGCACTGTCAGTTGGAAAGGTACCTCAGCAGGGACTGAAGGGTAGTTCAGATTTCATGGTCTGTTTTGAAACAATTGGCTAACTTTGAGACTTGCAACGAGAGCACAAGTCAGTATTATTTGTAAAGTGGAAATCTGCCCACTGAGCTAAGGCCCATCTAATTCTAAAGTACGTCTGAGTGGGTGCTCACTTTGCCTGCTTCGTTATATTCTCCTAATGACACTTATTTTCACGGTGCCCTTCATGTAAAATAAAAGTGAGGAGGAGAATGGTTTTATTTATCGTAAGATAAAGCTATCTAACTCCTCCAACCATAACGAGGTAAATGTAGATAACAAGACAACACTGTTGTTTTCTTTGGCTCCAGGGTGTATCCCTAGTTCTAGTACACTGACTGTTTTGCTGTTGCTTGTTTCCCTAATGCTTTTACTGACAGAACTGCTTCCTTGTAGGAGGACTGACAAATGGTAGTGGTCGCTATATTTCTGCAGCACCTGGAGCCGAAGCAAAGTATCGCAGTGCGGCAAGTACCTCCAGTCTTTTTAGCTCCACCAGTCAGCTCTTCCCTCCTTCGCGCCTCCGTTACAGTAGGTCTGACATTATGCCTTCTGGACGTAGTCGATTGCTGGAAGATTTCAGAAACAATCGTTTCCCTAATCTTCAACTAAGAGATCTTGTTGGACATATTGTTGAATTTTCCCAAGACCAGCATGGTTCCAGGTAATTATCATAGTAAATTAATAGCTTAGTAATATTTTACTGCTTTCTTATTGCTAACATCAAACATTTGAATGAGCTGCTAGTCATCTTAATACAAAGCATGCCTTTAGTTGTGCTCTTAGGCTGACCTTTTCCATCTCTAGGACATTTCACTATAAAAGTAGTATAAATTTAGCTGCTTGTAGAAGTTCTTGGTGTAGAAATGGCCTCATAACTAGACTTGTAAACTCTAGTATTTAGGTATCAAAAAGGTGTTGATTAAGAAAACTAAATATTTGGCATCTGGAACGTAAAACCATTTTTCAGCAATACATCATCAGGTACTTAGTTATTGTTATTCTTTTCATCTTTAATCCTTCTCAAATGAAAGGTTTTAAGTATCACTTCACTAAAATGTATCCTTTTATATGTAGGGGTGCTACTTTCATTTTAATAAGTTTTTTTTTATAAATGGTGAATACTTGCTTTAGAATTTTGAGGTGTCTCATTGAAATGGTGTTTGAGAGGTTTTCCTGTTGTTTATGCGAAGCATAATGTACCTTTTTTTGCACTTAGATTTATACAGCAAAAGCTGGAGCGAGCTACTCCAGCTGAGCGCCAGATGGTATTTAATGAGATCCTGCAAGCAGCGTATCAATTGATGACTGATGTGTTTGGAAACTATGTAATACAGAAGTTCTTTGAGGTAAGGGTCACACCAACGCTATGAACAGCAATGTGAATGAAATGCTGTAAAATCTGATTAAATTTAACGGAGTTTTTTTTTCATAACATCGTAGCAAAGTTCTACCGGACTTTCACCACAGAATCCAAGTGTATACACTGCACATGTGTTTTCTGTTCTTTATCCCCTGCTTTTTTCGTAACAGGTACAGTTTTTCTTTGTGCTGGTGATACGTTTGTTGGTGAACATTGGTGAACGTACGGGCTGCACATTGAGGCTTTACAAGCCTCTTATCATAATTTACAGATACTTTCAGATTATGTGGAACATAAAGATTTGAAGGACACTTTTTAATCCTTGCTGTATATGAAGAAATGTATACAAAATGTATTGAGGCAGAAGAATTTTGAGGAAGAGATGTCACAAGATACATCCAGTATTACTAGATTTAGAACAACTTTGTGTTTTCTTAAAACTGCAGGGTAAAAATTAAAAAATAAGTGTTATCAAAGGGTTACAAGATTTGACTTACAGAGAAAAGAAAAAGCAATTCCTGTGTCCTGGAAAAAGTTAAATGTAGGAAAAGATACCTAGTGTAGTGTACTTTAACTCAAGGACTACATCAAAGCATCTGGGTGGTTAGAAGGTGAAGCTGGAAAGATGTCCAATAAGAAATAAGATGGTAGATGTAAACAGGAATATAGTTTTTAATGAGTAATCTATGAAACAAGGTGTTCACTTTTTTTTTACTTGATATTCTTTTTTGCAAGTGAAGTATCTCCTGAAGAGCATGACTGACGTGTGCTATGGAAGATCTTGCTTAAGGGTCATCAGTTGCCATTTTTTTTCCATAATCTGAAGTTGGATGTCTACATACGTCATCATTGTCAATTGAGGGTTTTAATCTTAATTTGCAGAAGAGTTCTCAGGAAAAAAGTGCACTAGGCCATAGATGAATTAAGCTTTTCCAACTCAGGAGCTTGTGTCGGGGGTCTGAGAAGAGGGTTACATGTGTTATTATGAAGCCTGACTGGCTTCTACTCTGCTCACCAGGGAGCAGCACAGGCTGCAGTGGCACCATGGAGGGGATGATATGGACAGGAATCGGCTGCTGCTGAAAAACATCGGTTGAATTATACTCTAATACAGCTAGTGTGAAAAACATTTTGATTTTGCTCTACAAGGCCCAAGTATTTCTAGGTTTCCCAAAACACCCGTGTTAAGAATGATCCTTCAAGCCACGTGAAGTTACCAAGAAGCTACTTCAGGGGTTGAGATCTCCCCTGTGCCCTCCCCCTCTTACAACTTGCTTACTGCATGCAAGGTGTAAAACACACCGACCAGTACAAATTTGAGACATCAGAGAAAATCTGATTGGAATTAATATGTTATAGTAATCTGTAATTAATGTGCCTGGTGTAATTTTTCTGAGTAAGCGAGTTATTGCACTTACATACTCCCACAGACAAGTATAAAATCTTTTGACTTCTTAGGTTGTGTTTCAAGGTCATGCATTTGATAGCAGGTATGTGAGTGAAATGTGGAATATTACTAAATGTTGCATTTAGAAAATAAAAGTTTCTGGTAAATACACACACCAAAAGCACAAAGGGAAAAATAATTCAAGGCATGCAGTAAACCTGTCGAACATCATGAAAGTGCTTACTCTGACATGTGAATTGCAGCATGCTGCGATACGTCTTCATTTGTTAACAGCACGTTTATTTTCTTTCAGTTTGGAAGCCTGGATCAAAAGTTAGCCCTGGCAACACGCATACGTGGTCACGTTCTGCCGTTAGCCCTGCAGATGTATGGTTGTCGTGTTATTCAGAAAGCACTTGAGTCAATCTCACCTGACCAGCAGGTAATTGTAAGTTAGAGCAATACTTTTTAAATATTATTTCTTTTTATTTCATATGTCGTTTTACTTCCTTAAAATGTTGATCTTTCCCTTCATTATGAAATGCCCTAGGGACTAAAATAGTTGTTTAAATTAGAATGCTGAGATACACAAGTAAACCACACACGTATTAAGATGGGACAGTTAGGATGAAATGGAATATTCCTTTGAGGGGAGGAAAAAAAAAATCATTGTAAAGACAAGAATAATCTTTTCTTTTTTCCAGAATGAAATGGTGAAAGAGCTGGATGGTCATGTTCTGAAATGTGTGAAAGACCAAAATGGAAACCACGTTGTCCAAAAATGCATTGAGTGTGTTCAGCCCCAGTCTCTCCAGTTCATCATTGACGCGTTCAAAGGACAGGTAGTGTCAGCAGTTCGCTTCCTTTTCCGTAGGGTTGCTTTGATTTGCAGATCTTTTTCCATCATTTGCGTGTAGAAGATAGTGTTTGATACTTTGCAGTCAGCTTTTTTTAACTAGGATAAAAGAGGGGTAATAAAATGGAAAATCTGTTAAAGACTCAGTTAACATGGTGTAAAAAGATTAATCTGTTGGAGATGAGGTTCTACAAAGGCCTCTTTGGACATATTATCAATACCAGTAGAGGTATTTGGCTTAAGGCCAGGTTTCCCAATTGGGTTTTGTGATATGCCATTTCAAATTTCCTGCAACGTCAGCATTTTTGATGTAATAATAAAGTATTTGCTCTCTAGCACATCTTTTTCATTGACATTTTTGTTTTCTCTTGGTGCTTATGGTGCAAGTCTGTCTTTCGGTGTTTCACAGTTGATGTCTATCATTAAGGAATTACTTTGAAGAAATATGTTAATCCGGTCCCTACATATGGGGTAGTGTTAAGTGAAGGGGGGGTGGTGTTCGCTTATTTAAGGTTGGAGTTTTTGTTTTGTTTCCAAAAAAGTTGTTGATATAAAATTGATATTGTGCTGCAGGCTAAATAAGGTGTTAATACTGTGAGACAAACATGTACTTTTATAGTCTTGAGAAGCATTGTAAAAATGTTACTAACTTGGCTGTGTGACTAAATTCTACTTTAATGGATGGCCAAAAGTATTTCTCAACAAAATGTACAATATCCTTCTCTCACATTTTACACAACAGCAATACCTGAATTATTGTTGTACATTGTAGTAAACGGCATACCAGGGTTTCTAGGATCAGGTCTTTTTATGTCAAAAAGTGTGTATGGAGTAGATGAGATGAGGTTTCTAAACTGTAAGCAGAGCCCTTGACTGAAATGTGACTGTTTACTGCACATTCATCCTCAGCTCCAAGTAGTTATATATATACAGATCTTAGCTAATCTGTAGTGGCAAATGAAAAATACCTCGCTATAGTCATGTCATGTAACAGGAGGTATCTCTTCCACCTGCCTGCATCATTTGGATCTGTGTCTAATCACACAGGATTCTGTGTGCAGTTTCGACCAACATCGACTCTTAAATCTTCTGAATTAATCCCTGAAACACACACCTGGCTGCTGGAGAAACAAGCAAAAGGAATAAGCAAGATTTTTACTATGTTTTGCATACTTATTTACAAACTTTGTATCAAGGAGCCTGTTGTATATGCTGGAATGTGAAATTAGTGAAAAGAAGTCAGAATAATTGAACTCCTTTTTATAAATGTCAAATCTTCAAATTTGAAAATAAAGTAACAAGTTAAAAGGAAGGCTTGAAAGGTGAACAGGGCTTAACTAAGGCTCACACTTCCAGGCTTTCCTTTTTGCAGCCAAGTGGGCTAGAAACATTATAAGGAAAACTTGAGTTCTCAGTTGTAGAATTACTGAAGCCCTTGACACACAGAAAACTATTTTCATATTTTCCTAACTTCTGCTGGAGATGGAATTCTGATATTGGCAGGCAAAACCTTGCTTTCAATAGAAGTAGCTTTTCCATTTCAAACATGGTAATGGTACTTACATATGTAAGGTTTGGTTGGTTTAACTTCAGTTTGCAATCCTGTTTCAAGGTATTTGTACTTTCAACTCATCCGTATGGTTGTAGAGTAATTCAGCGTATTCTGGAACATTGTACCGCTGAGCAGACTTTGCCAATCCTGGAAGAACTGCATCAACACACAGAACAGCTAGTGCAGGTTAGTGTGTCTGTTCGTTTTTTAATGCACTGTAGAGCTCTTAGTTGTTGTCGGCACAATTTGTTCCCATTTCTTAGTTTAAGAAGTACTTTGAATGCCTCTTTTTTTAGTTTTGTAGATGTTGATATTTTTTTTCTTTCCTTACGTAGTTTTAATTAAAATCAATTTGGAAGTTGAGAGGCAATGAAGATATAAAAAGCCTTTTCTTACACTTTTCACTGTGGCTTTCAATATACATTGTAAGAGCACAGAATTATATTTTTATTGCAAAGATTGCCTTTTTGCAGTTTATTCACTCCGGTGTCCTTCAGATAAATTCTGATAATGTCTAAACACAAATACATTGTCAAAAATACATGTTGCATATTCTTACACAGAAAAGTTATCTAAGAAGGCACAAAACAGTATACAAGATAATTCCGTGTCTGGGTCTCAGACAAACAAAACAAGTGCTAAAAATGGCTTTGAAACTGAATCGGTGTAAAATACTGGAAGGGACTTGGTGTTCAGTAGGAATTTCCACGCAGGAGAAGGCAGGAATTGCCTTTTGCTACATAGTCACAGTGGAGTTTGTTTCTCAGTGGTTTCTTGTCCAGTTAAAACATAACTGTCTTGGTGAACCAGTGTTCATGAAGATACTATGGCTGTTAAAGAAAGACATTGAAGTGCTGGAGCGGGTCCAGAGAAGAGCAACACGACTGGTGAAGGGACTTGAACACAAGACCTATGGGGAGAGGCTGAGGGAGCTGGGGTTGTTTAGTCTGGAGAAGAGGAGGCTTAGAGGTGAGCTCATCACTCTCTAGAACTACCTGAAGGGAAGTTCTAGCCAGGTGGGGATTGGTCTCTTCTCCCAGGCAGTCAGCAATAGGACAAGGGGACATGGGCTTAAACTCTGCCAGGGGAAATTTAGGCTGGATATTAGAAAGAAATTCTTTACAGAGAGAGTGGTCAGGCATTGGAATGGCTGCCCAGGGAGGTGGTGGACTGGTCCCTGGAGGTTTTTAAACTGAGATTGGACATGGCACTTAGTGCCATGATCTAGTAAACGGACTAGAGTTGGACCAAGGGTTGGACTCGATGATCTCTGAGGTCTTTTCCAACCCAGTCGATTCTGTGATTCTGTAAAGATGATGATCTTAATTTTGAGGACTTCTTTCTTTAAGAGGATAAAATATATTGTAGCAAAATACTGGTTTTACAGGTTATTTACATTTTGCATGTAAATTTTGTGGTCCATTAAGTAATTCTTGATGCAATATTTCTTGCATCACTTTGTTTCTATAATGTTGACTTTGTATTTTTGTATCTGTGCAAACAGCAATTTGAAAGTTTATACAAATATGCAGAAGCTGTACATATTGCTTGGTGAGAACACAAAAGAAAATTGAAGTAAACTTTTTTTTCAGGATCAGTATGGAAATTACGTTATTCAGCATGTACTGGAGCACGGGCGTCCTGAAGACAAGAGCAAAATCGTTTCAGAAATAAGAGGAAAAGTTCTAGCTCTGAGTCAGCACAAGTTTGCCAGGTATTGCACAACCTTCATATATTAAAGGTTCACTAACCTTTTAAAGTTGTAGTATTGGATTGATGTATTGTGTTATAAAAAGGACATCGTAGGGTTTTTTTCTGTTGTGTAACTTACTTCCTGAAACTTCATATTTTTATAAACCCTATTGGTATTTTTATACTAGATTTGGAGGAGAGAAAGGGGAAATGCTGTTCTGTAGCAAAACAAAGACGATTCCTCAGGTTTATGGGATGGTTTTTGTTCAGCTTGTGCAGGGAATGGGTTCCAGGTGTGTGTGAGGATCCCCAGGCCAGGTGAGCAGCTCTCCTGGAACGTGCTTGGTGACACTGACTTGAGACTGTCTGTCAGTCCAGCCAAGCGATGTACGTGGATAAAGAGGCTTAAGCAGTGGTGGTTCGGACTGACAAGGATTTCGTGCATTAGGAGGTCTCAAAGACTGTTATAGGAGTCCTGAGCTACTCTGAAATTAGAGCCTAAAACTCATCCCTCAGTGCTTTTTGCTGAAATATAGATTATGTGCCTTTTGCTAAGGAAAACAGACCTCAGGATTCATCCTGGATGATTTAGTGAGACTAACCTTGTCATCAACATTAAGTAGAAATGCATCATGACATCATGGGGGCATTTGTTTTAAAAAGTAATTGTGTGGAAACTAACAGGTCTATCTGGAATTTATTTTTCTTTGCCGAAATAGAGCTCTTCATAATCCTCTCCTCGGAACTTGCTTGATTTTTTGAAGCACAAACTTAAAACCAGAATCACTTTGCTGTCTTATAAGCATTGATGGCCTTTCCAGTTTCTGAGGTATCTGGAAGGTCAGAGACTTCCTCTACAAACAGAAATATTTGACAGACTCTCTGGTCTAGGTGTGTTCCTGAAAAAGCAGGCAGCCTTGTGTCTGGCTTTCTCTGTTTTGTCTTAAAAGGGCCCACAGCCAAAATAGATGTACTATAAAACATCTGCAACCCGAGATCCAGTATACCTACTGTAGGTCCAGTGGAAAATCTCTCCTACAAGATAAGAAGTATCAGAAAATTACTTTTTTTTACATGAGGAGTGTAAAATCCTTTCACTCCCTCAGTCATTACAGACTAAAGATTTTGAAATGGGGACTTGATGCATTTACTGTTTGCTATTTAGTGGCGTTAAGACACTTGAACTATTCAGATAAATATTAAATTGCTACTTAATGTTACCTGCAAAGTCACAGAATGTATTTGTCTTATTTTTCAGCAACGTGGTAGAAAAATGTGTAACTCATGCTTCTCGTGCTGAAAGAGCCCTGCTGATCGATGAGGTCTGCTGCCAGAACGATGGTCCTCACAGTGCCTTATACACCATGATGAAGGACCAGTACGCCAACTACGTTGTTCAGAAGATGATTGATATGGCTGAACCTGCTCAGCGGAAGATAATAATGCACAAGGTACATTTGTATATTGTTTTATTGGTTCAGAAGCTATTATCCATACTAGCTTTTTTGCGGGAATAACTTGTTCTCTAGATGTAAAACTCGCTGGTTCTGGAATCTAGAGCTTCATGTATAAACATCAAATTCAGTGGAGCTTTATAAAGCAGAATATATTCAGGTCTCAAAGCATGGAGTTAAAAATGTAAATCTACAGAGAAGTTACAGAAATTGGATTCCATATCCTCTCTTTGTGCCAGCTTCTCTGTGAAAATACTCCTGCTATAAAAACGTAGTATCTTTATTAATATAACAGAAGAAATACAGGTTTGTCTTTTTAGTTGCTGCTATAAATCCATTCTGCAGTTACCTCAGGAGAGATTCCCACACTCCCTAACGTACGGGCACATTTTCTATTGAAGAATACCCAGATTTGGACAGAATTGCCCCCGGGTGTTAGTGCAGAGCCCAGTACGTTCTTGCTGCAGCTCTGCTTCCCCCAGTCACCGCCAGGGCAATCCCACAAAAGGGCTGTACCCCCCTTTTCTACTTGTTGGAGTCAAAATCACCGCTTCTACATCTCTCCAGAAACTTTTGAAATACAGGATTCTGACTCTTTTTTTTTGCATAGTATTTTTAAAGCGTAGTTTTCCTCTGCTTAGAATTTTTGAAGGGAGGAGGGGGCAGAAAAAATAACGGGTTTCTTCTTACAGATTCGACCCCACATCACAACTCTGCGTAAATACACCTACGGCAAACACATTCTGGCCAAGCTGGAGAAGTATTACCTGAAGAACAGCGCTGATCTGGGGCCGATTGGCGGACCACCAAATGGGATGCTGTGAGAGACAAAAAGGAACGGAATCAAAAATTGAATTGTGAATGATCAAAACATACAACTTAACTATAAATGTTCTGATTTTTTTAAATCTATTTATTGACTTTGTTCATCCATTTGTAAAATTTTTATTCTTGTGTATATTTTTGGGGAGTGAATTATTAAAAAAAGAAAAAAGAAAAAAAATAATCTCCAGCCCTGATCTGGAGACCTATCAGATTGGACGGCTGGCAAAGCACAGAATGCCTGTATATGATGTAATTGTATCAAAATAGCTGTCACATATTTTGTAAATTTTTACCTTGTAAAGTCACTGAAATAGTTTTTAAAGGGAAAAAGTACAGTATTCTTTTAATACACTGGCTTGCAATCTGGTAGGTCTACCCAGCATCACAGCACAACAGGTTTATAGAGTTGTATATAGAATTAATCCTTATTTTTCCCTTTTGTGTGAAGTCTTTTATACCAGATTAAAATTGATCAGCTGCATAAACATTATTTAACATGTCGAAAAGTTAAGTTGTATTTTGGTGGTTCACAACATACTATCCAAATAATAAACAGGGCACAGCAAGTTCAAGTAGGGAATAACGATGGAAACTTTAAAAGACCAGATTTCGTGACTTGCTGTGGATACAGGTTTGTCGTTTGTTTTTAAATGGTGCCCTGAGGTTTTCTCTAGTGGTGTTTTAAAACTAAAAGTGCTGTATATACTTATATATTTAATTGTTGTACAAGGTAGAGGGATTAAAATTATGATGGCGCTTCTGCTCAGTGAAGCGCGCCGTTGGAAAAGGAGTGAACCCTGTATTAACTTTACAGCGAGTTTTACCATGCAGGAGGAGTAGAGATTTGTATTTTTTTATTTTGCATATAGAATTGTAAGGATTTGAAAGTGTTGAGCATTTATTTTGCTTTCTCAATGTAGATGCAAAAATAGATATTGATGAAGAGAAAAGGGGCCACTGAAAAGTAAACTTGATAGCTCAACATTTAAGCATGATTGATTAAATATTCAGATAGCTTTTTTGCTTCCTATAAATATCTGCATTGTATACGTGTAGTTAATAGGTGTAAGTTTACAGTTTGAAAACAAATCTCTTGTTTCGATGTTTATTACAAGCCTTGCTAATTTAGTAGTGATGCTTACCTTGGTTGTACAGATGTACATTTGTAAACCTTCATGCTGTAAATGTAATTTGTTTTACCCCTTTTTGGGACAAAAATTTGCATTAGTGTATATTCATATCCCCATTCCCTTTTCTCCCCCTGGCATATAGTGTTGTATAATGTAAATTTATTTCAGCAAATCAAGAGTGATTTTTTTTTTAAATTTTATCTTTATATGGTTTCAGAAATATGAACCAGCTTTCTTTTTATCTATTGTGAGAAACATTATGTTTTGTTTATAACATAGCTGTTGATTCTGTCAATATGGACACTTTGGGAAATCAATCTGTTCAAATTTTAAGTCGGGATGATAAGCATAGTAAGAAATGGACTGAAACCGATGCTTCCTCCATCTTAATAAATGTGGCATGATGTTTTTGTACAGAAGAGTACTGTATTTTTGAATAGCCTTCTCCCAGCGTAAAGCAAATATGTATGATACTGTCAATTTTTTTTCTCTGGACATATGACATTGTAACAGTAACATAAAGATGATGTACATTTACAAGCGGCCTTATGTACATTTCCCAATGATCTTTTTAAGGCAGAATTGTGACCATATGTGTATAATTAAAATCCTTTTTAATCCTTTGCCTATGGAAATATTTTGGAAAAAGCTTACTTTGTATGTATATTCAGTTTCTGAAAGATAAAGAAAGTGCTTTGTATGTTGTTGAAGTAAGTATTTTGTGTAAAACATTTGTTTGGATGGCTTAACCTAAAGTTTTGATTGACAAGAGAGTTTGAAGTCGGTGTCTCGAGCATGGATCCAAAGAAAGGCTGTTAGGTAGGGATCTGATCATGAGGAAAGAAAACAGGAGCGGTGTAAACTTGTATAAGGAATTCTGTTGTGTTCCCGTTTGTATCAGGTTTACATAAATCTTATTCAGGCATCCATCCGAGGCGCTGCTTTTAACAGTAGCGTTAACTCATCAATAGGCAAATGGGAAGGTTTGTTCTGGCCTGGTTCCAGTTTCGGAACCAGTGCTGTGTGGGCCCCGCTGTTGTCAGCAAGCACAGTTCCAGCTGCCGTGTAGTTTTTTGCGTGGCAGTTCACAAAACCCCCCTGGAGAGGTGCCAGCCCTGTCACGGAGCCGCTTCTTGGGTGAGTTAGTTCTTGGTGACCGTGGTTCTGTGTGTTAGAACCCACAGAGCAGACGTTGCCTTCAACGTGTAAAACAGCACGTTTGGCTTTTAGGGATGTCCAGGCAGCAAATGATAGTCCCGGTGCTTTGTCCCTGTAGCGCTCGTGCCAAGGCTGAGTTTAAACAGTCCTGCCACTGTCACCCTCAGTGCTTTCGGTACCTTGAACATAATCTTCCACTTGCTCTCCTGAAGTCATTTTGCACAAGTTGTGTCCAGGGACATGAAAAACATAACGTGTGGCTTTTTTCTTTCAGCTAGACCACCAGACTTCTTTTTGCTCAAGTGTCGCTTTTTGATCTAGATTGTTTATGGACCAGTTTGATCAGGTTTGACTCCAGGTGGCTCATATTGAATAATGTAATGTTCACATGTATATACTGTAAAAACAACAACAACAAAGTGTGAATAACACTGTGTGAAATACATCTGGTCTTGTGTTTTTCCTGTAGGAAACCAGCCATTCTTCATATTCTCAGTCACGTAACTTGTCTGCTTTCCGGAGCTCAGCTTTGGACAGGTGGTCGTTCCTGGTGAGCTGATGAGAATGAGTCAATTACTGAAGAACTCTGGTGTAGATCATTAAAGTTTCCAGAGGCCAGTTCTGAGCACCTAAACCTTCACATTATCTTAAAGGAAAAACCTCCACCGCTGTGTAGTTATGGCTGCAGCCTCATGACAGTTTCCTCATCACCGCTGGGCCCAGGCTGAGTTCTCCAGCATTTGTGAGGGTTGTGGTTGGGTTGGTGGCTCTCTGGCACCATTGGATCCACACTCGTTTCTGTTACTGCACAGGATATTTTCAAAGGACCATTTTTAGCTGAGGGGGAGTGGATCTGTCCTTTAGCGTTAAAATAACTCACCTGAGTGGCCCCTTATGGACAGAACCACCACAATCCTGTTGCCTCCATCACTGATAGATCTGATACTTCTTCATCAGAGTGTGGGGAAGATGGATGTTTCTGCGGACGTAATTTCCAGATGTCTTAGAGTGCTGATGGAGATTCAGAAACTGATTTAGTGACTCTTCCTTCCTCTGCTCTTGGGAACAGGCATTTGAGGAGATGCTCATGACTCACTGTGTAGCAGCATGGTAATGGGGTTCTGTACTAGTGGCAGGAAAATGGGTAAACAGGTGACAGCAACTCCCACTGTGTCATCCAGGGAAGTAAAGCTGAGAGAAAAATTGCAAAGTGTTCTAATATCTAGTGACTAGTCATTAAAATTGCAGATTACACGTAAGTCGTGCGCCTGGGGAGAGAGCCCCGTGCTATTAACTCTGCGGAAGCGATTTGCTGCAGAATGGTTGCAGCCAGGTCAGCCCCGTGCTTGGGTGCTGAGTTTTACAGAGAGGGGAGGCTGGTCTTCCGATGTCCCAAGAGCGGCACATCCTTCTGTAGCTTTGCTCAGCGGTGATGTGGTTTGTGTTGCTGCTTGAGGAGAGAAAGAGGCAAACCATGTGCTCTGCCTGACCCCAGCTGCCGCAGCCCGCCTCGACGTAGGGGCATCGTCTGTCAGTTGGGCACAAAGGTTCACATCTCGCCAAGCTATTGGTAGCACTAGAAGTGACCTCAAGGTCTTGTTGGTCTGTGGGCAAAGCTGCTGTTTCGATGAGCATGTGCTACAGGCAACACTGTGCTCTGCCTCAAGAGTTTCAATTTGAAGTATTCTCTGTGTGGGGAAGAATGTCAGAAACACTCACAGGCACTCACCTGTGCCCAAAGATCGTGATTTGAGCACCTCTTGGTTGAGGATGAGGAAATACGGGTTTTCCGCTTATTTTTTTCTTCCAGGGGAGGTTTAGGCTGGACATGAGGAAAAGGTTCTTCACCCAGAGGGTGCTGGACACTGGAACAGGCTCCCCAGGGAGGTGTCACGGCCCCAAGCCTGACAGTGTTCAAGAAGAGACCGGACAACGTCCTCAGACACATGGAGTGAACTGTGGGGTTGTCCTGTGCAGGGACAGGAGCTGGACTCGGTGATTCTTGTGGGTCCTTCCAGCTCAGGACACTCTGTGATTCTGTCAGGGACGGCGTGTCCCTCTCAGGGCTCTGCCTCCAGGCTGGCGTGCAGCGTCGGGCCAGGGAAGTTTGGCAGATCTTGGTAAATGTAGATCCTGCCACCCAGGAAGAGACTGTTCAGTGCTGCAGAATGAGCCTGGGGTGTCAGCACCCCTGTGTTGCAGAGCAGCCCAGGCCTCCCCCGCTCCATCACCCAAAGGGATTGGAAACCAGCACCATTCTTACGGAAAGACCGGTCACACGGTACCTCCTCCCTCGCAGGAAGGACAGAAGGACGTCCATCAAGCGCTGACAGCATTCTAGAGCCAACACAGTACGTGGGCTTTTCCCTGCCAGCCCAGTCCCCCTGCTAACAAAAGGAGGCAACTGTTTCATCCAAGAAAGTGAAGCAAACCCTGATGTTACATATTTAGTTCTGGAACACAGAGGCTACCAGGAAGCTTCCCGCCTGCATCGGGGCCAGAGAGCCAGGAGGGAGGACCAAGCTGACGGGTGGAACAGAACTGCTAGTGTTCCTCAGCAAGGTGGGGCAGGAGCGCTCCCTCCACCAGCCCGTTGGATGGACCTGCCTCTTTTGCATGCCCTGTGGTTAAGGAACTTGCCCAGCAAATGAGATGCTTGAATTAGTTCATCAGCCTCAGGGTTTTGAACCCACCTCCCTCACTTCACAGGAGTATGTCCCAACCACGAGGAGCTGGGCGGGTTCACTTTCTACTCCTGGATTTGGGCTGGGCTTTTAGCACAGCCTGAGCTGTCGGTTGCATCACAAACAGCGCAAGATGGAGCATGATCCTCAAGCACGCAGGTGGGAGCGGGGAGGTTCTGCTCTCCAGATCCTTGTCTCCACCTGGATTCTCCCAGACTCACTTCATGCAAAATACATCTTGGGAGCGGTGTTCCCCCATCATTAACAAACTGGAAATGCCCCAGAGGCTTTTTATACAGCAGCTGAAATGTAGGAAGACCTAAAGACCCCCTTTGTTTCATTAGTAAGAGCGAACATAGGAATAATATGTTCACCCTCTCACCAGCGTTAGCACTTTGGGCACGAGGCCTTCAGCTTCTCCCTCCTCTGCTTGCACAGCACCTGCCCAGCCCTAAAGTGTCTGCATCTTTGAGACCGCATCTGGAATATTGTGTCCAGTTCTGGGCCCTCAGTTCCAGAAGGACAGGGAACTGCTGGAGAGGGTCCAGCGCAGGGCAACGAAGATGATGAAGGGAGTGGAGCATCTCCCTTATGAGGAAAGGCTGAGGGAGCTGGGTCTCTTTAGTTTGGAGAAGAGGAAACTGAGGGTTGACCTTATTAATGTTTACAAATATATAAAGGGTGAGTGTCACAAGGATGGAGCCAGGCTCTTCTTGGTGACAACCAATGGTAGGACAAGGAGTAATGGGTACAAACTGGAACACAAGAGGTTCCACTTAAATTTGAGAAGAAACTTCTTCTCAGTGAGGGTGACAGACACTGGAACAGGCTGCCCAGGGAGGTTATGGAGTCTCCTTCTCTGGAGACATTCAAACCCACCTGGACACATTCCTGTGTGACCTCATCTGGGTGTTCCTGCTCCAGCAGGGGGATTGGACTGGATGAGCTTTTGAGGTCTCTTCCAATCCCCAACATTCTGTGATTCTGTGATCTGCAAACCAGAGTCAGGGGCACGTTGCAGGCAACACAGATGATGTTCTAGACCATAGGACAGAGAGAAACCCCTTCCTAAACTGAGCTGAACAGCCCTAATGAGCTTCAGTTGAGCTTAAGACCTGCCTGGAGGGCTCATATTTCCTGGCAGCCGCACAGCACCGCAGCCTAGCCAAGCCTGGCTTAGCTGCCGAATCTTTCCCCAGCCAAGCCTAAGGGGGGCAGGGAGGGAGACAACAACCCTTCCTCGGCACAACAGGGCTCGGCGGTGGAGGCTGTTTGCGGAACGCAGCCGGCTTGGCTGCTGATCACAGGGCAGCTCACACGCTGCGTTCTCTCAAACGCTTCAGTTGCCGGTTACAGATCGAATCCACAGCAGCACGGAGCTGCCACGGTGCCCACTGCAGAGGGATGTCACCCGTGGGGATGGGTGTGGAATTGACCAAGCCTGCTGATGTCCCTCTCCTTCTAGGGCAAGCTTGCTGTGGGCCGTCCACTCCTGCTCAAAAGGCTTTGCACAATGTTATGGAAGCAGAGCCAGTTCAGATGTCACTTGAAGAGTGTCCCAAAATAAAGTGAGATCCCCAAAGATGTATTATACAACTGCTTACAGAGAGCCAGTGGAAATTGCAAGAAGTGTCATGGCAAGGGCAACACACAGGAAAGCGGTGGCAGGAAGCACCAGCGAGGGAGATGGTGATGAAAAGCACATTCACAGCTATATTCTCCCATGAGTGCAAATACAGGCACATTATTCCTTGTCTCCCTCAGGAAAACCAGAAGTTAAAGGTACTCTGGTGGGAATGAAGAACTCTCTTTCCTCCCCTTTATAGTCCTTATCTCTCTTTCTCTAAGAGCTGAAATTCAGCATCAGAAAGCATTTGCAATGCTCCCCCAGCCATGGTCAGCCCGGGAGGAGAGGTTTCATGAGACCATCTGCTCGTACAAGACAGGATCTTGGGGAAGGATTCAGCCCGACTGCTTCTCTGTTAGGCTCAGGTCTGGTAGGTCTGGCTCAGCGCTGTCCCCTGCTCAACACCTTTGTGTGTAAAGTGACTTCCAGAGGCTGATAGAACAGTCAGAGCGATGGCTTGTGAAGCAGGGATTACAGAGGGCTGAAGCCAGGTTGAAGAGCTGAGGATGGACAAACTCAATGCAAGCCACAGAGTCAATCCCAACCCAGGGCGTGAAGGGGTGGGATGAAATGGAGCAGAGTTCCCCCTGTTAGAGCTCCAGGCCATACACTTACCAGATTCAGCTGGGCCATTTGACTCTTAAAAGGCCTTTTTGTTTGAAAACTGACTATCTTAAGTACTCCAAAATTCACATGATGTCTCGACTTTCCCCAGAATGTCATGTGCCTCCTGAAAACCAAAGGTTTGATTATTCACCCCAGTTTGGGAGTCATAGGAGCTCTCACTTCCTGCTGGGAATGGGGCTTTCATCCAGCCCTACCCCCTGTGCCAGCCCCTCCACACGTGGGGAACCCAAAGCCCAGAGATCTGATCAGAGCATTAAAGGTCACCCACCCCACACCTCCGTGCAGTGCTGCACGGCCCCGCTGTCCCCTTTGAGCAGGAACACTCCCACAGTGTCACACAGACACATTCCATCAGCAAGGCAATGGGGGAGACACCATCCCAGTTCTAAACCACTTCTGTTTAGGTGTAGACACTTCCATGCAGACACACAGACTGGGAACAGACACTGTTGCCCACCTACATGTCTGGTGCCGTTTGAAAGACCCTTGAGCACCCAAGACACCAGGACAGGGTGGGTGAATCACAGAGTCACAGGATGTTAAGGATTGGAAGGAACCTCAAAAGATCATCTAGTCCAATCCCCCCACCAAAGCAGGCACACCTAGATGAGGCTACACAGGAATGTGTCCAGGCGGGTCTGAATGTCTCCAGGTGCGCCACACAAGGCTTAAACCCAAGGTGAAGCCCCAGCGCTCCCTTCCCCATAGACAGCTAGGTCAGGACTGCAGAAACCCACCCCACGGCCCAGCCGGGGCTACAGCCCTTGCTCCCCTCCATTCTTCCAGTTCCTCACCCATTTGTGTCTCCTCCTGTGCCCACTGCTCTCCTCCCTCTGGCTGGGCACTCGGCCTCCCACCTGGACAGTTGTTATTCCCGTGATGGTGGTTAATCACCCGTAACATGTGCTGATGGGCAGATGGCTCAAGCACAGCTTGGTCTCTGCTCCATCCCTGCAGCACAGGAGAACAAACATACCCAGGGCAGGGGTTACACCAACCCCACTCAAAGGTGAGGTGACAACAGGAGACCTTCTCATGGCCTTTCAGTACTTAAAAGAAGCCTATAACAAAGATGGGGACAGACATTTTAGCAGGGCCTGTTGTGACAGGACAAGGGGTGATGGTTTTGAACTAAGAGGGGAGGTTCAGGCTGGACAAAGAAGAAATTTTTTACACTGAGGGTGGTGAAACACCGGCCCAGGTTGCCCAGAGAGGTGGTGGATGCCCCATCCCTGGAGACATCCCAGGCCAGGCTCTGACCAACCCAATCTGGCTGAAGATGTCCCTGCTCATGGCAGGGGTGGCACTGGATCAGCTTTGAAGGTCCCTTCCAACCCAAACTGTTCTATGACTCTGTGATACCAGGACCTGGACAAAGACGTTCTCATAATGAATGCGTGAGAAGGTCCAGGATGAAGGATGATACCGGATGGGTGGGGAATCATGGGGTGAATCAGCGCTATGACAGCAGCAAGGGCTGAGAGACGCGGGTACCGCCTGGGGGGATGCGGCACTGGAGTGACTGCACAGAGCCCTGAGACAGCCAATACCTGCGGGAATAGGGTAAGTGGCATCAAAATGCTAAATGAAGGATGATAATTACACCAAGACGCAACCTTCTGGTTAATCAGGAAGAAAACCTGTCTGTTATATCATATCAGATTCATAGCATAATCACGATTGGTAGCAAGAATAAATGACAAAACCTGAAGTTAGCCCGAGAGCAGCATTTGTCAGAGACCCGCGCAGAGACTGGGGTCCAGATCACATCAGCTTGATTAAAATAATAAAAACCAAACCAAACCAGTATTTTTCAAAGTGTTGCAAGTATCTGTTCTAACCAGCAGTTACTGAACTTGAACTAAAACCTCCAATGCAGCCTAACCCTGCGACTGCTCTGCTTCAGCATCTGCTTCTTCCAAGACCACAGCTTTTTTTACGTACATAGGAGTATTAAACCTGCTTTGGCAGAATTCCTGGAGCTCTACGTGCTTACTCAGACTCTCCATGTGGCAGAAACACCTGACCCGTCATTTGGCTGCTTTAAAGTGACAGTGTGGAAGCAGACACTTAACGTGTTTCATGTGGACTGAATACTTCTATATTTTGGTTAAAGCTCTTCGGTTTGCTCCTTCATTTGGAACTTCTTAACCAGCAGTACAGCACCGGTCTATGCAAAAGCTGACAGCTAACTTCAAGAATACATTGTATATTTGGCACAGTCAGAGAGAAACAGGCACCACATCCCACAAGGAGAAGTTTTATTAAACTTTTATGTGAAATATCAGAGCATCCAGGAGCCTCTGTCACCAACAAAGACAGTAAAGAAATACACAGAGAAAATACAGGAGTCCTTTGATAAGAGATTACACCTCATTCAACCAGGAGTCCCCACGTCTCCTGGGCAAATAATGGGTCTCTGTGGCCCTGCCAGAGCCAGCTGCAGGATTAAAACTATGCATATTTTTATTGTCATGGCAGAGAGAAAGTCAGCAGGTACCAAGCAGGGAGTGCTGTGGAAATGGGGGGCTCTGTTCTCCCTGTGCTTCTTCCCTTTTCTCCAAAGCCCCCAGCAGCAGCAGCTGCCTGGCTGGATGTTCCCAGGAACAGTGACACCCTTCTCCCTGCGCTCATTTTGGTGGCAAGGCAAACCCCATTCTGCGCTCAAGTTATTTAGAGTCACAGGGGTTGAGGGATCACGCACCGCAAACCAGCGTTAGTCACTGCAAGTGAGTTGTCCCGAGTTAACCACATGGGTAAGTGAATCACAGAAATGCAGGAAAGTCTCTCCCCGGGCAAGGAAAAAAATAAAGTGGTTATTCAGGTGAGTGCTTTGAGAAACACCTGCCTGGTCCACAAGCCCTGAGACCGCTGGGCCAAAAAGGTTGAACAGTGAAAGCACCAGCCAGTATTATGGCAAATGGCCTCATTAGCAGAGAGCGAGTCAGTGTTTTCTTGTGGGTAACATCCACGTAACTTCAGGCAAACCCCACGGAGGCTAATGGGAAACCCCTCTGCAGATTTTGATCCACCAGCCCCCGAAATCCAGTTCTGAGGCTCTCTCTAACCAGCGTGCAGGATCCTGCAAGGCCCTCACACGCAGCATCAAAGAAATGCAGCTGTTTTTATTCCAGCTGTTTATGAAAACTATCACAAAAGTGGCATGCCACTGCCAGCTGGGCTTTTGCCAAAGGTTGAGAAATATTTGGTTAGTGGCATAGACACATTTATATCTAGTTTTCAACATCCACCCAGAAGTTCTCATTAGCAGGGCACCGGGAAAAGGGATGGGGAGAAGAAAAAAAGCCACCAGATTATTGGGAAAGGCAGCCAAGTTGATTCAGTTGGTATCTATAAAGCCAAGAATGCAGCTACACTGACGCTTGGACCATTAAACGTGGTATTGTTTAATGAAAAAAACCCTCGGAGTTCTTGCAAGAAGGCTTATTCTTGTCCAAATAAGAAAAGTCGTCATCCCTTCCATCAGAGCACTACATGAGGGAGAAGAAAGAAGATGAGAGAAGAAAGGAGATGAGAGCAGACATCCCCTCAGGTGAACTTCACAGCCCACACCTTGGGGTGGGCCGGGGAGCCCCCTTTGGCCTCTCGCTTCCTGGGAGTGAAAGCGGGAGGCAGATGGAGTTGCTCACATGTGTCTGACTCACCACAAAGGCGGCCGGACAGAACAAGCAAAATCAGATATCACTGTGCAAGCACGCTGGGTGGGTTCAGGTGCTCCTGCTATAAATCATAGCCGGCGGTTGAAAGGGTCAAAATCAATTATTTCTACATCAGTGCATCCCAAACCAACTGCAGGGGGTTTGCCAAGGTGTGGGAGGAGGGGGAAAGAGAGTGAAGTGTGTTCGGTGCCACCACGCTGAACAAAGAGTGATGGTCTTGGGAACCGGGGACCATGGTGACTGGGGTCCCCAGAGGGGAGCACAAGGACTGGATGCCAAATGTTGCACACTGGCACGCAAGGTTTGGTAACACAAGGTTGAATGTCCAGGCTGCTTCCTCTGCTGACTTACACTCACTGTTGATTTAAGGAATGGGCGGATTGCTCTTTTGTTACTGCATGGAGCTGGAAAGAGGAGGATGTGGTGTGAGCTGTGGGCCAGGGGGACTTTAAAGGGGAAGGAGTAGAAAGCTCCAGGTTAGCAGGGAGTGAAACTTCGCAAACCTTCCTGGTCTCCACAGTCTCCAAACAGACCACCAGCCACATTGTCTAAACCTCCTCTTGGATCCCTCAGGACAAACAATCCTTCCCCTTCCATCCCCAGGTTTTAGGCCACGTCTTGTTGCCAGCTCACCATTCTGAGGCACAATCCATGGAAAAAACCCGGACAGTGAAGGGAACGTCAGTGGTGGTACTTCAGGCCCTTACCAGACACCATCACTTGTTTTGGGTGCATCTCCCACCTCACTCCAACCAGTTTCTGGGACAGACTCAATCTGAGTTCATTTAACTTGATGTATTTAACATCCTGTAACTGCCCCACGCACCTGCAGGCACCTTCTTTCCTCTGTGTCCTGCTGTTGCCACACAGACTCAGGGCTTTCACTCATCTACCTGTTACAGCTGAGAAGTGAAACGCACAAAGGGCTGTAGGTTTCCCATTCTTCTAAGCCCCCTTTAGTTAACTGAGCTACTGAATCAGGGGAAAAAAGAAAGTTTTCTCTCTGTCACAAAAGCAACAACTGAAAATGGCCCAACCATCAGCAGGGAAGCCACCTATCTGAAGCCAACAAGAGATACCACTCACTAGCAGTGAACTGTGAACTCCGCAACCCCAGTAGGTAGGCAACTGCCTGTACACTTAAAGCAATCTCAATATTTGCATACACTCTAGCCTCTTACTGTGTGTTAGGGAATATACTCCCCTCCTTCATCCCAAGGTGTCGGGCTGTGACAGGTGAAGTCACTGAGAGGTGATGTGTGAACCTATCTAGCTTGATGCCACAGATATGATCCAGTCCTTCTGAAGGAACAGAATCAGCTTTTCCTAAGCCCACCCCATCTGGTCACAGCCCATTAACAAACCATCCAAGGACACATGGCACCAGACTTCGGGAGAAGGGGCAGACATCTGCTGCTGGTGAATAAATGCAAGGTGAGGACACACGGTGACAGTGGCCACTGTGGGCAGGTCCGACACCTGGAAAGCCAGGCAGGCAGCTCCTGCTGCTTGATGCTCTCATTCGTTAGGGGATAAGGAACTATGGCTTCTGCTACAAGACGCAGTGATGAAGAATGGTGGCGGTTGCCCAAAAGCAACGGTTGCCATCCCTGCTCCCCCCTTGCCTCTGGTGGTGGCAGAAGCAGCAGGCTGGATTCCTCCCCTGGTTGTGTTCGCCCTCTTCCATGGCAGGACACAGTTCAAACCAGCCCCTTATCCCCTGGGGAGGCTGAGTTCAATTGGGCGACGCTGCTGGAAGCCCTTGATCCAGTTCTGGGAAATCCCCACAGCTCCACTGTGCTGGGCAGAAGCAACCAACTCCTATCATCCCCTGAGCTCGGGGCTGCCAAGAAACTCCTTTCCATACAAGTCTCATCTGGCTTTTCAGCATGGAGCTCTTTTGACTGAAACCACAATACTGCTCATGCTTCAATGATCAAGCAGAGGGCACGGGAATGTCACTGAAAACACTTGGCTTCCAAATGCAACATTGTTCTTCCTTTACCCCATTCACAGATCCTGACCAGAACATCCTGATCAAGCTCTAAATGTTTCCTAGCAAATCCAGTGAGAAGTACAGCAGCAGGATTTGAGTTGCCACCTCCCCAAACACACATGCACCCTCATTTCCATGAATCCCAAACGCTGTACAACCCCACCGGTGCCACGTCACCACTCCCAAGACCAGCACTTGTGGACGTGTTTCCTCCCTCCTCCATGGCTGCAAGGGTCCATTAGATGCAGCCTTGGCCAAAACAGCCTTTGCTATACCAAAATCATAGAATCATAGAATAGTTTGGGTTGGAAGGGACCTTCAGAGCTCATCCAGTCCAACCCCCTGCAATGAGCAGGGACATCTTCACCCAGATCAGGTTGCTCAGAGCCCCATCCAGCCTGGCCTTGAATGTCTTTAGGAATGGGGCATCCACCACCTCTCTGGGCAACCTGGGCCAGTGTTTCAGCACCCTCAGTGTAAAACATTTCTTCCTCCTGTCAGCTGAGGTCATGCCCAGTGCACATTTCCCGATTCCCAGTGACACCATCACAGCTGAATGTCACAACCTCTTCATCACATCCACGTAACATTTTCAGCCTCACACTCTGCAGGCCCCAGCACCAAACACCTTTGTCCCAAGCTCCATCCCAAAAGTCCCATCTTCAATGTTCTGGTTGCATCAGGTTGAAGATATGGATCAGAAAGACCACTCTCCCCCCATCCTTCGGCAGAAGCCTGCTCTCCCACCCAGGAGCTGCTGCTCCAGCACAGCCACCCACCAGGCACCCATGTGTCCCCATTGCTTTTATTTTGCATCCATTCCCCGCTCTGCTGTCCCAGCCAGCCACCCCATGTGCCATTGGTCATCTTGGCTATGGGACCCATGGATGCCATCTTCTCCCCATCAGCCACATCATGGGGAGAAGAACACAGTGGCCATGTCTCATTTGAGGGAAAGGCATTATGGCAGGAGTGGTGCCTAGGAAGGCTGAATGAGTAATTTAAGGGAGAGGGAAAAAAAGAGAGCTAATTAAAGACACGTGATAAAATCACAACAGTTTTAGCCACATTGAATATCCAATTAAGCCTTTTAAGCCTTTAGGCCACAGCTGTGGGAAGGGATCCTGGCTCAGGCAGAGATGGGCCAACACCCACCGAGAGCCTCCTGAGCCACCAGGAAGTGCTCACTGGTTATGGCTCTTTTTTGGATTCCCCCCATGAGCAGTCCTGGGGCAGCACAGCCCCATGCCCACAGTCTTGGCCACATCCCTCATCTGCATGGCCATATAGCCAACGTGTGCTCCTGCAGCTCCCAGCTGTGTTAATTCTTTAAAACTGCCTTTTTTTTTTTTTTTTAAAATAATGTTTGCACACACATTCAATTGCATTGTTTGTAGCCAACACTTCAACATGTGCTGGCACCCACACAAGAGAAAGGGAAAAAAAAGACAACTGAATTGACTGGAGGTGAACAGGAACTCAGCCCTGACTCCAGCAGGGTAAAAAAATTCATCCCGTGGTATATTTTTTGCAGGACTGTTTCAGTTTTGCTGTCTAAGGTGAGATGTGTGAAGACCAACCCGCAGCTCTGCTGAGGAGTGGTAAAGTTGCTTTTAACCCAAGAAGGGTAATTTGCAAGAAGGAGCTTCTTTTAAAGCAGCACTTTTTGACGCAAACCTCTCGCAACATTTTACACTGCCAAAAAACCCGTTCCGAGCAGAAAATCGGATGCAACTGAAGGCACAGAGGGTGCGGGGCCAGCTCCGTGGATCCACGGGCAGGAGGAAGGACATCCCCCTACCCAATCTCTATATTTGGGGGGAGAAACCCCCGCTGGGTGTGACATGGAGTCCCAGCGCAGACGGGCCGCCCGGGGAGCTCTCCCTCCCCTCTGTCCGGAGCGGCGCCGGGGGAAGGGGAGACGGCAGCGCACCTCCGTGATTTTCCCACACTGGAAGGGGAAGGGAGGGCTTTTAACGTTGTTATTATTATTATTAATAATAATAATTATTATTATTTTTAGCGAGAAGGAAGGAAACTCGGCGGGAAGAACGCCGCCGCCGCAGAGGAAATCTGGGAATGCGATGGGAGGGAAGCGATGGGAGGGAAGCGGCGGGCGGGGAGGGGAGCGGACCGGCGCAGGTAGCGCGGCGGCAGGAAGCGGGGGCGGGCGGCGGGGCGGGCCGGGGCCGGGGCTGGGGCCGGGGAGCGGAGCCGAGGGGAGGGGAGCGGAGCCGAGGGGAGTGAAGCGGAGGCGGAGCCGGCCGGGGGGTGGCCGTAAGGTGAAGGTTGTTTCAGTGGGTTCATTAAAAGACAGAGTTCAACTCCCTTCCGTCGCAGAGCGCTGCTGGGAGGCTGGTTCGGGGGTTTGCGAAGGGGCGAAAAGAAAAAAAAAAAAGAAAAAGAAAAAAGGAAAATAGAAAAGCGAGAAAACCCGCGGCTACTTAAAAGAACACTTAAGAGGAGCGGGACAAGAGTGGCCGAGGGGACCGCGGGAAGAAGGGACAGACTGTGCGCTCTCGAGGCCCGGCGAGGAGAAAGGATGAGAAACGTGGTGACCGTGTGGCTGGTGGCCCTTTGCTTCCAGGCTGCTGTCCCGGTGAGCCCGCGGCGAGCGGGGGGGGTTGGCGGTGCACGTGGGGCGGCGGGGACCGGGCTGGGCCGGGCCGGTTCGGGGGATCGCAGGGGGCCGCCGCGAGCCGCCTGGCTCCCCCCGCCGGACAGGTTATCGCAGCGGAGCGGTGCCTTGCCCGGCCCGGCCCGGCCCTGCCAGGAGGGCTGCGGGGGCTCTTTGTGCTGGCGGCGGGCTCCAGCCCGGGCTGCCCCGGCAGCCCTAATTCAAACCAGACCCGCTGCGGCCGCTCCCGACCTGCCGGCGGCTCCGCCCCGCTGCGCTGCGGGGCGGGCGGCGCTGCCCGGGAACCCCCCGCTGGGGCGCGTGAGCCCCTCGGTGCGCCCGGGAATGGGGCAGGGGGGCGGGGGGAGATGCTCACGTCCACCCTCCGGCGTGGTGCGGGAAGGGACGAGCCCCGAGTTTGGGCGAGCTCTGGCATGTGGCTCTTTGTGGTTCAACTATGGCCGGGGAGCCCTTCCCCGCGTTCAGTGGTCACGGGTGACTTCTGAAACGAGGGTGCTCCCGCCGTGCTCTTGGCGCAACCGGGCTTCGAAGGGAGCTCGGGGTCGGCTGCTCCCCGATCACCTTTGTGCCCGGAGAGCTTGGTCAGCAGAGAGTACGCCCGGATGCCTTTTATTTCTGCTCGCTAAACCAGAAATCCAGGTGGTCGCCTCGGCGTACGAATCCTCCGGCTCTCCTGATGCCCGGTCTCGGCGGCAGCACTGGGAAACCAGCCCCGGTTCCCTCCCGTGCCCCGGCGTGCGGCCATCCCGGCTCCGCGCTGCCTCCAGCCCTCCGGGGCCGCCTGGGCAGCGCTTCGGGGCCATCCGCTTTCTCCCTCCCCACCGCAGTCCTCTGCTCCCCTCCTCCTGAACACAGTTACTAACACTGCGATAGCGAAGCTTGCGTTTTCTCCGAACTCCGGTGTTTCGGAGCAGCTCTCTGGGGAGGCGCAGAGAGGCTGGGTTGGGCTCGGAAAGCTCCACATCCGCGCAGCAGCTGCCGCCAGATGTCATCCATGAACAGAGGATGGCTCTGCCCCTGGAGGGCCTTTCCACGGAGATCCGGCACCGCAGCTTTGTGAAAGTGCTTTGCTTGGTGCTCCGAGTCTGTGCTGGAGGCCTGAGCTCCATCCCCAAGAATCTGGGCATGACTGGAGTCCTTGGGGACATCTCTCGAAAGGCACAAAGCTCAAGTTGCCATCCCTTTCTCCTGTGGTGAGGGACACGAGCTCGTTGCTTCCCGTGTGCCCAACCTGTGTGCGTGGCTCATGGAGTCTTCTCCTTTGGATGAGTTAGAAGGAAATACTGAAACATGAGGCTGTGTGAGCAGGCAGGATTATGAAAGTCAAAACTGGTGGGTTTTTTTCTTTCTGAAAGGAAATAATTGATTTGAAAGTTGTCTGGAGATGAATTTCAGCAGCAGTGTGGTAGGGAGTGGCAGAACAAAGTGTGTGGCAGGATCTAAGCTGCTCAAAGTACCTCCAGTTTCGCTGTGCCGTTCTGTCTGTGAACTCTACCTGTAGATCTGGACGTGTACCCTTCTAGCCCATGTGGTAGTGAGTAGTTATGAGATGGCTAAAAATGACAAACCTGTGAGCGTAATGGGGAGAGGGCTCTGCTCATAGCTTCTGAATAAGCTTTCTACTGAGTAAAGTGGAAAAACTGCAGTTACTTTGCAGCCTCTCTAACGCATTTGGATAAATTTCCCCTATGATAAGTGTTCCTTACTAGAAACAGTAAGGACATGAAGTAAATGCTTTTCTGGAGTTTTCATGTGCGTAAGAGACACGCAGGCCTGGATGACACTTCAGATCAAGGGGTGTCCTGGGTGAACATATGGAGGAGCAGAAGCCCTTGGGGCTCTTCGTGGTGACTCAGTGCTGAGGCTGTTTCCCTTCTGGTGATCACGTGGCCTTTTTCCCATGTTGAAATGTCAGTGACATGAACTAAGCCGCCTTTCCCACCCATCTGGAATAATTACGCTTTTGCATCAAGTGGCAGAAAACCTCTGGAATTAGGCACAGAAAAGCTGAGTGACCTTACACAGTCCTTTGCATGTGCCACATCGCAGGGCTACAGGCATGGTTGCGTTGGGTTCTTGGTGTCTGAATTATTGGAAAGGGTGCCACTGGCACATCTCTTGACCCTTGGCTATTGCTGCACGACTTGACTCATCCATATTATTGTAGAAGTAATAAGCAGGAACAAGAAAGTGGCCAAATAATAGTTGTTTTCTGAGTACTATTACCTGTAGGAATGGTTGCGGAGGTTCCTGTTCTTCAAGGTGACACTTCATTGCCCAAAACACCTTGTATGAGGGTCATTGCCCTCTGTTGTTATGATGGAGACATTGATTTCCTTGAAATAAGAAGGCTGATGCATCTTAATGGGTTAAACTAGTTATTTTCTCAAATGGAAACTTTCAGAGGGTGTAACCCTGCCAAGAAGCCAAGTGAGCCAAGGTGCATGGCCTGCTGCAGGGGGCAGTGGGCAATCCAGGCTGTATCGTCTGGTGTAGGAGCACACTGGTGGTTAACACAAGCTTAGCAGAGCAGGCAGAACCTTTTTTCCAAGGGTGATGTCATTCCTATCTGAATGTAAACTAATTAGAAGAAATTAGGTAGTCCAGCTTACTTATTAAACGTGTATGCAGTGGATAAGGAGGAAACACTTTCTTCTATAGTACCTTCAGAGCAGCGTCACATTATTTATCAGGCACTATAAACAGCACTTTTCTATCTGAACACTCACTTGCTGGTGGTTACCTCCCAGTAAAATGGTGACTCTGTTGTATCTGGTCAACTCTAATTAGAGCAGAGACAAATAAGCTGTGATTTGTATCACGTAAGGGGGCTCTGGTGCAAGTTTGTAGTCCTTTGTGCCAGGTTTCTCTCAGTTTCAAGTGGCTGGAAGAGCTAACGTTTCTAATAGCAGCACTCTGAAATTTCTGGAAACCAAACAATCCTCTCTAACAACCTGAGACAAGTTACAGCAAGTGTAAGAAACCTGTAAGCCTTCTAAAATTAAGCTAGTGCACTAACCTGAAATGTAGGCTGCTGTTTTAGTAGCAAAATTGGTCCATTTTAAGTATGAGTTTTGCATTGCTGGTGCTTAGATGTCTCCAGGTGGCCTGTGTAGCAGCACTTTGTCCTAACCTTGTTTGAACTGTCTCTTGTGTCCAAGAACCATACTAATGCCTTTGAGAGGGACATTCCACACTTGTTTGTGTCATCTGGTACCTAGGGAGCTGGGATTTTAGTCGTGTCTACTACGGAGAGGAGGAATGTTCTTGAGAGAGAGAAGATAGGACCCCTTTCCTGAGGAGGTGCTGTCAATGGTAAAATTGTAGTGCTTCAGCATTGCAGCGTTAGTATTTTTGTCTTAAATGTCTCCTACTCTTTCAACTCAGAGCTATTTACACAGCACTCCAGGACAGCTGGAGGCTGATGGACTCGCTGGGACGTAGGGTACTGCAAATGGCACTAGTCCCTCAGGACAACGTTCAGTTGATGTTAAGACACCTAAATGTAGGTGTCTATGTGTGTGCTAGGTGCCTAAGCTCTCATTATAGTCATGGCGATGTAATCAGTGGAGTCAAAGAGAGCAATTATCTGACCAGCCCCTGCACGTCTACTTCAAGGTGAGTTGCTTTGTTGGGGCTGCTTTGACTAGATCTCATTTTGCCTATAAGGGGAGCACAGACACCTTTCCTTTAGTGTCTTTATCTGAGAGCAATTTAACTCAAAGTGATCGTCTTTTTATTTGTGAAACTTTTATGGTAACTCCCTCCATAAACAAACAGACCGGACAGGTGCTGTTTCTGTGCCAAGAGAACTAGCAAAGCAGTGGGAAACACCAGCTTCCAGCTCCAACAACAGCTCTGTCCTATTCTAGCGCAACTGGATCAGCACCTTCAAATAATGCCACAGTCTTGCTCTGCTAAAGGCTGCGGAAGAGAGTAAGGAGTATAGTTGGGTCCTGTGTCAATGTTCTGAAGTGAGGAATATGAGCGGAAACATAAGTGGATGTACTTTTGGAGGGGGAGCTGGATTGTGAGCTGTTGAGGAGGCATCAGAGCATTTTAGCATTTGAAGGCACTGTTTATTTGTAGATTAGAAGTGAGGAACCTTTATTACTCCCTATATTGTGATACAGGCAGTGAACTTGTGAAGTGGAAGCTGATTGACCAACAGTGGCAGGATATCTGGTGTTTCTTACAGGTTCATTTATGTTCTGAGCCAAGACTCTTAAAATGCAGAGAGCATGTGGTGTCTCCTTAGAAGTGCTGAGTATCAATTTTGTTAACAGGTCTCGTAAGTCAGAGTTGACTAGTGTACTTCATTTGAACTGCTGCTCTGCTAGGCCGCTGGTGTACCGCAGAAATGAGCTTTATCTGGCCTGGCTAGAAACCTGGGACAGTGCACTTTCTACTGTGGAGATGCTAGTGGAAAAGTTACCGCACTGTGAAGCCTTACCTCAAGGTGAGATAACATTTGGACCTCCTACAAGCAACTCTTGTGGAGCAACATCTGCTAATGTGGTGGTTTCCCAACCTCGCAGTTTCTCAAGCAGTGCTTGGCTGCAGTCAACGTTCTGGGTCTTGTGGAACCGGCATGGGTCCAATGGAGTCTGTTAGCTTGGGCTTCTTGCCATGTTTGACTGTAATGTTTGTATCTCGCTGCTGAGACCAGTCACACCAGTGAGTCTTGCTTTGCTGGATGGGAACCAGTGTGTTAGTGGGATTTGGATGGAGTTGGTAGCAGAACTTCCCGTTGAGTCACTGGAGCTGAAGTTACAACTGAGTCATGGAGGTGTCGTAAGTCATGGCTTTCCCTGCTAGGCTTCTAGTTTGCAACTCCTTCGGGTACTGATCAGTTGAAGAACTCTTGCTGCTTCACTTAGCATCTTGCTGTTGTGTTCTCTGGCAGAACTGTTTTCCCCATTGCCCTTGTTTTTGCAATATAGTTTTCTTCAATGTCCACTCGTTATGCCTCTTAGTGTTCATGGCTTTTCTAATAACAGAAAGGTTTTCAGGATTGCTATGGCAGAATGACTCCTTACTAAAAGAAAGGCACTGATAAAAGACAGGGAACTGCCTGCCAGCCAGCTTAAAATACTCATGGGTGTCTTGCCTCTCATGGAGGCTCTGTGTTCTGGTCATACCCCACCCTCTAACTTTTCTGCACTGCCGGTGCAGTAGCAACGTCTTGTATGCCAGTCATGGGAACAAGGGCTGACAGTCTTGATTTTTGGCTGCAGACAGTCCCAGGCACATGCTGCTGTCAACCCACTTCTGCAAAGCACATGCAACAACTCATCCAAGTGCCCTGAGCTCCATTGCCTGAGCGTGCACAAGCCATTGCTAGAGAATGGAGATTGCTCTTTGTCTGCCTGTGACACGTGATGAGGAGCCTATTGTCTCTTAAATGGAGGAAAACTTGAACTCCACTCCATTTGTAAGGGGAGGAAGCTGAATGCTGTCTGGGCTGTACATAGGGAAGCTCTTATTAGTTTCTGGTGCTGGTGGTAGTACCCATCTGGCCAGAGCTAGTCAGCAGCTCCCGTCCAGCCCTTTGCATCTAGGGATTATGAGAGGAGCAGACTGTGTATCGAAGCCAGAGGTGGGCAGGGGGGAGTGGAGCCAGTCTACCATCTGGAGAGCAAGCAGTGATTAACCTAACAACTTCCAGATGAGAGCTCTTGTGATGTTCCATGTCGTAGCAGTGGTACTGCTGTGGCTGTGTTGGTAAAGAGCCTTTGTATGATCCCTGGGGATCAGACAGGCAGCTCCAGTGCTGTAGGAAGAGACTACCTGGCTCTTTCCTGTCTCAAAACAGGACCCCATTGCTGCCTTTATTGTGTACTTTGAGACCAGTAGAGTGGAGACATATAAATACAGGTATATATATATTTATATAGGGAGACACCTGGCCTTGTCATGTGCTCTTTGTTGACAAGCTCACAGCAGGATTGGCAGGCTGTACGCCATGACCCCAGGATGGTGATTTGGGAGATTCAATGCTCATGCTCTGCACAACCACAGGAACTCAGAGCAGCCTGTGTACCTACTGAAACATGAGTCTCAGGTGAGGGCATCTCTGCAGAAGAGAGAACCTGTTATCCCATTGATCAGCTGGTAGGTATCTTCTTTAGGGACAGAGCCCAAGCTTTGTTTGGTCAAGAAGTTGAGGGGTAAAAGGAGTAAAAGCCCAAACTAGAGGAACCACAGAGCTTGCTTGGATTCGTATCTTACACAAACACTAATATATCTGTGTTTAAAAGAGGTGTAGATGAGGCTTTTAGTGACATGGTTTAGTGACAGTGTTATGTTAATGGTTGGACTCAATGATCTTGAGGGTCTCTTCCAACAAAATGATTCTATATGTGATATTTTTCACTCTCCTGCTATGCTCTGTGCTTATGAAACTGTAATAGAGACTCTTGCACTGGCAGATTTGATGGTCAAATGAGATTAGTCCACCTCACTGGCTCTAACAGGGTGTAAGTGGCACCTACGTGCAGTGGCAAAGTGGTAGCAAAGCTTGCATCGAAACTTGCCGAACAGCCTGCAGCTAGACGGCTTTGACTGCTAAATCTCTTTCTGTCCTAACGGGAGGAATCTTCTAGATCATGACTACTTTCCCATCAGCGAACAAAGCACCCAACAAAAGAGGCTGACTCTGGCATGTCTGGGCAGTGGCAGAGGAGTGCTCTGCTATCGTGTGCTCACATCGACTGACTCACGGCCTCGAACAGCAAAGCTGCTGCCTTAATCCTCCAGCAGCATCAGCTCCGCTCTGAAGAGAGTTTGACTGGCAGAAAGTTCCTCAGTCTGCATCTGTAGCAGCACCGAGCTGTGAAATGGTGGTCAGCTCCTTACTGCAGGAGCTGGAAGATGAGATTATGAATAATTAGAAGGTTTTACTGTAGGACCTGAGACGTGTTAAATGCTCAGTAGGTCCCCATCTCTCCAGCATGCAGCTAGAAGGGGTTAAAAGGATCCACTAAACCACCTTACACTGATTCTAATGAGTAAAACAGGCTGGACGCTACTCTTGTAGTCAACTTAAATGCTAGCGTCCCAGTCGTATAGCCAGTCTTATTTTCTGACCTGTCCTTTAACACTCCCACACCACCGGATTGCCTGCTGGGGAACCTTCCCAGGCATTATTTGGGGACAGACCAGTTGGCAAGGTTCGAAACTGTGCCAGAGATCATTCTAATAATTTGATGGTATAGATTGTGTTCCAGTGCCCGAGGACATTCCCTGATGTTGTTTAATTTACTAGTATGGATGTAGCCGGTGGGTCTCTGGCAGCAGGCCCAGAATATTACGAAAACTGCAGTATCCAGTAAAAGAAAGTGAAAGTTCGTAATGGGAGATCACGACTCTCATTGAAAACTGAACCTTTTCAGATGCTTCAGAAGGATAAGCAACTACTGTTCTGTCAGAAATCCTGTGGAATCAATCAGCTGAGGTTTGCAAGGTGAATACTAGAAACCTGGGTCAGCAAAGCATTCCGTGTAGTAGTGGTGGTGCTGGTGTGTGCCAGCCATTCAGCCTGTGCTTTTAGAACTGGCCCACAAGGTGGTCCTTCAGCATTTTATTCACTTTCTTTAGAGACAAATTGTGCTGACTAGAGTTGGTAGTCAGTGAGTAGACCCAGAAGTTTATTAATATATGAAATATCTTAGTGATGTTTGAGCAGTGTCTTACAAGTTTGATCTGTTGTTATGTCGTATCTAACTATTCTGATGGTACTCCTGATTAGAAACCTGTCTGAACTAAGGGACATGTTGGCGTAACTTGGTACTAAAGCACTTCACCTTGCCTTGCAGTTTTTGGTATTGTTTTATTGACTTGTCTTAATGCCTGACAGTCCATCAGCAGTGGCATTAGTGATGTCTCTTGTCTCTTCACAGTACAGATGTGTAAAATGCAGGGATATCCAAACCACAACTTCAGTCTTCCAGTTGCCCATATGAGGCAGGAGAGCATCCAGACTCCACTCCCCTAAACTATAACCTCCTCAACTGATTTGGTGACTGTTCTGAAACAAGGCCATGGGGAAGACAGGTGAACAAGCTGTGTACTCAAGAATGAAGGCATGAAGTGGCCGAAGGTAGTGTTCATCACAGTGAGACTTGGATAACAGCTTGGATCAAAGGGAGGCTCTCTGATTTATCCTGCCTTTGTAACAGTCCCTTGGTCAGGGCTCTGCTGCATAGGTGTGGTACTAAACAGTGCAACCCAGTGACTTGATAAGCTTAATGTGCTAGGTGTTTGGTCAATAAATGCCTAATGTTAATTTCTGACATTAGTAGAACTATAGGTGACTAGAGTGCAATTGCAGCAGCAGGTTTTTTGGATGATTGTTTCTGATGGGAGGATTTCATTTGATGCTTCAGCTTTGAAATGATGCTTCAACACCCTCATGACTCAGCTTGGAAGTGCACCAGCCAGCTTCCATAATCTCACTGAGGTGTTGCATAATTTAACTGTAAACAGGGCAATAGTAAGCTACTGCTGTCAGAACTTTGTTTTACATGCTGGATTACCAACGCTTTTATGAAACTGAAAACAGAAACCATTAGTGTCCTAGAAAGAGGCACTGAGAGCTTCATCTCTGCACCATTTTATATGGGTAGATCACTTGCTGTATGCTTCAGTGGTTATGAGCGTGTGTATTTCTCAAAGGGTGTTCATGTAGTCTGAACTGTGTTCTGTGTTAGAGTAATTCAGTGAAATGTGGTCCAGCCATCTGGCCTACTGCTGCTTATTCCAAGGAAACTAGCAGTACCTGAAACACTTGCATGCTGCTTTTCTTCAGGAGCTGCTAAGACTATGAGGAACGAAGGGGGTGATGCCAAAAGTGCCTCTTTGAGAAGACTCTTGGGATGGGGGAACGGGGTATTCCTGATCTGAGATGTGGCTCCTGCATCTGGTGGAGATGTTTCTGTCGTTTTGTGCATGGCTTAGTCAAGCTGGTGTAACTGCATCTGTTTGGCAGGGATGACTCCTGCATTATGAACAATCTAGACTTAGTCAACACTCTAAGATCCCGTGGATAAAACAGACCTCATAATGTAAGGAGAGACTTGATTTCTTCACACGCATGCTGGTTTACTTGAAACTAGGCATGGTAAGGCACAGACGGAAATGCAAAAAAAGTACACTTAGCCATGTGTGTTGGTTCCTGCACCTTGGCAGGTCGTACACTGCCCTGCATTACATCAAACCCATAATCTAAAGCTGCTTGCACGGTCTGCATGAGTCCAGCAACTGCTGATTGAGATGTGAAAGTTCCTTCTTAGCAGACCAGCAGCTGGCTGGTCTGAGTCTCCAAGCGCCAGTTAGAGCTTGGCTATAGGGAGTGTGCCCAAATCAGAAGAGACCTGCTGAATGTCAACTGTTGGCTCACTCTGCTGCCCTAGTCTAACTTGTGTCTGCAGCTCCCTTGCAAATAGTTGAGGCCTTCTGTAGCAGATGGACAAATAACAGCACCAAGTGATCAGGTTGTTGGGTGTGACTGGTCCTGCCATCTGGTGCACATGTGTGAGATGGAGACTGGGACGGTGTCTGTTCAAGCCAGGCAGCTCTTTCTGGGTGCTTCCAGTTTCCTGATCCATCAGCTCTTCAATGCGGGGTGTGCCTGAAAAGGGTTGTTGGTGATGCCATAACTAAGAAGCTGGGTAAGAGATTTATAATGACATCCAGCATTCAGAGGTATCAGATGTCCGGGATGTGCATATAGAAAATTGTTAGCAAAACAGCATTTCACAGGCACTGGAGACTTCGTTGTGCCTCTTTCTGGGGAAAATGTGGAGTTTACAAAAGCAATCAAGAAGGCCTGGTCTTGGATTGTTGAGTCTCAGGCTGGTTTTGCTGTAACTTTATGTAACTAGTCAGAATACCTTGTCAGCTTTTCCTGTTGTTATAAAACTCTTTGTAGGTTTAAATAGTCTCAATCAGTTTACCAACTAACCTGCTTTACCTGAGATGTTCAGTTATCCAGGTTCTGCTAGGAACCAGAATTGCTGCCAGTAAACCATTAGTTTGGTGATACGCTAGGGATTTTTATCTGAAACTCGGATTTCACTGACCTAGTGCAGCACTGCAAGCAGTTTGCTGAAATTAGAAACACATATATGTATCACAAATAGAGTAAAAATGCTTCTGTGATCCTTCAAGATCTTACAGCTTTGTCTCTTGGCTCCTTGGCGTATTTGCACCAGGTAATTGCTAGAATTCAAGGAGCAGAAGAGAGTAAACTTCCAGGATAGGGATAAGAACTTGGGTCTTCTCCTAGCCATGTGCCTGGATACCAAAAGCTGTTGCACTCAGTCTTGCCTGATAATAATTCCTGGAGGCAGGAAAATACTCCTGGCTGCACGTTGGCTTTCCTTCCTTGGGTGACGCCAAACAGCTTCTTCCCCTCCAGAATACTGTGCATTATGGTGATGAGGTTTCTTCTGACTTCTGGGAGCACATCTGCCCAGGTTAGAGCACTCGTGCAGCTGTAGTGTTGCTTGTGGTAGTCTGCTGATCACACAAAAGCTGCCATGGAGCTCATTTGGAATGGGTAGTAGTTCCACCAGCTACATTGTAGGGCATTTATCTCCAGGAAACAGGCTCACCTAGAACCAGAGGTGCATACAGGTTTTCCTGGTGCTGCTGAGAGACATTGGTGATTCACAGTGTGCCACCAGCCTCAGTTGAAGACTAGAGATGCCATAGACCAAGTCATGCTTTCCTATAGACACGTCTCTGATTTCTGAGCTGGGTCTCCCTGAGCTGAATGGCTGAAGATGAAAAGATCAAGCTGGGCTCCTTTGAATCAAAGCCTTTGAACTGCCTCTTGTGTCCTGATGTGGGTGTGCTGCAGGCTTGTGCTCTGTTCCGCAGCAATGGCCTCAGCAGGAGGAGCCTGCAGGGCTGAGCCTCTCCGCATCCTGGCACATGGCCTGCAGCTGCATGCTGACCGGTTTGAGCTGACAGACTGACTGGAAGGGGACTATCTCAAATGGGACAAATGCAGACACTAGCTGCTTTGCAACTCCTGCCTTGAACCTAGTCTCGGACTACATTCACCAGTCTCAGGGCTGCAGTGCTAACTGGTCTGCTGTACTGGGAGCTCTGTGTTTCTGCTGCTTGCGTCAAGAATAGTGTGGCCAGCAGGACCAGGGCAGTGATCGTTCCATTCTACTTGGTGCTGGTGAGACCCCACCTTGAATCCTGTGTTCAGGTTTGGGCCTCTCACTACAGAAAAGACATTGATAGGTGCTGGAGAGAGTTCAGAGAAGGGCAATGAAGCTGGTGAGGGGTCTGGAGCACAAGTCTGATGGGGAGCGGCTGAGGGAACTGGGGCTGTTTAACCTGGAGAAAAGAAGGCTGAGGGGAGACCTTATCACTGTCTACCACTACCTGAAAGGAGGTTGTAGCATGAAGGGGGTTGGTCTCTTCTCCCAAGTAGCAAGTGATTGGATGAGAGGAAATGGCCCCAAGTTGCACCAGGGAAGGTTCAGATTGGATATTAGGAAAATTTTCTTCACAGAAAAGGTCGTCAGGCATTGGACCAGGTTGCCAAGGGAAGTGGTGGAGTCACCATCCCTGGAGGTGTTTAAATTATTTGTAGATGAGGCTCTTGGGGACATGGTTTAGTGCTAGAGTTAGGTTATGGTTGGACTCAATGATTTTAAGGGTCTCTTTCAACCAAAATGATTCTATGATTCTATTCTTAGCTTTATGGGGAGAGGAGACTGCCTTCTCCAACCCATTCATGCTGTCGAGGAGCAACTGGGCGGACTGAAGCCCGCTATTGCACTTGCCAGGAAGTCTTGGTGGTTCTGCAGTGAGTGTCACTCCAGTGACAGTCCTCAGTGCTGATCCCGTAAGACTGGCTGAGTGGCTTGCAAGAGATGGGGCAAAGAAAGGAATTTGCACACAGCTGCAAGCAAGTCTGTTCATGGATTGAGATAACTGGCCAAGGATAGTGACTGGTTTTGCTGGGACCACTGTTGAGGACATAAGGTCAATGTGTTCATATGCGGTGGAGGGCAACACTCCAAGACAAAGTCCAGTCTCCCTGGAAGTGGTTATAACTGTTGATTACTTGTCTGAGGTGAGTTGCTCAGCTTCACCTGCCTGAAATCCCCAGCAGGGGCTGCGTGTGTCCTGTGGCCATCCTACATGGTGTGAACTAGCCAGGTCGGGATACGTGGCAGCCAGCGGGCACGTGCTTGTGCTACTCTGGGGGGGAGGAAGAGGCAGCAGGGACCTCGGATCCTGTCACTCTCAATTTCTTCTTCCATCAGAAGGATCATGTTTATCTGTGTTGCAGTTACTAGTGTACTTGGCTAGTGCGTTTTGGGCTACTGGAGTTCTTTGCTAGATGGGTTTCTGTTTCATAAAGATGTTCTGACCTTATTTTGTCAGGGTTCCAGGGACAGGCAGCCCATCACTGGCTTTGTCTGAAACTAAACAATTCACCGTCTGTTCTTTTCTGAACAAGCAGATGAACTGGCTGTTGCTGTAAGACTGAATCTTCTCAGCTGGTTTTGCTACGCTAGAAAGTAAAAAGTACCGGTGACTTTAGGTCAGAGGGTTTTAAGACAAATTAGGTTTGTCCAGTCTGGGCTTATGCAGGCCACTGCTCATCTCTTAAACCAGTTGAAATGGATTGAAATTAGTTCCTACCTACTTTGCACAGCTCTTGGAGGCTATATATTGACCGTGGCTTTCATGTGCTATCTGAAGAAATGAATACCTGAACTATCAAGCATGCTAAAGAGCTGCAGGGAAGGCTCTTTAAAGAAAAGCAGTTAACAGCACAAAACTGAACTGACTGCTTCTCATGAGATTGGCTGCAGGGAAAAGAGCTGGCTCATTAGACCGCATCTTCAAAACCCAGGCTGCCTCGAACGTGGGAGACAAAAGATATCCCGCTTTTGGCCATGTTGTGACAACTTTCATCTGCCACTGATTCGGAGTTGAGTGCTTGTTGTGCGCCACATCTGTGGATGTGTTGACTTGTCAGTGAGGTTCAGTCACTGGCCTGGGCTGTATGGGTAGGCTGGAAGGAGCAGGTTGGCATGAGTGAAAACCATGTGTAGTAACTTACTTGTTTGATGTATCCTCCAGGTGAAAAAGCAGGAGCACAGACTCTTAACTTGCTTCTCTGTATTCCTGAAGGACTGGCCAGACTTCTGGTGGAACTGGCTGAGAGAATTAGCAGGCAGCTCAGCTCTTGTGCGTCAGAGCTGACGTGGTGCTCTGTACACTCCCAGCAGTGCACACGGGTCTTGGGTGTTTGCTGCTGATGCTCTTGGGTGTTTGCCGCTGATGCTGCGTATGTTGCGTGGCCATGGGCTTCCCTGGCTGTGGAGTCTGTAGCCCTGTTGGACTCCAGCTCCCTCTGGCTTCGCTCAGCCCTCTCTGCTGAAGGACACGCGATGCACTCCTTGTCCAGCACTAAATGGCAATTGCGCTGGGCCTCCTGTAAAGTTCAGGTGGCCCAAGACAGAAGTAGAACTACTGCCTTTTTGATTAAGACATTTATCTAACCTTTGCTGCTGTGTTTAGGTCAGGGAGGACTTAAAACACTGTTGTCAGACTTTGTTCACAATGGATAAGGTTTGTTCCAAACGCTCTGCAGAAGAGAACGCTCCCTACAACCCCTCTCCTTGCTGCTTTTTGTATAAACGTGCGCAGCACTTTGAGTCAGCCTCTGGTTTGCATGTTGCCTGCAGTCTGAGGGTGGCGATGCCCCTTTCCAGGATGCGGGGCAGTGACAGGGTTTTGCTGGGCAGGTGACTGAATGTCAGCACCCCGGAACCCTGGCCGTGATTCTGTATGAATTACTTTAGCAGCCCTGGCTGCCGCGCTCTGCCCTGTGCCAGTACAAACACTTGTGCATTCATGCACCGAGCAGGATGGAGGAACTGGTCCTACTGGAAAATTCTTTGACTGATATTTTCTCCCTTCCCTTTTTTTTTTTTTTTTAACCAGACCAGTTTCCTGATCTGGTTCACTGTGAGATGAACAACAATGCAGGGGATGGTCCAGGCAGCATGAAGTGACACGCTCTCGTGGGAGGTGGTAGTTTAAAGGGCCCTGTTGCAGAATGTGAAACCCAACCTGCTGGTGACAGGCTGGCTCATTTTCACTCTTGGCATGTTGATTGCTGTGTTTCAGCCCTACTTAATTAAACAAGTTGGCCTGTCACAGTAAGGAGAAAATGTAATGCTAATTGGGTAGTGGTGTGGTACTTATCAGGTGAGTCTCTAGAAGTATTGGGACCATAGCTGCTGTGTTTATGGAGTAGCTGGATGCTCTTCTTCCTTGGACACTGCATCTTTTTCAAAGGTTCAATCTGTGCCCGTTGCCCCTCATCCTATCATTGGGCACCACTGACAGGAGTCCAGTCCCATCCTCTTGACACCAATCCTTGAGATACTGATAAACATAATCAAAGTGTAGAGGACAGCGAGCAGAGTTTACAGTCTATTTTGTTCTTCCCACAGTGGAAAAGATCCTAAAAGCTCTCATTCTGTTTTAAGTAGGTGTTGGACGGTGTTTCACTGTCCCCAGAGCTGAGTGCCAAGAGGTACCTACTGTGTGATGATCAGGTGGTTCATGCTTCAAATAAAAGCAACTGCTGTTTGCAGTGAGGACCTCTCCCTCAAAGATAGTCCCTTTCTTAAGCCCTCAGCCAAAAACAGGAGGCCAGTAAGAACTCAACCAAAATTTTCCAGATTTCTTTACACTAATAATGATTTGATAGAGAAGCAGCCAGATTAACTTGCTGCTACAATGGTGCTTGCCTTGCATTACCCTGTAATTTTCACTTGAGAGCTGCCTGACCATGTCCCTGTGGAAGGAGCATCCTGTGAACCACTAACCAGCCTTAATCCAGATGGCATAAAAGGACGGATGGACAGGTGGGGATGCTGAAGCCTGTTGGTACACAGCAAAAGCTCATTGAAGGAGGGGGAAAATGACACCATCTGAAATAGGGAGGGCAGATAGTTGTAATGCTTTGTGCAGCATTGATTGGAACACTAGCCAGGGACAAAAGGTTGGCTTAAATCTATGCTACCCCGTTCATGAGCTGTTTGTGGGATGGTTTGAAGGTTTCTTTCTGCTCTTTGGCCTGCACTGTTAGTCTATGTGTTTGGCTGTTGTAGGAAGATAACTACTTCATTAACTAGCAGGGTCACCAAGCAGCACTGGTGTTTATCCTGAGCAGTGGAATAACTGGAGAAACAACTGGAAGAGCCATTAGCTGAGATGGTGCCACATTGCCACTGACTTCTGCTGTAGCAGACGTGGCATGCAAGCTTCATGTCTGACTTGTCACATAAAAGCATCAGTTCTGTTTCAGCTACTCCAGGATTTATGGCTGGCTGTTAAATTGAAGGTGTACATGGTCAACTTAATGTCAGCAGTCCTTGCGCCTGCAGAAGGAGGATGCTGTTTTGTTTTAGGGTTGGATTTTTTTACCTTAAACGTTTAAGTTGTCTGAAAACCATGGACATCTGGGACTGGAGTTAATTATATGTGGGCTATTAACTGCAGAATATCAAGGTTCAACAGAGATAAAATTTCTTTCAGCAGGTGGTTTTGTCTTCCCACACACTAATACCAATATTTTGAGGTCAGAAGCTCTTCAGGCTGTTCTGCCTCAGCTAGCATTTCTGTGAGAGGGTCTAGCTCTGCTTTTCAAGATACAGAAATAGGTGAAAGACAAACCTTTCCGTTTGAGTTTATTTTAGAGCTGTTCAAATCCTTGTGAACATCTTTTCTAGATGCTCCAGTGTTCTATTTGGTAGCCAACTAGAGAGCAAATGCTTGTCTTGTTCTTATATGTCTCTCTTAAACAAGAGCAAACCGTTGGTTTTGCCTCCCATAGTGTCAGAAGAATCTTGCAGGTTGCTTAGGAAGGTGCTTTAGGTGGGAGAGCTCATTACAGGTCATTCGTTTTCAGCCGAATAAGAAGGATTTATTAGGAGAAACAAATGTGGAAATTTAACAGCATTATTGAGATAATGGATGATTTCAAGTGTTTTTGACACTGCTGTAATAGGCTGATCACTAACTGGGATTAATAAGAGCGGGACACAAATCATCCTTAATCTAGTTCAGGGCTTGTAGCAGCTTGTGGCAAAGCCAGTGTTTTTGCTTACATCAAAGAACAATTTGAAAAAAAAGCTGCTTCCTTTTACATATACCATGGCTGCAAATTAAAGAAATGTGGTTCCCAGTTTGGGTGCGGTGAGATCAACTAATAAACTACAAATCTCCCCTTTGTCGTGAGAGAGTATTCCAGATCTGGGCTCTGGCAGGAGGGAGCTCTGGCAGCTGAAGGGATAAACACAGAAAGATTCATGTATTGGGACTGCAACCAACATAAAGACTGAAGAATAGTTAGAAATGATGTTTTAAAAATTAAAAAAAAAAAAAAAAGATGAGTATGTCAGACTTCTGGAGCCTATAATATCGCTAATGATTTGTGAAAGCCTGGCCCATTCTTGATTAATTGAAGGTGCTGCTAAGCAGCTTTCTGGTCGTCCCAGCCGAACTGAATAACTATTTTTCTGCAACAACAGAGTGCTCAGCAAAAGCAGAGGTTCAAAGTCTCCCTAGCGTTTCCCCTCAACAGGCTGCTTTGGTACTTGGGAAGGGAGTCTTCCACTGGTTACTGCATATCAAAAAAATGCTCTTAAAAATGTTACCCCTCACATGCAACTGAATTCAGTGACAGCAAATCAAAAGGACTAGGCAAGTATTTCTAATCAGTTGTCTGAGCTACTTAATAAATAAATAAACCCAAAACCACAACTAAAAGAATACTATATTGGTAAGCAGTAAAAGCAACATGTTGTAGGTACAGTATAAGAATTGAAAGTCTTTTGGCTAGAATACATGAGATACCATCAGAGATCCTTCAAAAGATCAACTGTCTGAACTTAAACGTGTTCATCCAGCCTCTCACATCAATTACAATGTGAATAGTCCATAAATACTCTCAGTGGACTGAACAATAAACCGGATGATGATGGAAGTAATTTTAAAAGCATGTCCACATTAGCTGATTCTATCTAACAGACCAATAAAAAAACTTTTAGCTGAAGTAGTGCAAAGTTGTTGGTGAAGCAATCTTGCTTTAAGATGGAGTTTATTTCCTGCACTTTTCGTATGATAGCACAACCTGGTGATTCAATCTGTGTTCTGCGCCCCTAATCCTTTTGACTAATCCAAACCTTTCTCATTGGTGTAACTCTGCTGCAATAAAAGGTCATGGAAAAGCCTTGACCATGAGGTGTTTGCTGTCTGAACAGCACAGTCCGTCTTCCTGATGCAAACCCGAATTAGTTCAAGCCCTTCCGATGCTGTCCTGTGTCAGTGTTTTATGTTAACCTTGCTGTGTCTGAAATCCTTCAGCAGCAGATCATTATAGCAGCATGACCTTTCTGCAGTATGTGTATTTTGTGGTATTTTTGTGGTGCCATAGGGAAGGTTACTTACTGCCTCTCATGCCTATTGAAGCTGCAGTCCATGCAGCAAGAAGTGTAGTCTGTATATAACTGTGCAGTTACATAAATTGGGCAAACGTTCCTTAATGCTCGCGTGTCATGAAATTTGATCATGTCATAAAGTTACATCACTTTGTGGATATTCTGACTGTGCGTAATCCTGCACTGTCCCTTGAGTATTTGGGGCAAAGAAAGTCCTTCTCAAATCCCAGGCCTCAAACTACCTGGTGAAATTCTGCAGCTCCCATGGGAGCAGCCTGAGGCAAGATCCTTTGGGGACAGCTAAGTAGAAGGACACATCTAATGCATCTTCACCAAGTTCTTATATAAAGTTGTGGAAAACTTTTTGAGTCCTGAATCATGTCTTCTGTTCTCTTGAAATACTGTAGCCAGCCTCAGGGGACAGGAACCGATCGGAATCTGCCTTCATGTTTGAATGCAGCTGGGCAACTCCACACTGCAACAGCATGGGTTTCCATTGGTTTAGACTGGGATTCACGGGACTCTCCTCCTCTGAGGAGGACCTAGCTATCCCTGCTCAGATACAGAAATCAAACTAGGATTCAAACAAGTACAAGGTGAAGGTTATGGAGAAGGAGAATACGCAGCAGCCTGGGAAGAGGCTAAAAGCTCAGGTGTGAGGGGAAATCTAAGGGTAGGCTGGTTGGACATGCTTAGATACCAAGAAAGGAAGTGTGGCATGAACGAGCCTCACCTGTGAACACCACAAGGGGAAGGGGTGCTGGTTCCATAGTCAAGATCAAGACCTGCTGTTTCACTTCCTGACAGGCTGTGATCCTTTCAGGGGTGTTGCGAAGGTCTGCAGACCATCACGTCTGTCCAGGTGTTCTTGGAAATCCTGCAAGAGCTACCCCTGAAGATTCACATTTGAAGGAAGTTAGTCTGATCCTAGATATGAGTGTATGGTGACAGGTCTTAAACTGCATTGGCAGGCCCTTTCTTCAATAAAAAGTTGGAGAGATTGTTTTCGAAGTGTTTCAAGGTAGAGTCTCCCCACTGGGAGGACAGTGCACCCTCTTTTGCAATGAGTCCCCCTTTTGCACTTAAACCCAAGCTGAATGGGAACAAAGGCTTGTGCTTGCAATTGCCAGTGCAAGAAAGGAGGGAGAAAAATGGTCCCCTAACCCCACATCAACCAAAATGGTACAGTTTCTGCAGTCTGACTTTACTTCTGAATGTACTGGAAAGGAAGCTCAAGGGAGCAGAGTGAGGGAAGCCTGGTAGTTATTTCCATATTCTTTCTGCACCAACAGCTCATACTCTTTAATATTTGAAGTGTAGTGATATCAGCTCGTGTGAGTCACTGACCTTCGACTCAAGAAGGAAAATATACAGGAAGTACGTATCTGACCTACTTTCCATGGGTGAGTGCAAAAGCACAGTGCAAACAAGCAGGGACAAATCTAAAAATCCAAATTACCTCATGACATGCAGCTAAAAGAATCGAAAGGCAGTTTCTTCTCAGAAATTGCTCTAGAAATATGCTTGCAGAAGCTTGAGGAAAAGTGTTTTGCGTGTGTTTGTTTTTTTTTCTCTCTAGTAGAGAAAGTGCTGAAAAGCGTAATGTCTATATGAGGGGGATTTTTGTTGTTGTTGTTATTTCTTTTGTTATTTAAAAAAAACCCCAATCATCTAACTGCAATGGTCACCCAGAAGGGGTGAGCCTGATTAGGTTGGAAGCAGCTTGCATACTTCTTTGTTTTCAAGGAGGTCAAATCTAATGGGGTAGTTAACCACCTTGGAAACCAGTTGTTCTGTGGAAATGTGGTGAATGGATAAGGTTTTAAGGCTGGAAGAGGAGATGGGATGAACTTAGGTACCTTAAAAGAATGAAAAGGAGATAGGGCAAATAAATACAGCTATGTAGGTAATAAAGTGACAATGAGACAGCTCAATTGCTTTGTTTGACAGATTATAGTAGTGCCAGTAATTTCTTCCTAGGATGAAAATTTGTGTTATTTTTAAGTGACACTGTGTTAATGCGAGCCAGAGGAGTACAGTGGGCCTGGCTGCAAAGCTGGCAAGAATATATTTATTTACATAATAAACTGAGATTTCACACTCCTGATAAAACCATGATCAGCTCGGATGGTGCAATGCAATATCTCCTATTGCAGATGGGGCAGTGCTGGCAAGGGATGATGAGGGCATCTTGAGGATGGGATAGAAGTGAACATTCTGGAAAATGGAGACTGTCGTTGGATGGGGAAAGATGAAATTCCGAAGAAATTACTTACAGGGCTTTGATTTGCAATCTGAGAAGGGAAAATGACAGGTTGGGTAATGGTAGCCCTGCAGAAATAAACCTGGGGCTGGTTGTGAGCTGAGAGTCAAGCATGTTGTACCGACAGGAACAGCAAGTGTGTACAGCAGAGGTCAACAAGGTGCTTGAAGTAATCACTCTGCTTTGCTTAGTGTTGTTTTCTTGGGATATCCCAAACAGCTTTGAGCATTGTGTGTCATGGCAAACAGGTGCAGCAGACCAGGGGTTTGGTCTCTTGTTTCAGCAGCTGAACTTCTATGTGGGCTAGTGCACTCCTTGAAGCATAAATGGAGAAAGGTCAGGGCTGTGTTCTCCTACACGGAATGCTGGCTTCTATCTCAGGACTTAGTCTGAGTGCCCACACTGATAAAAAGAGTATCTCATTCTATTGCCAGTTAGATGCTGTGGTTTCAGATACGTGATCAGTGCTGGAAGGGCTCAAAAAGTCAGAACTTGAAGCAGAATGGTTGTGTTGTGTGAGGACTGAGCAGCAGCTGCTACCAGGATGCAGCTCTGAATGGCTTCCTCGCTTGCTTCTTTCCCAAAGTAAGTGCAGCCTGGAAGCAGCGCAGAGAAGGGAGGCAGCAAGACTGGCCTTTCCAACACCAAACAGACTAACCAAAACTATTCTTTTGGGGAGGGGGGATGGAATAAAGAAAGATGAGAAAATGTAATCCGAACAAAGAAAGTTTGCATAACCTTCAGGAGCCTTTAGAGGACTCTGCACAAGCAGCACGATAACTTCAAGTAATCTCATCACTAACCAAGCTTTTCCCTTTTTCTTTAAAGCAAACTACAAATTTGAACCTTCCTCCTGAAGATCTCGATTCATCTGGTGATGATGACGATGGGTTCTCAGGTTCAGGTGCAGGTGAGTTATTAGCACTCGTACTGTTAGTGCTTGATCCTTCCAGAATGTGGCAAATGAGATGCTGATGAGCATCCAAGCTAAAAGAGGAGGAGGGAGGAATCATACACAGCCCTGCCTCAGAATATGAGAATTAGGAACAGAGAAAGAACCTAATCTATTCATCTTGTATTGCTTCAGATACTAACAATTAGCAGAAAGTGAGTTGTAGGAGACTTGAAAGGGACCAGAAGCAGGTATACTCCATGTCGCTGCTAATATGAGACGCTGCGTGAAGAATGTTATGAAATTGGAATGATTCTTCACTCATGGGGAAGAGAGACCATAAGAAGTGCCTTCATCCTCTCTTACGAGCTGGTAGGAGATACCATTTGAGGGTGTGTAAACCCCAACCTGCCGACACGCATCAAGTGCAAATTTTATCTGTCATCAGATGTGCAAGTTCCCATGAGTCATAATTTTTTAGAATTTGAATAAAGGAGTTTTAGGGTGATGAAAAAGTCTATCAGAATAATTACTAAACTGCAGAGAGAGACCTTTGGTGTTCAGTGCTGAAGCTAAGGAGATGCTACTGAGGCAAGAACAAGCTATTGAAAGCTAAAGCATGGTGTCCTGCTTCCTTCCAGCCACATGCTTGTATTGTATATTAAATTCTGCAGGAATAAGACCCTGAAATCACTGCCAAATGTGCCAATGACTAAAGATATTGAGTAAATGGGTGACTGTTTTGAATCACATAAAAGATCTTCATGAGAAAAGGGTCAGATAACTATCCTGAGCAACCAGTGTACTGGAAGCAGACGTCCCCCTCGTCGACTTGCCAGCAAACAGATGAGCACTTGTGCCTCAGGGAGAAGCAGATGACTGTCAAAGTATTGCTGAGCAGTGCATTGGTCTGCCCTTTCCTTATTCCACTGAAAACAATATAAGGAGTTACAAACTGAACTACTGTTATGACAAAAATTGGCTATGCAGGTTAGGCATCCTGTGTAGGCCAGCACCCTGTTAACAGGTCTCTAAACTGGCCAAGAATAATATTTTGTTTTGTTTTGCAGGTCCCCTGACTGACCAGGCTCTCACCCGGAGAATCCCAGGAGAACAGACTAATTCCTCATTACTGGCAACGCCAATGGATTTCAACGAACAGATACTTCCTGGGATTGAGAGCCGAACTGAAAAGGAAATAACCTCTCCTTCTGCAACTAGCAGTGTAGTGACAGAGGAGCCAGTTGTAGCTGTGAAGGACGAAGGACCTGTCATGGGCTTACCTGATGAGAAGCCAACAAATGATGCAGTTACAACAGTGAGAAGCCCCACTACTCACTTCCCTTCAGTGGTTCACGTAACTCCTTCAGAAATCTCAGGCACGGTCCATGAGCTCGAACCTCAAATCCCCAGTTCTGATGTGCCAGACACTAAAGACGTGCCTGAGCCCCACTCTACAACTCATCATGAGGGAGATATCGCTGCCAACCCCACGACAACAGCTCCAAAGGATGTTGTTCCTACACAAGAGGAGGTTTCTGAAGATGGTTCTGGAGACCCGGTGAGGACTAACAGCTTTGACATTCTTTCCAGGGAGATGGCTTTAGTAGTGGGTGGTAAGTTGGTTTTGCAGGAAAGGGTGGTAATTTGTCAAAAATAATGTTTGACTTAATATGTTATATTGGTGTGGAGGGTTTTAGATGAAGAAAAAAAAAAAGCTGTGGAAAGTCTCCAGTAAGAGACGTGGGAAACATGAATAACCTGCCTTGTATGTTCCAACAGGGAGACTTCATCTTGACTAAAGATGAGGATTTGGTCCCCACGCAGAACTCAGAAGTACCACATGACTCTGAGAGGAATGCCAAAGCAGCAGGAGCCTCAGGAATTATGGACAGAAAAGAAGTTCTTGGAGGTACCAGATATTCTAGATCTCTAGCTGGTAAAAGCAGACTCTCATAGGAGTATTCCAGGCAGCAGAAGCTGCAGTTCTGCAAATACATCTCTGAGCATGAAAGCAAACCTTTCATATTACAGCTCTGAAATGAGGGTCCTGATTTATGATTCTGCCCTGTCAAAACCCTAACAGGGGCAAATATTAATCTGCTAAGAGCAAAGCAGCCACTGCTAGTTACCTGGAATTTTATATTGAAACCTATTCAGTTGCTTTTTTCAAAAATTAGAGTGAAACTGCTCTAATGCTGCCTGGGTCAAATTACTAGAGTTGAATAACGATGTCTTGCATGATTTGCAGTGTGACCTGGTGTGGTACATGAGCAAGGTCTTAGTAACGGCAGGATGACTGGTTTGGGGGGGGGACAACGACACACAAAAGGACAAATTAGTTTCTGGAAGTCATGAAGTCAGGAACTGCACTTTAAGGAACAATCTGGAACTTAGAATCATACTAGCATTCTGTGGTGTGGCATCTAGAGTAATTTGTGGCTTTTTTTCCCCTTCTAGGTGTTATTGCTGGAGGACTAGTAGGCTTGGTGCTTGCTGTGTTTTTAGTTGCATTTATGCTGTACAGAATGAAGAAAAAAGATGAAGGCAGCTATTCACTGGATGAACCAAAACAGTCTAACGGAGGATACCAAAAACCACACAAACAAGAAGAATTCTATGCATAAACACTGACCTTCAGGACACCACTTATTCCACCTCTCTTGGACTATTCTCTCCCTGCACGTGGACCTCCTAGTGCGCTTTGCGTTAAACTTAAGCCATATGATCATTGGGTTATTTGCCCTTACCACTTTGCCATTGGAAATTTTATAACTACAAAGTAGATCTGGATTCATTGAACATTCCCTGCTTTCTTGCACAACTTTATTTTATTTTTTGTTTTTTTTTTTTTAAACAGAAGTGGGACTTACTTTGGTTTATCCTGAAGACTGCTGGGGCAGGCGGTGGGGAGAAGATAAGGGAGCACTGTATGTATAAACCTCTTGATATTTAGGGAAAGGGCTAGCAAGAATAAACGATTATCAGTGCTCGAATTCTGTATAGCAGTGATCCTTCCTATTTAACTCATAGACATGTCTTTTAAGTGTAACTAACGTCTGCGCTGGGCAGATGTTTGGTATGCTGCAATCCTCTAGCTCTTTCTAACTGCCGTATTTGGAGCACTTAATGCCTATGAAACATCAAGCTGAATATGATTTCTAGTGAAAAGAGGTGTGAGGGGCAGGGTAAGCAAATGACTGTCACATGATTTAAAGTAACTTACATTTTGGAAGCATTATCCCATACTCAGAACAAGCTCCTAAGCAGTTGGTGCATACACTGATACAAAACACACCCCAAAGACCCCAAAACTAAGCGGGGAGTTCATTTTGCCAATCGCATTGGATTGTCCCACCACCCTCTTGCTCTTTCTAGGCTTAGGTAAGGAACAGATTTTTCTAAGCAGTCTCATCTCAGACATTCCCTCTTCTTGGGTGCTGCATCTGTCGTGCTGCAAATACTCTTATTCCAGGCTACTGTGTAGTCGCCAGGTGACTGATGGCACGTTGTAGCACCTACCTTTCTGTGCACTGTTTACAGCGGTGGTCTCGGAACGTGATCTGCTGTCGATGCCACGGAACACCTTGGCACACAGGGGTGGAAGGTAGAAAGCAGCATATCATGACTTCGCAGCTAAGGGGTAGAGAAGCATAGCATCTCAAACAAGCCTGAGGAAGGCTAAATGTATATGGCCTTAAATATATACAACAGTTGGCGTGCTTGACTCTCACAACTCTGGAATGGCTCTTCAGAAGCTGTTCCTGCACTTTGGAGAGAAGCAACTCCAGGGATGTCAGACTAGTAAGGGCTGAAAATCACCTCCTGAGGAAAGTCCTGGAGCTGTTGGTGGTCAATGTGCTGTCAGATGTGAGGCACTGAGGCCTCATTGAGGGTCTGGAGTTCTCCAGAGTATCTCAAACCCAGTGAGAAGATGAGTGTGGTGTTCTGCACAAGCCTTACTTCTGCTCTGCCTTTGGTTAGCTTCTTGCAAGTTCAGTTCCTCATCACTCAATGCAGAAGGTATGGGGTGGGTAGAGGAGTGTTTACAACTGATGTAAATATTTGTACTGTTGAGCCAGAGAAAGTGATTAGAGAATATTGGAGAATATTGCAACAGTTGGTACAAGTGTTGCACATTAACAGTAGAACTTAAAAACCTGTGTAATTTAAATGAAGTATGAAACACTCCTGAGCTGCTACGCAGCTAAAATTGGTGCCTTCTCTGCAAACCCAGGAAAAAAAACACACTTCTAGATTCCAAACTCTTCTTTATGCACACAGAAAACTTGTGCATATGTGTAGCTGGCTGTTTTTAAATAAAGCTGCAAAGTCCATTATGTCTTTTTTTAACTGAATGAGTTTTTATAGGTTAATGCAGTGACCACATGGTGTTAATTTCAGCTGTAATTCTTTGCTTTGTATAGGAATGTAGAAATGTTGTTTGATAGGTTTATCCATGAAAAGGTTCTTGTAAAGCACAGGAAAAGAAAGTGGTAAACTTCAGTTGTACCTCATGACCTTGCTAGGGGGAAAGGAAAAAACTTGTTTATTTTGGTAGCCTAAACTGACAGTTTGTGAAACAAACGTGACATTCTGTGTTATTTAAGTGGTACAAATGAAATAAGAGTTTTAACGGAAGATGCAACATCTGGTTATCTGTATGCCGTGTAAAGGTATACTGCAATAAATGGCATTTTGGCAAGAATGTGTCTGATCTGATACAATACTTCACAAAGTAGATGTCATTTTTAAGACTGCCCAGGTCTTTAAGGAAGTTGGATTCTAAGTGTGAAATGTGAATTCTGGTGCTAAACATGTGGAGGGACTTGAAGGGTATGAGTGTGACCTGCTTCCCCTCTCACCCTGCCCTGAATGTTGGGGTTGCAGGGAGCACTGTGGGATGCGAACAGGCTGTTGTGGAGATGTGAATGAAATCTCTGTTAGAGCTTGGCAGAATTTCACACCTGTTCTGATTTTGGGAGCTCTCATTGCTCATGTAGTATCTCACCATCCCCAAAAAGGTGAAAAAGAAGTTGTAAATCTCAGAGCTCCCTCTTGCTACTTGTCTTCTGCCTCCAGGAGTGTGAGAGCAGGGAGGGCTGCAGGAACGGCAGCTCCACATCTTTCTGTTAATGTGCTTCCCAAGACAAATTCGGAGATTGTACCTCAAACAGGGAGAGTAGAGCAGGCCTGTCCTAAGCATTCTGCTGTGCAGCATCAGTTCTCTGGGGTGCTATGGCTTGTGTGGGAGGAGATGGGGCAAAAACAGAAGTAGAGGAAGATGTCCTTCACAAAACAGGGATGTCAAAAGCTGCTGCATGTCTAGGTGAGTCTTACTGCAGCTTATAAAATCATTTCCTTTTACAAGGCTTTGAGCTGTAAGAAACTTTAGTTTTTTTGTTCTGTAAACTAATCACTGTATTTTTAGTTCATCATCTCTTGCTTACGCTTGAATTGTGTGGGCTGTGTGTTTCGCATTGGAAAACGTTTGGAGGAATCTTGGTAATCAGGTGGTTTTGAGATCAGGTGAAAGGATTGAAGTATTGAGTTTAGAAGACTTTGCTTCCATAGCTAAACAAAGATGGAAAGTGCTTTCTAACTGTATGTCAGCTTTACCAGTCCCTTAAACTGGGTAAAAATGACTTGTGTAAGATCAGAGTTGACTGTTTTACATAGCAGTGTCTTACCTGCTGTGAATTCTCTTCCTTGGAGGTTCCCAAGAGTTTATCACTGACTACAAAAGCAGAAGCAAATGTGGGAAGTTGAAGGTGACTGGGAGGGGAAAAAAGGAATTGCTGAGGGAAGTGGGAAATTTCTATGATGTGAAGTGAAATATAGTGTCTGATCCTCAGTGTGTACTTCAGAGAAGTTTTGTGGTACTAGGGGAGAATAATCTATAGGAGGGATAGTCTGTCTCTGTCTTCTGGCACAGAGCAGCCTGGGTTTTCCCGAGTCACACTGCTGTTCACTGTGCTTTCTGACTTTTCTTCCTTGTCCATGCTGGAACAATTATCACATTTGCTCTTGTTCACAAGGGAGATGCAGAGAATGTGGCTGGCAGAAAATGTGACCCCTTCTTTGTTCTGGAAAAATGAGCTGGAGGGTATAAATGCACTGCATGTCATGGAAGGCAAAGTATGAGAGGAAGAGGACTTTTTCACAATTCTCACTTTGTCAGGTTGCATTAGACCCTATAAAGGAAGCTAAAGCAAATCTAAAAGGCTGTATAATTGAAATAGAGAACAGGAAAAAAAAAAGAAAAGAAGGCCACTCTACAGGGGTACTGAGAAGTAAGCTATTTTAGACATTTCATAAATGCCTGGTCTGAGTCTTCATCAGGACTGGTATGCATATTGATGAAAATGAGTAGTGAAATAAAAGTACTGGGTAAAATTTGCTCTGTTTGAGGTAGCAGCAAATCTCAAAAAACCCTTGAAATATGCAGGAGATGAGTTAGAGGCTCAAAACCAAATAGTTACTTGGTGTTCTGGAGCAGTGTTTAGCTCATTAAATCAGATCAATGGACAGCAATTTTACTGAAGAAAATGAAGTGTAGTGCCTGCACTAAGGAATGAGGGGAGAAAGGATATGGCCTCAGCAGTATGCACGATCTTACAAAAGGTTTCAATGGCTAGAAAAGTTAAATGACAGGATGCTGATACATGTGAAAAAATATAAAACAGATTCACCAAAATGGCATAAAGCAAAGAATAAATAGACAATATCTAAAAATTAGCACTTGGGTAGATAGTGGATCTCAGAACAAAGCTGTTCCAGTTTAACTAAAGCCACTTTGTTGCATAGGAAGGTCCTCAGCATGAACCCCTACTTGTCTGAGCCAACCATCAAAGCATTCCTGACCCTCAAGAACCTGTGTGGGGGAGAGTTATATGCTTAAGACGCACCACCAGTCCAGGGGTCTCCAGGTCTCCAAATTGCTTACTGTAATAACCAATATATTTCCAAACAGTATGCATAAAAATACCAGAAACCAAACTTCCAAAAACACAGCATCAAAACCTGTCCCACCGGCCTTATCTCTGGAAGTGAAAGGCAGGAACCAGCGAGATCCTTCCTTCTGCACACATTGCTGGGAGATGCTGCAGGTGACCAAGGGGTGGGGGACACATTGAGGAACTGACTGGGGCAGCATGGACAAAAGTTCTGCTAATGCCACCAGCGCATTTCTCTCTCTAAAATAAAAAACCTGGGACCTCCTGCCTTAGGTGACTAGCTAGCTGTTTTCCTAGGGTGTCAAAACAGGTTACATTTCTGAAAGGAAAGGGATTGAGTGCTAGCAGAAACTCAGCAGCAGCTGAGAAATGCAGCTTCTGAACAAGCTATGATGCTGATGTTACCTTTCTTCTCTGCAAAGCAGTGGCTCCTGACTCCTATTGGATTTGGAATTAGAGGGTGCTGAGAGCAGGGGGCTGCTCCTCTGGGAGATGCTTGGGGCTGCTGTGGCTCTTTATGTGTGAGCACATGCTGTTCACAAACCTGCTCCTGCCCTGCTGAGGCGGTGTGCTGGATGTCACTCCCCGCTGCGTGACACCAGCCAATGTGTGATCTAAAGGAATCATAAAGGGTTTTTCTGTTATTCTAACAGACACACCCAGACTTCCTCATGCAAAGCCCTAGCTGATGAAAGATTTAAAGTGTTAAAACTTAAGATATTCCCTGTGCAGAACAAAATCAAACCAACAGGGATTAAGGGTGAAATAATTTCAAAAGGCTATAAAAGAACATTATTGTATTTAAGAAAAAAACAACCCACAGGCTAGAAGCCATCAGAATAAAGTGGAGAGTGCATAAAAACAGAAAGCTAGCATGTATCACAATCAAGTGAGCAGAGGGCCCATCTAATTGCTTACCCATCGATATCTGGAGGATATCTGAAAAGCCACCTTTGCTGGCAGTCAGAAATCATCTTAGTAACCCCTCCTCCCTGGTCAGAGGCCCTCACAGCCCAGTTCTGAGTGGTTACCAGGTTCCGGCCAGCCCTTCAGGGACTCACATGGAGCAGGTAGGACTGTACATGCAGCTACATGCAGCACACAGCCCTGCCAATGGAGGAATCGGTCCTTGCTCATTCAGTACATTCAGGCCTCAAGCTGACTTTATGAATAACTTAAAATAGCAGTTGAGTGTTCAGTCTTGACCCAGAGCAATGGGTCAAGGCCTTCTTGGAGTTTTATTGTTCTCAGGGTGGCACAGGAGAAAATACGGTTGCTTTGGAGCTATGTTACCTGCCTTTTATGCAGGTTAGAAATGTGGCTTTATTATTATTGCTATTAATGAACTACTGGAGGAAAAGACAGTTTGCATATGCTCTTGAAAATGTTGGTTGAGTCTGCTCTTCCAGCTCAAATACTGCTGTTAATGTTTGATAGCAGCCGCCTGAAAACAGAAGCCTTTGAACTGTTTATTGTTCTTGAGAGGTGGTTTGTCTTTTTTGTTACACATGTAAACTGGAGCCTAGCTGCAAGTTTCTTGGGCATGGCGTAAATTGTTAGAGCCCTGTTCAAAGGTGGTGTTGGTTTTCACTATGCTTTTCGGATGTTACCATTTCTGCTTTCAAACAAAACCCCTGCTGCTGAAGCGCAGCTATGTGTGCCTGCATGGCTGTGAGGAGTGGTTGTGTGGTTACTCCACAGTAAGGATTAGTCACGCATTAACCACGGCTGTAAAAACATGTCTATGGGAAAATCACATCCAAGTACCGAGGGCCTTTGAGTCTGCTGCTTATTGCCGAGGAGGTGGGTTTCTGTTCCATTTTTCTTCGGTATCGTGCAACATACATCTGGCCTGTTTACTTTGCTATCAGGATGCATCATAGCTTTTCCTCTGGCAGTCTTCTTACCTCCCCCACCTCCATGGACCATGGTTTACCAAGGTCTTACAGGTAGAGCTGAGTCAGACAGTGTTTCTAAACCAGTGGTTCTTGGCAGGGGGTGAAGGGGGGACACTCATGTTATTACAGTGTTTAGCCACACTATTTCATTGCTACCTGAGGCAAAGCAGGTGGTGCCAAATAATGACTTAGGGCTCTGTGATTATAACAACTTTAGGCCCATGAGGAACAAGGGCACCCTTGTTAGTATGGACCCTGCATTCAATTTCCAAGTCTTCCTCTCCAGATCTTCTCAGAGGTAGTGTCACGGAGGCACTCCGAAGTTAGTTTAAGGGACAACAGGATCCAAAACAACTTTTATTAAACCCGTGAGAAACTGGGTTTTAGCACTCCAAAAGTGACTTAAATATAGGTTCGGATATCAGTTGAGAAAAATTATTAAGGGGCAGCAACTAATAATTCAGGAGGTCCACAGTGTGCATGCACGTGGCTTCACCCAAAACAATACCGGAGCCATCCCTGAGTCTGGAAAGAGTACACACTTGCCTGAACTCGGTGTGGGATTATTTTAAAGAGATACACGTACTCGTAGTGAGTACAGAAAGTGTACACTCGCGATTCTGCGAGGGTAAATTTATAATATACTCGCAATCCTGCGAGGAGAAATACACATGCAAATGTGCAGGGAATATTACACGTGCTTATGTGGAAGCACGGGAGGAAAATACACTCACAATTCTGTGAGGGTTAATTGATACACGTGCTCGTATTGAGCACGGAAAGTACATGTGCAAATGTGCACGGAAAGTTACACGTGCTTATGTGGAAGCACAGGAGGAAAATACACCCGTGATTATGCGAGGATTAATTTTACACATGCTCGTATTGAGCACGGAAAGTACACGTGCAAATGTGCATGGAAAGTAAATACACTCGCAATCCTGCGAGGAGAAGTTTTACTCACACCCGTGGCGGCAAGGCAAGCAGAGTCTCCATCCTGGGGAAGGGGGCTCTCGGCAGCAGCATCTCGCTCGTGCTCCAAGAGACCTGCGACAAGGGGCGGAGTCTCGACGAGAGTCCCATTTTTTATAGGTTGATCAGATCTGACTGTGGGAATTTAACAAGGGAAAGTGTAGAGTCCTGCATCTGGGCAGGAACAACCCCAGGTTCCAGTATAGGTTCGGAAATTACATACTAGAGAGCAGTGTAGGGGAAAGGGACCTGGGGGTCCTGGTGGACAGCAGGATGACCATGAGCCAGCACTGGGCCCTTGTGGCCAGGAAGGCCAATGGCATCCTGGGGTGTATTAGAAGGGGGGTGGTTAGTAGATCAAGAGAGGTCCTCCTTCCCCTCTACTCCGCCCTGGTGAGACCACATCTGGAATATTGTGTCCAGTTCTGGGCCCCTCAGTTCAAGAAGGACAGGGAACTGCTGGAGAGAGTCCAGTGCAGGGCAACAAAGATGATTAAGGGAGTGGAGCATCTCCCTTATGAGGAAAGGCTGAGGGAGCTGGGTCTCTTTAGTTTGGAGAAGAGGAGACTAAGGGGGGACCTCATTAATGTTTATAAATATATAAAGGGTGAGTGTCATGAGGATGGAGCCAGGCTCTTCTTGGTGGCAAACAATGATAGGACAAGGGGTAATGGGATCAAGCTGGAACACAAGAGGTTCCGCTTAAATTTGAGAAAAAACTTCTTCTCAGTGAGGGTGACAGACACTGGAACAGGCTGCCCAGGGGGGTTGTGGAGTCTCCTTCCCTGGAGACATTCAAAACCCGCCTGGACATGTTCCTGTGCAACCTCACCTAGGTGTTCCTGCTCCAGCAGGGGGATTGGACTGGATGATCTTTTGAGGTCCCTTCCAATCCCAAACATACTGTGATACTGTGATACTGTGATACTGTAATTCCAGAAGCTTCTCTGCACCCCCACACTGGCTGTGGGTGCCCCTGAAGCCTCCAAGCATCCCCCACACTGGCTGCGGGCACCCAGCGGCTCCCTGGTGCCTCGGCACTCCCTTCTCCTAAGGGCCCTGGCCAGGGTGCTCTGGGGCCAAACAAAAGAAGCTGTTAGCCTCAAACAGCAGAGAGAAAGGAAGATGTGCCTACTCCTTCCATGATGAAGGAGGAAGGGGGAGAGAGGGGGTTTTGCATCCTGCCACAAGTAGTAAAGCTGAAGAGTTTAGAGGGAAAGGAGAAAGAAGACAGTGTCGCCCCTTGGAACGTGTGATTTGGTGGGGCCACTCTGCATCAAGCTTTGGCCTGTGACAACTGCAGTTCACTCTTCAGGCCTTCCAGAAGAGGGTCCCAGATCATCACCAAACAACCATGGATTCTGTTGTCCTCCCACTGCTGTTGAATTTCCTTGAAAGAGTGACAAAGCTTCATAATGTAATTATTACTGGGGGGGTGGGAAAGGCAGTGCAAATGAGAGGTACACAAATAGAAAAGCTTTCTCCAAAGCTACTTTGGGTAAAGGAAGAAAAGCAAGCACTCACGAAGAACATGTAATTACCATGTCCTCTGCCCCACCCTTGCCTTCTCAAGAGAAAATTCTCGCTTCTGAATTTACTGATTTGCTCCAGGCCGGTGTCACACGGCCCATTGCAAGTCAGCAACCAACAAAGTCTCTTTCATATAAATGAAGCTCCTTTAGACTCAAGCTGCTTGTTGAGTAAGTACATTAAGGAGAACCGAGCACTGGGAAGAGGGCAGTGCAGCTCCCTGGTATTCCTGGGAGTGATGTCCCTGTATTTGGGGACAGAAGGTGGGAATCCTCAGCCAGCTTTTGTGATTCCATTCTGCTTTCTAAAGCAATGTCCTCATCCTGGCTTCTGCCTGGAAAGGGTGATTTAAGGTGGGGTAGGAACATACATATTACTGTAATGTGAGAAGCTCAATTGCTGTGAGAAAGTGCATGTTTTCTGTGCATTGAGCTCATTTCCCTTCCTACCCAGCACCGCTGCCCCTAATGCCTGCTCCAGCTTGTTTTCCTGTTACTCCCGTGGCACGTTTCAAACCATCCTCCCCTTCCTTACCTACAGTGAGTAACAGAAGGTTGCCTCAGGCTCCTCACGTTTTCTTTGCACGGGGCAACATGAATTCCAACTCTGCCTTCAGCAAAGAGCCATTACTATTTATCTAGAAAAACTCTTAAAGGAAAAAAAAGAGATCTGGAAACTATCCCATTTGGGGGGTTCCTACACTGATTCTCAGTTTTTCGAATGGGAAAATACAGCCTGCACAACACAATTCTGCTGTCCAGTTAGGATGCTTTTTGCAAGTTATTTTACAACTGCCTTCTTGAGAAGTCTGCTTGTGTTCCCATCAATATTCCAGCACCTTTCCCTTGTATTCATCCATGTGAAATGAAGTAAGACTAATGAGAAACACCATGGTACAAACTACACTGCTACCTCTTTCCCTCTTTCAAAGGCCAGTTAAACGGATGTCTGTACTGTGGTCAATGCTCAGCTCTTGCTGCTTCTTCAGGCACAGCTGGGGAGCCAGAAAATACACTGAAGTTTCAGAAACAAGTATTTAAACCTTTACCCACCCCTCCTCCCCCTCAACATTAATGATATTATTGGGGCCAAATATTCCCTTGTTTATTCCAGGAAGCAAACATATACTTTCAGAAGTCCCTGTGCTTTGTGTACGTGGGATCGCTGGCCCAGCTCAAGCAAGGAGTGCTTGACAGTCCTGACTCTGGCCCTGCCCCAGGACGCTGCTCCAGGACAGCTTTGGCTTGTGGCACGGGCAAGCACTTGTCCTGTCCCAGTTTGGGCCCGAATTGGAGGGGGAGGTATCCAGCTAGGTGCTGTTTCAGGTGGACAGTGCCCAACCGCCAGCATGGAGGCTATGATGGGCAAAGGCTCAGGGTGACGAAGCTATTGAGGGGTCTGGAGCACAAGTGTGATGAGGAGCAGCTGAGGGAACTGGGGCTGTTCAGCCTGGAGAAAAGGAGGCTGAGGGGAGACCTTCTCACTATCTGCAACTACCTGAAAGGAGGTTGTAGCATGGAGGGGGTTGGTCTCTTCCCTCAAGTAGCAAGTGATAGGACAAGAGGAAGTGGCCTCAAGTTGCACCAGAGGAAGTTTAGATTGGATATTAGGAAACATTTCTTCCCAGAAAGGGTTGTCAGGCATTGGAACAGGCTGCCCAGGGAAGTGCTGGAGTCACCATCCCTGGAGGTGTTCAAAAGGTGCTTAGACGAGGTTCTTAGGGACATGGTTTAGTGCTAGAGCTAGGTTATGGTTGGACTCGATGATCCTGAGAATCTCTTCCAACTGAAATTATTCTATTCTATTCTATTCTATTCTATTCTATTCTATTCTATTCTATTCTATTCTATTCTATTCTATTCTATTCTATTCTATTCTATTCATGACACCCCAGGCCACTGCCCTGCAATTAGCATTGCTACCAGGCCCCATTCCAGGCATGGTGGAAGCCCCACATCACTGTGGAAATTGTTTTCTGCTGCTCTTCTCTGTGTTCTCACCCAGCACGGGCCACCCACAGCCACAGCCCCTTAGGAACGCGGAATGCCATGCTGGTCCTCTCCACTGAGATTGCCCACACAAATCCCCATCTTGCCCATGCAAGGAGCGCTCACAAGCGAACAGGGGGTGAAGGCGGAGCTGCAAAATTATTCTTGCAGAAAACTGGTTTGGGTATTGGGAAACAAAAATGACAAAAGCTGGGAGAATATGCCCCCCACCCCATGCACAGCCACCACTTCACTGCAGACACCTCTCGCCCCAGGTGCCTGGGCCAGCCGGACGCCATTGCTGCCCCCACTGCTGCTCCTGCTGCCACTGCCCTCCCAGCCTCACAGCTGTCCTCTGGGGTACACACAGACTCCTCTCATTGGCTCAGAGCCGGCACAATCTCCCCTGATTGGCTGAGCTGTGTGTCTGTTGTGGAGCTTTCTGGAACCATCTCTGAGCAGCACAGGCAGCCCTGGGCTCCCCTCATGGTGGCTCCCCTGCACCCCCTGCCAAATCCTGCTTTTAATGCCCAGCACAGCCATGCCTCACCCCTGCAGAGAACAGATTGAAGCTCTGTCGCTGGAGCGGCCGTGCGTGACAGACTCTGCCCTCAGCACCATCAGCACCTCCATAGACTTGGGGAAACTCTTCATGAAGAGTAACTCCGGTGTCCCCATGTCCCCATCGGAGATGCTGGGGCTCTCAGACACCTGCGCTGATTGCTCCTGGGTATCTCCCTCGCTCTGTGGCAGTGCCTGATGTGCCTGGTTGGAAGGGGAATGACTGTGCACATCCCCTTGTGTCCCAGGGCCGTTCTCCTTCCCATCGATGTCTGCAGGGTCTCCTGACTGGACAGAGCAGCGAGGCTGTTTGGCAGCTCAGGGAACCCAGGAGACGCTGCCTGTGTTAAACTTAGTGGGATCAACTGCTTCTGTTGGAAACGAACTCCTGGGACAAAGGATGCAAACCAGGAGCTCACAGCAGGACCAGCTCAGACACTGGTGACCTGGGTTAGCCAGGGAGGGATGATGCAGACAGGGATGGATGTGCTGTTGTGCAGTTTCAGCTGCTGTCACTGCCACGTTGTTTTTTGGGGTGTAGGACTAACAGAGGGTCCCTGTCCAACACTGTGTAGAGCCCACAAGCTCCTTCTGGAACCAAGAGCAGACCAGCTGCTTCACCACGCTGCAACAGCAGCCAGGCAGCCCAGCTCCTGAGGGGACTCTTACCTGCCACCTCCAGGCAGAATAACCTGTACACTGCTCAATGTAGTGTAGCAGTTTGCCTGTGCCCAGCTTGGGCCTTTCAGGTGACAGCACAGCCTCAGGCAGACAGGGTTGGCCCTTGTAATGATGTGGCTGAACTGTGTTTTGAAGTTACTGCCCCAGTCCATTTCTGCTTCCTCTTGGCATGGATGGTAATTCATAAACTAAATACATCAGGAAAGAAGAGACTCCTGTGAGTTCACTTCAAGAGAAACAAGTTTATTGAGAGAGATTCAGCTGCCTCGTAAGGCCTGGCAGAGATGTGCTGCTCTCTGGGTCCGTGCCCCGCTGGGCGCTCTGCCTCTGGACACCTGACTGGGGAAGAGCACGGTCAGGCACCCAAAGAGGCTGGTGCCCCCACTGAGGCTCTGCTTGCCATCCCCGTTGTCCTCTTCGCTTGGGGCTCCTCAGCTCTCCTGTCCTTTCTGCTGCTGGCAAATTGGGCCTCGCCTGGCCCTGGGAGCTTGGTGCAGGCACCATGGCAGCAAGCGAGGATGAGGCTGAGCACCCAGCAGCTGCTGCCTGGCAGAGGAGGTGTCTGTGCCCCAGGACTCCTGTGTCTGGCTGCTGTCATGGCAGCACAACTGTGGTGGGAGCACAGCGCGGCAGAAGACTCCCATTCTCCAGCACAGCCACCTCCCCTGTGGCGTACCTACATGCATGCACCCGCTGTGGTTGCTGGGCGGCAGCAGCCCTCTTCTGTCCCTGCTGCCTCTTGGCCCTGTCCTTGGGTGGAAGGCTGTCTTCTACTGTCCCTTCCCTTCCTGCTTGCAGAGCAGCAACATCAGATGGAGCCCATGTGTGGGAGCCTTCCTTGCCAGACAGGCTGCTGCGTGGGGCTTTGCTGGGCTTGGAGCAGAGACTGCTGGAGCCAGCTGTGTCCTGGGTGCTTCCTTTGTCCTTCTCTGCTCCTCTGTGGCCGCGGCTCTGCAAGTCACTGGGGAGCTCCGCTGCTGGATCTATTTGGCTCCCCACATTGCCTGGGGGCTCTGGCAGCCGGAAAGCCAGCAGCTGGTTCTGCACGTCTTCAGTAGCTTTTCTCGCCCTGCAGTAATCAATGATGGTTGTGAGGAGCAGTTCCAGATGGGGGATCTGAAGGCTGGTCCCTGCCAATTCTGGAGTTGGTGGCAGAGCTGAGAGTCTCTCCTCAGAGGAGGAGCATTGTGTCTGCGGGGAACTTCTGATTGGAGAAGTTTCCAAGTCTGATTGCAGCCCAGGTGTCCCCACGTCCTCGTTGGAGCTGCTGTGCTCTTCCAGGGAGGGGTCTGCTTGTCCCATGGGGAAACTCTTCATCAGGAGTAACTCTGGTGTCCCCACGTCCCCATCGGAGATGCTGGAGCTCTCAGACACCTGGCCTGATTGCTCCTGGGTATCTCCCTTGCTCTGTGGCAGTGCCTGCTGTGCCTGGTTGGAAGGGCAATGACTGTGCACATCCCCTTGTGTCCCAGGGTCCTTCTCCTTCCCATCGGTCTCCCTGCTGGCCATGCTGCTGGACGTTCCACTGTGCTCCCTTGTACATGGTGGTGTCTTCCCATGCTCCTGAGACTTCTCTTGTGTCGCCCCCAGGAACATTTCTGGCCCAGAGTGGACATGAGCCTGCCAGCAGGGAAGCACAGTTTGCCTCTGCAGATGGAGAGGCTGAGCAGCTTTTTGCCACTGTGCTATGTCTTCAGAACTCTTCTCCATTTGCAGGACCTTGGTTGGCCAACCACAGCGCTTTTGTATCTGCAGTTTTACAATGTGACGCTCCAGACGCCTTTTAACAGCCTCTTTCAGGAAGTCCAGGTCCTCCACCACAGGAAACACCGTTGCATTACGCTGGTCTGACCTCTGAGGTGTTGGAGGAGGTGATGGAGCCTGCATCACTAGCAGGCCTGTCTCCACAGGTTCTGGAGACTCTACTTGCAGGAGAGGCAGCTGTCCTGCAGGATTCCTGTTGAGCTTTCTCTTATCCAGTTGCCAGAAGGGAGGTTGGTAGGGCAGTCCAGTGCGCCTCTGCAGATGGGGAGGCTGAGCCGCTTTTTGCCTCAACTCACTGTCTTCAGAGGTCTCCTTCTCATATTGCAGGACCTTGGTTGGCAGCCCATAGCGCTTTTCTATCTGTTTTTTCATAATGTGACGCTCCAGCTGCCTTTTCACAGCATCTGCAAGGAAGGAGAGGTCCCGTGTGACGGGATCCGCCATCACATCATGCTGTTCTGGTTGCCGAGGTGATGGAACAGCCAAGGTTGGGACATCCTGCAGAGTCTCGTCCACATTGGCTGGCAGGCCCAGTTCCCACTCCAGTTCTGTGGCTGTAATGAGGTCCCCCAATGGATGCTGGTTGTTGCGATGTGTGTTGGGTGACTCTGTTTCCCTGCATTGGAAGTCCTGCACGTCTGGAGGGGGACTGGTAGTAGCCAGCTGGATCTCTAGTTCTTGTTGGTGCTGCTGCACACCACTGGCCTCAAGGCAGCTGGCCAGGTCTTCCTCGCAAGCTGGGAAAGGTTCTGGGCCAGGCTGTTCCTCCGGGTTAGTCCTGGGATGCTCCAGAGCAGGCTGGACACTGGAGGCATGAGCCACGTCCCGCTGCTGTAAAGGAGAGCAGTAGGGCAGCAGAGTGCGCTTACGGGGAACGGGAGCCTGAGCGGCTTTTTGCTGTAAGTCAATGTCTTCTGGGCTCTTGTCATTTTCCAGGACCTTGGTTGGCAGCCCACAGAGCGGCTGTACCTGTGTATTTGTAAAGTCATTCTCTAGTTCCCTTTTCACAGTTTCTTCCAGAAAGGGCACAAGGTGCACAGTAATATCCACCATCACATCATGCTGTTTTGGTTGCCGAGGTGATGGAAGAGCCGAGGCTGGGACATCCTGCACAGTCTCGTCCATATTGGCTGGCAAGCCCAATTCCCACTCCAGTTCTGTGGCTGTAATGAGGTCCTCCAATGGATCCTGGCCGTTGTGATGTGTGATGGGTGACTCTGTTTCCCTGCATTGGAAGTCGAGCACCTCTGGCGATGGATTGGGAGTAGCCGACTGGATCTCCAGTTCCTGTTGGTGCTGCTGCACACCACTGGCCTCAAGGCAGCTGGCCAGGTCTTCGTCGCAAGCTGGGAAGGGTTCTGGGCCAGGCTGTTCCTCCGGGTCAGTTCTGGGATGCTCCAGAGCAGGCTGGACACTGGAGGCATGAGCCACATCCTGCTGCTGTAAAGGAGAGCAGTAGGGCAGCAGAGTGCGCTTACGGGGAATGGGAGACTGAGCGGCTTTTTGCTGTAAGTCCGTGTCTTCTGGGCTCTTGTCATTTTCAAGGAGCTTGGTTGGCAGCCCACAGAGCGGCTGTACCTGTGTATTTGTAAAGTCATTCTCTAGTTCCCTTTTCACAGTTTCTTCCAGAAATGGCACAAGGTGCACAGTAATATCCACCATCACATCATGTTGTTCTGGTTGCCGAGGTGATGGAACAGCCAAGGTTGGGACATCCTGCACAGACTCGTCCACATTGGCTGGCAGGCCCAGTTCCCACTCCAGTTCTGTGGCTGTAATGAGGTCCTCCAATGGATCCTGGCCGTTGTGATGTGTGATGGGTGACTCTGTTTCACTGGACTGGAAGTCGAGCACCTCTGGCGATGGACTGGGAGTAGCCGACTGGATCTCCAGTTCCTGTTGGTGCTGCTGCACACCACTGGCCTCAAGGCAGCTGGCCAGGTCTTCCTCGCAAACTGGAGAAGGTTCTGGGCCAGGCTGTTCCTCCGGGTCAGTCCTGGGATGCTCCAGAGCAGGCTGGACACTGGAGGCATGAGCCACATCCCACTGCTGTAAAGGAGAGCAGTAGGGCAGCAGAGTGCGCTTACGGGGAATGGGAGCCTGAGCGGCTTTTTGCTGTAAGTCCGTGTCTTCTGGGCTCTTGTCATTTTCCAGGACCTTGGTTGGCAGCCCACAGAGCGGCTGTACCTGCGTATTTGTAAAGTCATTCTCTAGTTCCCTTTCCACAGTCTCATCCAGGAAGGGCATGTGTTGCACAATAATATCCACCATCACATCATGCTGTTCTGGTTGCTGAGGTGATGGAAGAGCCGAGGCTGGGTCATCCTGCAGAGTCTCATCCACATCAGCTGGCAGGCACAGTTCCCACTCCAGACCAGGCTGGACGCTGGAGGCAGGAGCTTTATCCACAAGAGTGGAGAGAGACTCCTGTGAAGAGGAGCCAACATTGCTTTTCATGAGGGAAGTCCAGGAGTTGTCACTCAAAAAGGAGAGACAGAGCTCTGTAGAAGAGATAGTTTCATTTCCCATGATGGAAGAGTGAGAGTCATCTTTCAAAGCGGGCAGCAAGACACTTGAAGAGGATTCAACTTCACTGTCTCTGATGGAATTAGTGGAGCTCTCGCTGCCATCAGATGTCTCACAGCTGAGCCTGTGTGAGGAAAAGCAGTAGTGAAAGCCTAAGTCCAGCACTCCCCAGCACCCTGGGGCTCTCCCTCCTGCTCTGAAGGAGGCAGCAGGCTGAACAGGGACATGGGGTCCCACCCAGTGCGTGGCCAAAGCCCCCTCCCTGCCTCCCGGTCACAAGATATCCCTTTGCCTCAGGAAAAGTGGGGACACAGTCAGCACTTTGCCACGGAGGTGAATCCCTCCATAGGGGCATCATCCTTCAGGTTTTAGGCTCATGGATTTCCCCAAGTCCCCCCCAAGTGGGAGACCCCAGCCATGTCCCTGTCTGTCTCTCTTTGTCAGTAGCCTCACTTGTCCAGGTATCTTGTTAGGTTCTCGACTGTCCTGTTGAACTGATTGGCTATTTCATAGATGGGATCCATGTCTGGATGTACACGGCAGCTGCAGACGAGCAGAGGACAGTGTTAGTGGGATCTATCAGGGTGCGGGGACACCAGAGAGGGCTGTCACACTCCTCTGGGGACAGCTCCACTTACAGTGTTCTCGAGGGCCGTGAAGTCTCCGGGAGGATAAATGCTGCAGGCAGAGGAGACACAGTGAGCAGATGGTGCATTCCCTGATGGGGCGGTGGGCTCTTGGGGCCAGGGGGTGTCTTTGCAGGGCACCTGCCCTTGCCCAGGGTCTGCTCACCTCTGACATCCCCCCTGTTGTCTCTGTGCTGGTGCTGCTTTGGTCTCCCTTCCTACACAGGCACAGAAAGCAGTGGATGAGAGGAACATTCCCCACCACCTCAGTGGCACCAGCATAGAACCAGAGCCCACCAGGGGAGACCTGTGCCCAGCCCAAGGCTGCTGGCCCAGGCTGGCCAGGGCCCGGCTGGGAAACGGCTTCTCCTGCCAGGCTGGGCTCCTCCAGCCCACCCCTGGGGATGCTCCCGGGCCCCTGCTGACCCCCCATCCTGCTGGCCAGTGCTCCGCTCGGCCCCAGCACTGACTCCTACCTGGGGATTGGCCAGGATCAGCAGGAGGCGAAAGAGAAGCAGCACCAGCAGCAACCACAGCAAAGCCAAGAAGATGACAAAGGCCTCTTGGCTGAGGAACCAGCTCATTTCCCAGAGCTGGACAGACATGCCAGTAGAGTGCCAGAGAGAACCAAGGAGAGCTTGAGGAGGAGCAGCCGGACCCAACTCGCAGTCCACTTGCTCTTCCTTCCCAGCTCAAGAGCCTCTCTCTTCACCTGGCAGGTCGCAGGCAAAGTGCCGCCCAGCCTCACTCAGCCCCACCTATGTATGGGGCTGGCGTTTGTGATGCAGGCGTGACACGGGGCTGTCACCCTTTCACCAGCTGTGGTGTCACCAGCACTCAGCTGTGGCAACCTTTGTGATGCAGGGACACTGGCAGCAAGTGACCCTCTCCAAGCTAAGCTGAACGAGAGAGGTGACAGTCACCTGAATATTAGACAATAGCAGCACAGCTGGAGCAAGCTCAGCTCATCTGGACCATGGCCAGCCCACCCCGTCCTGAGAGCTGTCCCTGTGCAGGGCCATACGAAGCCTCTGGCCTCTCACTGGAAAGGGCCAAATTCCAGGTCCTGACCTGCACTGCCCCTCTGACACCCCTGAACTGCCTGCTGGTCCTCTTGAGTCCCACCCGGCCTCAGCTTGTCCCCGTCCCCAGGCTGGTGTCCAGTTTCTGTGGCTGGGATTGCCCCCACCAGCCCCATGCTTGCCCTGCTCCCTTGCTGTGGCTTTGGGACAGGCCCTGGGCGCCAGGCCCTGCCTCTCCTGCCTCCCTGGCTCTGCCAGCCCTCACTGCTGTCTCCTGTCAACTTGGAGTCCCTGCTCCCCTCCTCTTCCTCTTCTGCAGACCTGCACTGCCCCCAGCCCAAAATCGCAGCCATGGTGTGCAGGGGTCATCCAGGCAGATGGAAGCCCATGCTGTCTCTGGAAGCCTGAAGCAGAAGACCAGTCCCAGGTCACTCTCCTTAGGAACCTGAAGGGCCATCGTGGTCCTCTATAAAAGCTGCCAATAGAGCTGCTGCCTGACGCCCATACAGGGAGGAAAGAGAAGCAGTGGCACCACGGCTATGAGGGCATCTCCCTTGGGCATTGACTGCCAGCATCCCCGACGGGCTCTGCTCCACTTTGCATGGAAGGGCATTTTTGGAGCTGCTCCGTGGCTCCTGGCACAGGACCAAAGGCATTTTCAAGAGGACTGCAAGGTGTTAATTGAAAGGCAGTAAAATAAAAAGATGCATTTTGACTGACATGGGCCATCCCTACTTCACCTGTTGTCCAGTGACACCTCTAGTTTTGCAGCGTCCTGTCACAGTCTGTTTGAATCTCTCAATTTTACAGGGCAATGTAATACATAAATAAAAATTTACTTTATGAGCTCATTAGGAAAGGAAACAAGCAAAAATGGCGAACAAAAGCTCAATCCCCTTTATACAGGCTAGTCTAAAGCGAAAACACTGATTCAACGCTCTATCCATGAAGTTTCTGGCTCACAACTTTGTAATTCATAAACTGAATACACCAGGAAAGAAGAGACTCCCGTGAGTTCACTTCAAGAGAAACAAGTTTATTGAGAGAGATTCAGCTGCCTCGTAAGGCCTGGCAGAGATGTGCTGCTCTCTGGGTCCGTGCCCCGCTGGGCGCTCTGCCGCTGGACACCTGACTGGGGAAGAGCACGGTCAGGCACCCAAAGAGGCTGGTGCCCCCACTGAGGCTCTGCTTGCCATCCCCGTTGTCCTCTTCGCTTGGGGCTCCTCAGCTCTCCTGTCCTTTCTGCTGCTGGCAAATTGGGCCTCGCCTGGCCCTGGGAGCTTGGTGCAGGCACCATGGCAGCAAGCGAGGATGAGGCTGAGCACCCAGCAGCTGCTGCCTGGCAGAGGAGGTGTCTGTGCCCCAGGACTCCTGTGTCTGGCTGCTGTCATGGCAGCACAACTGTGGTGGGAGCACAGCGCGGCAGAAGACTCCCATTCTCCAGCACAGCCACCTCCCCTGTGGCGTACCTACATGCATGCACCCGCTGTGGTTGCTGGGCGGCAGCAGCCCTCTTCTGTCCCTGCTGCCTCTTGGCCCTGTCCTTGGGTGGAAGGCTGTCTTCTACTGTCCCTTCCCTTCCTGCTTGCAGAGCAGCAACATCAGATGGAGCCCATGTGTGGGAGCCTTCCTTGCCAGACAGGCTGCTGCGTGGGGCTTTGCTGGGCTTGGAGCAGAGACTGCTGGAGCCAGCTGTGTCCTGGGTGCTTCCTTTGTCCTTCTCTGCTCCTCTATGGCCGCGGGTCTGCAAGTCACTGGTGAGCTCCGCTGCTCGATCTGTCATTTGGCTCCCCATGTTGCCTGGGAGCTCTGCCAGCCGGAAAGCCAGCAGCTGGTTCTTTACGTCTTCAGTGACTTTCTTGCCCTGCAGTAATCAATGATGGTTGTGAGGAGCAGTTCCAGATGGGGGATCTGAAGGCTGGTGCCTGTGGAGTCTGGAGATGGTGGCAGAGCTGAGAGTCTCTCCTCATAGGAGGAGCATTGTATCTGTTGCGAACTTCTGATTAGAGGAGCATCCAAGTCTGATCACAGCCCAGGTGTCCCCACGTCCCCATTGGAGCTGTTGGGGCTCTCAGACACCTGGCCTGATTGCTCCTGGGTATCTCCCTCGCTCTGTGGCAGTGCCTGATGTGCCTGGTTGGAAGTGCAATGACTGTGCACATCCCCTTGTGTCCCAGGGTCCTTCTCTTTCCCATCGGTCTCCCTGCTGGCCATGCTGCTGTGTGTTCTGCTGTGCTCCCTTGTACATGGTGGTGTCTTCCCATGCTCCTGAGGCTTCTCTTGTGTAACCCCCAGGATCATTTCTGGCCCAGAGTAGACACGATCCTGCCAGTAGGGTAGTCCAGTGCGCCTCTGCAGATGGGGAGGCTGAACAGCTTTTTGCCCCAACTCACCGTCTTCAGAGGTCTCTTCTCATATTGCAGGACCTTGGTTGGCAGCCCATAACTTTGTCGTATCTGCGTTTTCACAATCTGATGCTGCAGCTGCCTCTTCACAGAATCTAACAGGAAGGACAGGTCCTGTGTGATGGGATCCACCATCACATCATGCTCTTCTGGTTGCTGAGGTGATGGAACATCCGAGGCTGGGACGTCCTGCAGAGTCTCGTCCATATTGGCTGGCAGGCCCTGCTCCCATTCCAGTTCTATGGCAGTAATGAGGTCCCCCAATGGATTGTGATGTGTGATGGGTGTCTCTGTTTGCCTGGATTGGAAGTTGAGCACCTCTGGAGATGAACTGGGAGTAGCCGGCTGGATCTCCAGTTCCTGTTGGTGCTGCTGCACACCACTGGCCGCAAGGCAGCTGGCCAGGTCTTCCTCACAAGCTGGGCAAGATTCTGGGCCAGGCTGTTCATCCAGGTTAGGTCTTGGATGCTCCAGAGCAGGCTGGACACTGGAGGCATGAACCATATCTGCTTCATCCACAAGAGGGGGGAGAGACTTCCACGAAGAGGAGCCAATGTTGCTCTCCATGAGGGAAGTCTGGGAGTTGACACTCCAAAGAGAGTGACTGAGCTCTGTAGAAAAGATAGTTTCATTTGCCATGATGGAACAGTTGGAGCCTTCTCTTGAAGAGTACAGACACTTGAAGAGGATCCTCCTGCACTGGCTGTGATGGACCTACAGTTGTTCTCACTGCTGTCAGGTGTCTCTCAGTTGAGTCTGTGTGAGGAGGAGCAGTAGGAAAAGCCTGAGCCCAGCACTCCCCAGCACCCTGGGGCTCTCCCTCCTGCTCTGAAGGAGGCAGCAGGCTGCATGAGGGACGTGAGGTCCGCCCAGTGCGTGCCCAAAGCCCCCTCCCTGCCTCTTGGACACAGGATCTCCCTTTGCCTCAGGAAAAGCTGGGAAACTGTCAACTCTGCTCCACGGAGGTGAGTCCCTCCATCGGGACATGCTGTTTTGGTTCAGTGAGATTTTATGTTTTTAAATAACCAAAAAAATGTCCCTAGCTCTGCAGATGTGTTGGACGTATGTCTGTTAAGGAAGAGAGTGCCGTTTTTGTATGATCATTCTTGAGGCTTAAACCATGTTGGTATAGTTCTGTGAAGCAATCTTTAAGTCTTCATCTGATAGGGAGAAGGATAATACACATGTGTGAAAATACGTTAAAACTACTTATGTTGTGTAAAAATTCTGTTTTCTGTCCTCAGATCTACTATTCAGAGTTTGCACAATCATTTGTTTCTAGTGTCCTCTTACTACTTCCACCTCTTCTCCTGTTCTTCACCAGTTACTCTTACTACGTTTTATTTGAGAATGAATATTCATCCCTTAGCACAAAACACTTGGACTGTTACAAGATTGAGCATATTGTGCAAACATCTAGGAATCTTGGTAACAAGGTATTGTTTTGAATCACCAACTATTTGGTCAAGTCCTTGGCAGTGGATTGCTTGGGGGACGTGTCCTTGGAGATTTGTGGAAAAAAATGACGTTCAGAGGAAGTTGAGTGGTATCTGTTTGCTGAGTTTTGAAAGATCTTTAACTTGAGCAAGCCTGACGACTGTTCTAGCTCCTTTCTAGATTCAGGGACAGTGCACCAGAGTTGTATTTCATTAGTAAATACAGACAGACTGTGGAGTTCCTTGCAGTTAAGATGCATTTAAATGCATTTCTCGTCTACAATGGGGAACTCCCATTATAACTGTAATAATAAGGGTCTGATAGACTTCAAGAGAAACAAGTTTATTGAGAGAGTTTTGGCTGCCTCGTAAGGCACTTGAAGAGGGCACACACTTGAAGAGGATCCTCCTGCACTGGCTGTGATGGACCTACAGTTGTTGTCACTGCCGTCAGGTGTCTCTCACCGTCAGGTGTCTCTCAGGAGTCTGTGTGAGGAGGAGCAGTAGGGAAAGCCTGAGCCCAGCACTCCCCAGCACCCTGGGGCTCTCCCTCCTGCTCTGAAGGAGGCAGCAGGCTGCATCACAGATATGGGGTCCCACCCAGTGAGTGCCCAAAGCCCGCTCCCTGCCTCCCGGACACAGGATCTCCCTTTGCCTCAGGAAAAGCGGGGACACTGTCAACTCTGCACCGCGGAGGTGAATCCCTCCATCGGGACATCATCCCTCAGGTTTTAGGCCCATGGATATCTCCATGCCCTCCTGCAGCAGTAAACCTCAGCCATGTCCTTGTCTCTGTCCCTTTGTCGGTGGCCTCCATCTCTCTGGAGCCTTCTCCAGAGAGGGCAACCCCAACTCTCTCAGCCTGTCCTCACAGCAGAGCTGTTCCAGCTGCTCTGGCCTCTCTCCAACAGGTCCTGGCCGGCATTGCCCCTCCGACACCCCATGAACTGCCTGCCGGTTTTCTTGACTCCCACCCGGTGTCAGCTCATCCCCATCCACAGGCTGGTGTCCAGTATATCTGGCTGCTCCTGCTATCTCCCTGCCTGCCCTGCTCCCTGGCTAAGGTGACAGGACAGGCTCTGGCAACCAGGCCCTGCCGCTCTGTCCCCGTGGCTGCGCCACCCCCGGCTGCTATCCCTGCCTGGGACCCCCTCACCCCCTCCCTCCTCAGCCTCCTGCGCTGGGCCTGTGCTCTCGGGGGTGTGTGGGCTCCTCTCATTGGCTCAGAGCTGCCCTGAACTCCCCTGATTGGCTGAGCTGTGTGTCCGTTGCTGAGCTTTCTGGAAACGTCTGAGCCGGCTGTGAGCAGCACAGGGAGCTCCGGGCTCCCCTCACAGCGCTTGTCCTGCACCCCCTGCTAAGCCCTGCTGTTAATGCCCAGCACAGCCACCCATCCCTGCACTCATGACAAAGCCTCGCTCCCTCCCACGGGCAGCACTGACCGTGCAGAAGCCCCCACGTGCCCACAGCAAGGCTCACTCCAGCCAGCGGTGGCACCCCGGCTGTGAGGGCATCTCCCAGGGCAGTGGCTGCGGGCAGCCCCAACGGGCTCTGCTCCACCTTGCATGGAACACAAGGGCTCACAACTTTGTAATTCATAAACTGAATACATCAGAAAAGAAGAGACTCCCGTTAATTCACTTCAAGAGAAACAAGTTTATTGAGAGAGTTTCAGCTGCCTCGTAAGGCCTGGCAGAGATGTGCTGCTCTCTGGGTCCGTGCCCCGCTGGGCGCTCTGCCTCTGGACACCTGACTGGGGAAGAGCACGGTCAGGCACCCAAAGAGGCTGGTGCCCCCACTGAGGCTCTGCTTGCCATCCCCGTTGTCCTCTTCGCATGGGGCTCCTCAGCTCTCCTCTCCTTTCTGCTGCTGGCAAATTGGGCCTCGCCTGGCCCTGGGAGCTTGGTGCAGGCACCATGGCAGCAAACGAGGATGAGGCTGAGCACCCAGCAGCTGCTGCCTGGCAGAGGAGGTGTCTGTGCCCCAGGACTCCTGTGTCTGGCTGCTGTCATGGCAGCACAACTGTGGTGGGAGCACAGCGCGGCAGAAGACTCCCATTCTCCAGCACAGCCACCTCCCCTGTGGCGTACCTACATGCATGCACCCGCTGTGGTTGCCGGGCGGCAGCAGCCCTCTTCTGGCCCTGCTGCCTCTTGGCCCTGTCCTTGGGTGGAAGGCTGTCTTCTACTGTCCCTTCCCTTCCTGCCTGCAGAGCAGCAACATCAGATGGAGCCCAAGTGTGGGAGCCTTCCCTGCCAGACAGTCTGCTGCGTGGGGCTTTGCTGGGCTTGGAGCAGAGACTGCTGGAGCCAGCTGTGTCCTGGGTGCTTCCTTTGTCCGTCTCTGCTCCTCTATGGCCGCGGGTCTGGAAGTCACTGGGGAGCTCCGCTGCTGGATCTATTTGGCTCCCCACATTGCCTGGGGGCTGTGCCAGCCGGAAAGCCAGCAGCTGGTTCTGCACGTCTTCAGTAGCTTTTCTCGCCCTGCAGTAATCAATGATGGTTGTGAGGAGCAGTTCCAGATGGGGGATCTGAAGGCTGGTCCCTGCCGATTCTGGAGTTGGTGGCAGAGCTGAGAGTCTCTCCTCAGAGGAGGAGCATTGTGTCTTTGGGGACTTCTGATTGGAGAAGTTTCCAAGTCTGATCGCAGCCCAGGTGTCCCCACGTCCTCGTTGGAGCTGCTGTGCTCTTCCAGGGAGGGGTCTGCTTGTCCCATGGGGAAACTCCTCATCAAGAGTAACTCTGGTGTCCCCATGTCCCCATCAGAGATGCTGGAGCTCTCAGACACCTGGCCTGATTGCTCCTGGGTATCTCCCTTGCTCTGTGGCAGTGCCTGCTGTGCCTGGTTGGAAGGGGGATGACTGTGCACATCCCCTTGTGTCCCAGGGTCCTTCTCCTTCCCATCGGTCTCCCTGCTGGCCATGCTGCTGGACGTTCCACTGTGCTCCCTTGTACATGGTGGTGTCTTCCCATGCTCCTGAGGCTTCTCTTGTGTCACCCCCAGGAACATTTCTGGCCCAGAGTGGACATGAGCCTGCCAGCAGGGAAGCACAGTTTGCCTCTGCAGATGGGGAGGCTGAGCAGCTTTTTGCCACTGTGCTATGTCTTCAGAACTCTTCTCCATTTGCAGGACCTTGGTTGGCCAACCACAGCGCTTTTGTATCTGCAGTTTTACAATGTGACGCTCCAGACGCCTTTTAACAGCCTCTTTCAGGAAGTCCAGGTCCTGCACCACAGGAAACACCGTTGCATCACACTGTTCTGACCTCTGAGGTGTTGGAGGAGGTGATGGAGCCTGCATCACTAGCAGGCCTGTCTCCACAGGTTCTGGAGACTCTACTTGCAGGAGAGGCAGCTGTCCTGCAGGATTCCTGTTGAGCTTTCTCTTATCCAGTTGCCAGAAGGGAGGTTGGTAGGGCAGTCCAGTGCGCCTCTGCAGATGGGGAGGCTGAGCCGCTTTTTGCCTCAACTCACTGTCTTCAGAGGTCTCCTTCTCATATTGCAGGACCTTGGTTGGCAGCCCATAGCGCTTTTCTATCTGTTTTTTCATAATGTGACGCTCGAGCTGCCTTTTCACAGCATCTGCAAGGAAGGAGAGGTCCTGTGTGATGGGATCCATCATCCCATTGTGCTCTTCTGGTTGCCGAGGTGATGGAACAGCCAAGGTTGGGACATCCTGCAGAGTCTCGTCCACATTGGCTGGCAGGCCCAGTTCCCACTCCAGTTCTGTGGCAGTAATGAGGTCCCCCAATGGATTGTGATGTGTGATGGGTGTCTCTGTTTGCCTGGATTGGAAGTTGAGCACCTCTGGAGATGGCCTGGGAGTAGCCGGCTGGATCTCCAGTTCCTGTTGGTGCTGCTGCACACCACTGGCCGCAAGGCAGCTGGCCAGGTCTTCCTCACAAGCTGGGAAGGGTTCTGGGCCAGGCTGTTCATCCAGGTTAGGTCTTGGATGCTCCAGAGCAGGCTGGACACTGGAGGCATGAACCATATCTGCTTTATCCACAAGTGGGGGGAGAGACTTCCACGAAGAGGAGCCAATGTTGCTCTCCATGAGGGAAGTCTGGGAGTTGACACTCCAAAGAGAGTGACTGAGCTCTGTAGAAAAGATAGTTTCATTCGCCATGATGGAACAGTTGAAGCCTTCCCTTGAAGAGTACAGACACTTGAAGAGGATCCTCCTGCACTGGCTGTGATGGACCTACAGTTGTTGTCACTGCCGTCAGGTGTCTCTCAGTTGAGTCTGTGTGAGGAGGAGCAGTAGGAAAAGCCTGAGCCCAGCACTCCCCAGCACCCTGGGGCTCTCCCTCCTGCTCTGAAGGAGGCAGCAGGCTGCACCACAGGTATGGGATCCCACCCAGTGAGTGCCCAAAGCCCGCTCTCTGCCTCCCGGACACAGGATCTCCCTTTGCCTCAGGAAAAGCTGGGACACTGTCAACTCTGCTCCATGGAGGTGAATCCCTCCATTGGGACATCATCCCTCAGGTTTTAGGCCCATGGATATCTCCATGCCCTCCTGCAGCAGTAAATCCCAGCCATGTCCTTGTCTCTGTCCCTTTGTCGGCGGCCTCCAGTCTCTCTGGACCCTTCTCCAGAGAGGGCAACCCTCTCTGATAGACTGGCCAGATTAAAAGAACCAAATGAGCTAATTTCAATATTTCTGATTTCACGGGTTTAAAGGGTTTCACTCAATATATAGAATTTGCCTAAGGAAAATAATCTGTAGTCTTGGTTAGAAATGCTAGTCAATAGCAAGATTTAATTAGTAAGTATTACCTGATTCCTATAGGAAACAATTAGTCATTTTGTCACCAGTGACTTTAATTAGGCAAAGCAAAACAACCAAAAATATTTAACAATTCTCCATTATCTTCAAGATGTGCCTGGTGATCCAGAAAGGACTTTTAGCTCCTACTTTATTGTAAACAACAGAAGATCTGCAAACTCAGCCTGACGTAAAGACAGCTGTCACACAAAAGCTCTTCTGTTTGCACAGCCAGGTAAATAACCTCTCTGTAACTTGGAGAGCTTGCAGTGTGCCCATAGACAAGCCACCACAACTTGCATAAATGATATTAACACCTCAGTGATATTAACCCTCTACACACATCATCCTCTTCTTAACTTACTGTACAAAGTAATTGAGTTTGGAGGAAGAACCCTCGTCCTTTCGCCTTGGGCCCTCATGCTCTCCTAAAACAAGGCTGCTTTTACATTTTTTTGGCAACTGTTTTAAACTTTAGGTCCAAAAGATGCTGTAATATTAACCAACAACTCTGCCTCTTTATTCACAAAGGATATTTGGATCAGTGATTAACTGTTCACTCTACCCCATTGATGTTTGAAACTTTAATCTTAAAAACTTCAGGATGGAGCCTGGCCATGCTCTAGTGAGGGCTGTGAAACTTTGATCCTTGATGTGCCATCACCACAGTACTGTCAAAGATTAATTCCATCTCAGCATCTGCCTCTGGTGAGCTCCCAAATAAAAAGAAGAGGCAGAAGAGCTATATGATTCTGTGAGAGATATCACAAAGTAGTGAGTTTACCCTTTGTACACTGGATACTGTGCTTTAAATGGCTAAAAGTGCAGTGCCCACTTCTATCTTGGAGGAACTTTAGTCATGTTATAAATGGTTTTTCAGGCTTAAAAAGAGGGATTTGCAAAGCAGAGATTGCTTACAGTTCTGTCTCTTCCTTTGTAAAAAATTTAAATGGTCACACTGGAGTATTTTGTTCCTTAACATGTCTGTCACTTTGCAATACAACAAATTTGTGCTGAAATAGGTTTCAATAGCACAAGAAGTTTATGTATGGAACATGGTCAGATGAAACTAGTCACGTCTGAAATCCTGAATTCTAGAGATGTGCATAAACATTGTTATCTAAGGGACAATACACAATAACTCAACAGAGACTCTTTTTCTAAGCGTCAGACTTTAAGTCCCCAGCTACTCAAGAAGCTGTTGGCTACTACTCAATCTAAAAGCCTATTTGTTAACCAGTTTCCAGCAGAGCATAATGGCAGCAGAGCCTCCCTGCCCAGCACATCCACATGCATCTGTTTAAACTGCAGAAACATTGTCCAAAGCCCCACAGCTACCTTCTGTTTTCTCAGGTGCTTAAAACTCAAATGTGCCAGAACTTAAAGCACAATTAAAAGGTTGATGATTAGACTATTTATTTGTGGAAACTGGTCAAATGGAGCAAGACACCCCGAAGCATCTGTGGCTGTGGCCTAATGTAGTAATCAAGCATCTTTCTTAAAAGAGCTTTAGGGCTGATCTACCTAGTAATCAATTAAACAAATTGAATAGACTCTGAGATTTGTAAAGGTGTTCATTAGCACCAGTTAGGCAGATATCTTTATTGGGTAGTACACAACTAATCCATTTTGGATTCTCATATGTGGTTATGCTGTTCTCCACCAAGGTCATCATGTGTCTATCTAAGATCTTTGTTCAGGGAAAAAAAATAAGCTGTGCCTCACAGTACTGATTTAAGAGTTAATACAGGCATGGCTAAAATGTTTTTACCAGCACACAGCGAAACTCTGAATATATGCCTATAATCGATAGAAGACATTTGTTTGGAAGAACCTGTGCTCAATCTTAAATATAATCTCAGCAGTTCGCATCACTGCTAGAGCAAAAAAGAGGATGAATGCCTGTTCCTACAAGGATTATTATTTAGGTACCAGTCCCCATCTATGGTCACTGTGAAACCAACAGCTGGGTTTTGGTGGATTCATCTTCCTGCCCTGCCTTGTGTCCACAGCAGAGCTGAGGTGCTCGGTCATTCCTGGAGATGGTTGGCTTTGCCCAGAATGGGCCATTTCTCAGATGCCCCATCCTGTGTGTCCTCAGAGTGTGGAAGTTTTTAAGGGGCTTGAACATCATACTTCTTTGAAAAGGGAATTCAGCTATACCCTGCCTGGTGCTTACGTGAGGCACACAGAAAACAAACAACATGCTATAAATACATAGATGGGGGTATCCACACCAGGACAAAAGTTTCATGGAACTTGCTGAACCTGAACCAAATGCAATTTTCTTGAGAAATAAGCAAATAACAATTGTGATGAGCCATAACCAAGAGAAAGGAATGCAAAACCTCAAACCAGTCATGCTCTGCTTGCAGTGTCTTTTCCTTTGGCTTATACATACCATCATGATGTACAACAAGCCTGCCAGCGCTTGCTGACCTTGTTGCTAGAAACTGAAACATTTGCAAAATGAAGAGTATCTGATTAGAAAGAAAGAG